>NC_056003.1:77977071-78292365 GCF_018446385.1 Zingiber officinale | reverse complement strand
CGAGAGCTCTCTCGGCCTCACCTCTCCCAAACCGTTTCTCGTGGATTTCTGCCGCCACCTTCTGATCTCTCTGCATCTGCCTGAACAAGGATCTAAATTTCTCTTCATCGTAACCTTCTTCACGGCTAGATTGAGGGCATATATTCGAAACAAAGGTCGTGCCCTAGCTCCGAGCCTTGCCTCCTCCTCAGAGCAGTAGTGATTCGGCAATGTGACAGCAAGGTGAGGGTTTAGATCTTGATCTTGTGTTCTGTTCTTGTCCTATATCTACCGTGGATCATCACCAGATGTTGTTCTCCATTTATAGAGGGTTGCAGGTTCGATCAGTAGCATTATTGCTCTACTGATTTCGGGCTGGCAAGTGCTGAGTGGAGTACTGAACAGTAGCCTTACTCAGCTGCGTCCACCGTCTTACGGCTGTGGATTTCCCCGGTCGAGAGTCCTATTAGCTACCACGGATTTGGTGAGTATGTAGGATCTTGATACATTTTGTAGGAATTGGGATACGTATTGTAGCTAAATAAAATATATTTATATAGGTGACACAGGACTTTGACGTGAGACGAGCGTCTCGACGTCGGATTTGGACTGGATTGGATTTTTCGATTGGAGGCGGGTACCTTGACTTATCTTTGATAATGTCATGTTGATATGTTTAGTAGGTTATAACCTTTAGTAATGATTATGTTCGTCTTTGCTTCGGTTGGTCACTACCCAATCTGTTACATGCTTGTTTTATTTATTTGTTATGCACTTCATGTTAGTACCTACCTGATTATACATGCTTATAGGGGTAGTGACACAACCATATTTTTATTATGTTCAAGACCTAGGTTTTGATACCTTATCTGTTCTGTGTACCTCGACCATTGATTTGGTTAATTTGTTCTAGGGTACACATTATATATATGGATAGGTTCTGAATATTTCCTTTGTGCTTAGTGTCATGCACCATTTCGCATGATTGCATGCTGTGCGATAGTCAGCTCCATTATTGTTGAGCACATCGACATTTACATAGATCTGCACACACCACCACTCATGGGTTAGTGATATGTCAGGCAGGTGTGTGGCAGTTCTCCTGTTAGGGTCCGCTGGTCCGGTGACTCAGCGTGGTAGCCGGTAGACAGTTCTGCTCTGTTAGGCTCCGTTGGTCAGGAGATGCAGCGTGGTAGCCGGCAGACAGTTTACTCTGTTTGGCTCCGTTGGTCCGCTCATGGGTAGTGGACGCAGTGTGGTAGCCGGCAGGGATCCCTCCCCGTCATCGTGTACCGGGAGATGAGAGCATTAAGCTCCCCCACTTATGATTTGGGGTAGGAGGATAGGTGTACTCCGACAGTATCCCGTCCACTCAGTCACTTATTAGGAGCAGTGAAGGCAGAGTGCACGGTTGTCACAGCCCTACCCACTCGGTCTCACCATCGTGTGTGAGATGGCTAACTGGCGTCAGGAGTGACCATGTCATTGACATCATATGCATTGATGCATTTACTGATTGTGTTTGTTGCACTTATATGTTGCATTTGGATGGATGCATATGTTTGACATGCATACATGATTTATGATACTCTCGGTCTGACGACCTGACTATTCTGATAGGAGGCCCTAGTGAGTACAGTTCTCTTTAGCCTTTTCTATTGTGCATCTTCCAGCTTTTGTCTAGGAGACTGTACTCCATAGTTGTTACTATTTGTTATAGTTTACTATACATGTCAACTAGGTATTTGCTGAGTTGTTGAACTTACCCCCGTGGACACTATCTTTTTCAGGTATCAGGTTGTTTATGGAGTCGTTTGGAGTATCCTGCCTGCCGATCCCCACGTCACATCAGAAGACCTGTCTCCGCTTTTGTTTATTCTTATTTTTGGTATATGAAATTTGTGCATTTAGCTTTGTGTACTGGTTTTGTTTCTGGAGTGTTGTTTTGGTTATGTGGTGTAAGCCTAGCCGGCTAGCAGTCTTCGTTTTAGTTTGTATGTGTTGTCCATTGTATTTCCGCAGTGTTTGGTTTTGGTACAACCTTGTGGGCTGTTAGATTTACATATAACTACGTGGTTGTGTATTTTATTGTATTAGCCGAGTAGGCTGCATATAAACTGCGTGGTTGTGTGTATATTCCAGCCGCCTGTGGCTGAGGTATATTATGTCTGTAGAAATGGCCCAGATTGTCAGCCGTACAGGGGAGATGCTGTTCAAATTTCTTCGGATAGGGACTCCCCCGGGGCGTGACAGCGAGTACCTCTTAAGAGAGCTTAGGAGTTACTTATCAGAGGTCGGGATTCAATCCTAACTGTCTGCACCTGGTACACCCCAACAGAATGGTGTGGTAGAATGAAGGAATATGACTCTTATGGTAATGGTTAGATCAATGATGAGTTATTCAGAATTACCAAATTTGTTTTGGGGATATACTCTGGAAACGATAGTGTACATTCTGAACTTGGTACCTTCTAGGTCAGTAACCTCTACTCCCACAGAATTGTGGAATGACCATAAGCCTAGTCTGAAAAATATTGGGCTTTAGGGTAGTCCAGCACATGTGCTGAAGGGAGATGCTGATAAGTTAGAATCACGTATAGAAGTTCGCTTATTTGTGGGTTATCCTAAAGGAATGAAAGGTGGTTTATTTTATAGTCCTAAAGATCAGAAGGTCATTGTTAGCACCAATGCCCGATTTTTAGAAGAGGACTATGTAATGAACCACAAGCCCATGAGTAAAATTGTTCTTGAGGAAATAAGAGAAGACACATCTACTTTAGTACCAACTGTACAAGATTAGATACCACAAGAAATTACAACACGTGTAACAAATGATGCACAATTACAAGTAGTACCTCGTCGTAGTGGGAGGGTTGTTAGGCAACCTGATATATTCATGTTTTTGGGAGAATCTTCAGACTTGATCCAAGGTAAACATGAACCTGATCCCTGGACATATGATGAAGCACTCGAAGATAAAGATGCGGCATCTTGGCAAAGTGCAATGAACTTTAAATAGAATCTATGTATTCTAATCAGGTCTGGGAGCTTATAGAACCACCAAATGGTGTGAAAGCCATTGGATGTAAATGGGTCTACAAAAGAAAAAGAGGGGCAGATGGGAAGGTGGAAACCTTCAAAGCAAGGCTTGTTGCAAGAGGATATACTCAGAAAGAGGGAATCGATTATGAGTAAACCTTTTTGTCGGTAGCCATGCTTAAGTCTATCCATATTCTTTTATCTATCGTCGTTCATATGGATTATGAGATTTGGCAAATGGATGTCAAGACAGCTTTTCTTAATAGAAGTCTTGAAGAAAATATTCATATGAAGCAACCAGAGGGATTCATTGCGAAGGGAAAGAGCATCTTGTATGTAAGCTCAATTGATCTATTTATGGACTGAAGCAAGCTTTGAGATCTTGGAACATCCGGTTTAATGACATGATCAAGTCTTATGGATTTATTCAGTGTCCGGATGAGTCTTGTGTATATAAGAAGAGTGACAGAAACGTGGTGGTATTTCTTGTACTATATGTAGATGACATTTTGCTCATTAGCAACAATGTCAAAGTGTTGTTAGACGTAAGGGTATGGTTGTCCAAGCAGTTTGATATGAAGGATTTGGGAGAATATGGGCATATTTTTTAGATCAAAGTAATAAGGGATCGCAAGAAAAGAATGTTGTGCTTATCCCAAGCTTCATACATCGATACTATTCTAGCTCGTTTTAGCCTTCAGAACTCCAAGAATGGTTTTCTACCTTTTCGGCATGGAGTACCTTTATCTAAAGAGATGTCTCCTAAAAAATCAAAGGAAATAGAAGATATGAAGGCAGTTTCTTATGCTTCGACTGTAGGAAGCCTAATGTATGCGATGCTATGTACGAGACCGGATATCTGTTTTACCGTGAGCATGGTTAGCAGATATCAAAGTAACCCAGGACAAGGACATTGGACTGCCGTAAAGCATATATTGAAGTACCTGAAAAAGAATAGAGATTATATGCTAGTTTAGTAGGCAGATGATTTTCTCTCGGTGGGTTACATGGATTCAGACTTCCAATCAGAAAGGGACAATAGTAAGTCGACCTCAGGGTATGTGATTACTTTAGGAGGTGGAGTCATAGCATGGAGGAGTGTTAAGCAGAAATGCGTTTCGGACTCCACCATGGAAGCTGAGTATGTGGCAGCCTCTGAGGTAGCCAAAGAAGCTGTATGGCTAAGAAACTTCTTGATGGACTTAGATATGATTCCTGATTTACCCAAAATTATCACAATTTATTGTGATAATAGTGATGCAATAGCAAACTCGAAGGAACCTTGAGCCAATAAGAATAGTAAACACATTGAGCGCAAGTACCACCTGATACGAGATATCGTAAAGCGAGGAGAAGTTGTTGTCGCCAAGATTGCATCAAAAGATAACCTGGCAGATCTTTCACTAAGGCCCTTCCGATGAGAGCTTTTGATGGGTATGTTGACGGGATGAGAATCAGATGTATGGCAGCATATATGACAACATAAGTCTTTTAGTATAAGTGAGAGATTGTTAAGATGTTTACTAAAAGCCTAGCTTTTTGTATAAACATTTATTTTGAAATGAGAATCACATTGGTCAAATGTCTGCATTTAGTTAAATGCAGTTGTCTATTTAATTTATATTGTAAATAACATGGTGCGTGGTTTCACACAGAAGATCATGTTATCAGTTCCATATAAATTATAAATAGAAGCACACAACCAAGATGGATTGGGACAAACCATTGGAATGGTTGTAGTGTAATTTAGTATTAGTTTATCTTGACTATAAAATTACACTAGTACACAATGTGTGTATAGAGCAGGACCATTTGAGGTTGCTCCTTTTATACTGACTGCATAAAAGTACAGAACCTCTGTTATTATGCATGTGCGAATTCTTAATCCCGATATAATAACAAGCACATGTACTTAGTATTTATTTCTTTAATTTATCAAAGAGTGAGATTTATCGTTAAGTAAATAGGCCCAATAAGTTGAGAAATAATATTATTTATATGGTGTGTTGTTGATAATAGAAGGAAACTGTGTTCTATTTATTAGGATGATGATGTCCTCTTTAGGAGATCATAAGGATTGTCATGTAAACCCTGCAGGTGGACTTAGTTCTGACATGAAAATGAAGTTGAGTGGTACTACTCTTGGAGTTAGATGTTAATTAAGTGAGTTCTCAGTAACTCATTTAATTAATGGACATTCGATATCTTAAACATAGGGAGATTAACACACTCATGATAAGAAGGAGCCCATAATGTGATATGGTTTTTTGAAGCTATCTACACGGTTTTAAAAGAGAGTTTTAAATTTTAAAAAAAAATCTTTCCTTTTGTAACCATCTATAATGCTTTAAAAGAGAGATTTTATTTTTGTTAAAACTTTCCTTTGTTGTAACCATGATTTAAAAGAGAGGTTTTAATTTTAAAAATCTTTCCTTTTTTAGCCATCTACAATGTTTAAAAGAGGGGTTTTTAATTTTAAAACTTTCCTTTTGTAGTCATCCACAATAGAAAATTTAAAAGAGATATTTTAATTGTTGTTAAAATCTTTCCTTTTTAGCCATTACCAAGGATTATAAAAGAGGATAGATGGTGCCTTAGAGAAAATAATCATCTACACAATTTCTATTCCTCTTCTATTCTCCTTGTGGCCATCCCCCTCATATTCTTATTCTCCCCTTGTTTTCTCACCTAAGGATGATGACATCAAGAGGCTTCAACCATCTTATGGCCGGCGGGTTGCAAGGAAGAAAGAAGAACAAGAGGTGGTGTTCCTAGCTTTGATCCCTTGGTGGCCGAAAGTCTTGGAAGAAAGAAGGACTTGGGTGGTTTTTGTGTCTTGGTAGATCGTCGCCCACACGACGTCCAAGAGGAGGAGAGGAATACAGCAGAAGATCAAGAGGTCTTTAAGCTACAAAGAAAGGTATAACTAGTTAATTGTTTCCACTGCGTACTAGTTTATTTTTCCTTTATATGGATCTTGAAATACCAACACAAGGGGCTAGCGATCTTGTGCTTTGATTGAGGTCTCTATAGTTTAACCTAGGATTTACTTTAAGGAGTTTAAATATTCAATTTCTTTAAAAGTCTTTGACAAGGAAGTGGTGGATGATCCATGCCCAAGAAGGCCGAGTGCCTCGCCAACGACCTGGAAGTCAATCCTTGAAATAGATATTTAATCAACTTCAGTAATATAGTTTAACTTCTGATGAACACATGGGTTGAACTTGGATTAATAATGTTAAGTTTCATTTGCAATCTAAGCTTAACTTCTGTAAAGCACATGAGTTTCTAGGAAAAGTTTTGTACTTGTATAAATTTTTGTACATGAGAAACAGAACGAAATTCCGAATTGCGCCAACATAAGTAAGGTAAGTTCTCTAACTCCCAAGTAGTCCTTTCAGTTTATTGAAGTACTCACTAAAGATTCAGTTAAATTGGAGAAGGAAAACAATGAGTTAAAATTAAACTTAGCGAAAGCATGTCCTCTTGAGATGTACGATAATCTAAAATCAGAAAATGAAAAATTGAAAATTGAAATTGAAACATTGAAAAATAATGCATGCTTAAATAAATTTCAAAAATCAAAAATTAGAATTTATGGAAAATTAAATTGGTATATTAGAAAGCATCAAGGATAACTTAGAAAAGTTCCCAAAAGTTATGTACCCCAAAGTTTTTGATTAATCCGGTAGGAAGGAACCTATATTGGGTTCCAAAAACCTGTCTAGATTAAAATTTTCTAAGTTAGCGCTTTCAGCAAGAAAAATTAAATAGTTAATTTCTTTTGAGGCTTTGTTTAAGAAAGTGGTTGTTGCTCCAATAACTAAGAAGGCCTAGTGCCTCGCCACTTTTGGAAGACAAAATATTGAAATAAAATGTTTAATTATCTTACTGATAAAGCATGAAAATAGAAATTAGAAAATTATTTGGAAATTTCTCAAAAATTTTCTAAAAATTGCTTAAGTTAGAATTTTTCTTTTACTTAGAAAATTTTCTTGCTTAATTTTTTTTTTGATTTATTGAAAATTATTACCCCATTTTTTTGATGTGATCAAAGGGGGAAAGATAAGTACAAGTTTAGGGGAGTTAATATTTTTTAATTTTACTTAGTGTTGCAAATTCCTTTTATTGCAACCTTCTTGCTTAAAATGTTAGTTTAGTAATTTCTTTAAATTACTTATCTATTTTTTTTCCCTAACTTGGACTTGGGTTGATGCACATCAAAAATGGGAGATTGTTGGACCCCATGGTTACTTTGATGTGATCAACCAAGTTAGGTTAGGTCATGTTTGTCATTTGATCCCTGTGTCTAAGTGTGCAGGAGCTTAGGAGTGCAGGAAGTCGAGCAGAAGATGCAACTAGCGAGAAGAACGACACGGGAAGGGAGTTGACGGGCTCGGTGCGTCCGAAGGACGAAGGAGCTGCGGAAGAGTACTTCGGTGGACGAGAAGAACGTGCGTGACGTTCGAGGGACGAGAAGCCGGGATGGAAGCCTTCTCGAGGAGATGGCCAGAAATTGGGTTCAGGTGAGCCCTATTTCGGTTGGCCGAAATCACCTAAGCAATCGAAACTTTGGAAGCCTTTGTGAAGATGAAGAAAAGATGAAGAAGCCATTGGAGGTGCCCTCAACAGTGTTGAGGGCACCCTCAACATTGAAGGCGCCTTCAACAGTGTTGAAGGTGCCCTCAACGTTGAAGGCACCTTCAACAGTGTTGAAGGCGTCTTCAACAGTGTTGAAGGCACCTTCAACTGGGTCAACTCGACTGTTTGCGCGCGGATAAAGTTTTATCTGCTCACCCTTGCTGGAGGCACCCTCAACCTCGTTGGGGGCACCCTCAACACTCGAGATAGGATTTCCAAGAGTTATATAAAGGTCCGTGGAGCTAGGAAATTATTCATTCAACTCTGTATCAACTTCCTAGCAACTGTTTGAGCTTCTAGTGTGTAAAAGACTTCTCCGCCTTCAGAGAAGGAGACTTTTCTAGTGCGCTTTCAAACCGCCTTGAATTAGGTTGTAACCAAGTCAAAAGTCTGGGTCTTTTTCTCTTACTATTTATTTCTATTATTTCTTTTATTATTGTTGCTATTTTTTGAGTTGAAAGATTGAGGGGAGTATTTTTATTTCGCAGGCAATTCACCCCTCCCCTCTTGCCGGCCCCGCTGCACCATCAGGGACTTCGCCCCTCTCCTTGGAGAAGGGTTCTCCCCTTAGGGGGAAACCCTAGAGCTTCATTCTCCTCCACTCCTTCACGATCAGTCCATCTCTGGAGAAAGGAGGCATCGATCCCCAAGACATCGGAATCATCGGCAAACATCTCTTCTTCCCCTTCTTCTCAAATCTAGGATTGTAAGTATGCTTTATTTTATGTTTTGGATTTGTTATTCCTTCGCAATGGAGTAGATCTCTAGATCTAGAATGTAGGAAGTATTTGTGATGTGATGGAGATGTAAAACTATATAGATTTGCCATATTTCTATTCAATGACTTGTTAATGCCTTATTCATGTTTGATGATGTGTGTGTGTGCGTGAATGTTTATATATAACTTTTACATGTTTTATCAAATAGTTGTGTAGAATTGTTAATCCTGTAGGGGGGATACCCTAGATCATATGATCGAGGGGCGTCGTGACCGGGCTACCCCGCTAACGGACGTTAGGGTATCATCTTAAAGGAGAAGCAAATCTCCACAAGGAAGTAGAGGATCAGACATAATCACTATTTCTATCTCTATGTTATTATGTGTTAGTGTGTTTCTATGTTGTATGAGCAAGGGGCGTCGTGACAGGGCTGCCCCGCTAACGGACTTCATAGGAATCACTTCCATTTAGTAGCATAGGACATAGAGTAGGAGATTATGCCGGCTTATCCACTGCAGGGGAGAGTCGGTAATGAATCTAACTTCCTACAAGAGTATGAACATAGAGGATAGGAACTAAGCAATCTATGTAACATCGCCTAGCATTACAAAGAAATTGAAATCCTAGAATCTATCATCCTCCATCCTCCTAGCTCAATCCCCTCTTAAGATCCATTTTCTCTCTTTCCTCTTTTCTTTCTCTTACTTTCTTTCCTACCTAAGCTTACGTTTGTCTAGATAATTCGCCGTGCAAAGTTAACTAGTCCTTAATCAATAGTCCCTATGGATACGATAATCTTTTATATTACTGACGACGTAACCGTACACTTGCGATTCGTAACAAGTTTTTGGCGCCATTGCCGGAAACTATTTTCGATTAACATTAGTTGATTAGTATATGAGTTACTCTAGACATTTTTCTTTTTCTTTTTGTATTTTCTTTATTGTTTTTATTATGCATTTTATTTCTTGTCTTTAATTCTGTATTTTTAATTTTTCCTTATAATTTTTTTAGATACGATGAGCACTAACATGTCAAGCAAGTCCTTAAGAGATTTCTCTACACTCATTTCTGCAAGATTTTTATCTCCCATTGTGCAACCTCATATTGAAGCAGAAAGTTTCCAACTAGACCCGGAGTTAATTTTCATGATACAAGGTCACAAATTTGGAGGGAAAGTATCAGAAAGTCCTTATCTACACCTTGAGACATTTCTAGAACTTTATGATATGGTAAATTGTGAAGGAGTGTTAGCAGATGCAGTTCGATTGATAGCATTTCCTTTTAGTATCAAGGATAAAGCAAGGACTTGGTTATATTGCCTTCGTCCACAAAGCATCACAAGTTGGAAACAATTGGAGAAGCAATTTTTGGATCATTTTTTCCCTCCAAGTAGAATAATTTATATGAGGAATTGCATCACAAATTTTGCTCAAACATATTGAGAATCATTATTTGAAGCATGGGACAGATTCAAGAGTCTACAAAGACAGTGCCCTCATCATGGTTTGGAAAAATGGCTGACCCTGCACATATTCTATAGGAGAATTTCTTTCTCAGATAAGTGTTTGTTAGATTCATCAGTTGGAGGTTCTTTTATGAATAAAAGTGTGGACGAAGTATATATATTAATTGATCAAGTGGCATTGAACCTCCATGAATGGTCGAACAAAAGTTGGATGGAATCACCTTCAAAAATTCAAGAAGTGCAAGCCATAAATGCAAGAGAGCCTGTCAAACAAATTTCAATTCAACCACCCAAGAATGTTGAAATTCACAAGTCACAGAATGAGGAGTTCAAACATTTGGGGGCAATGATTGAAAGTATAGTTTCAAAATGGTTCAAAGAAGACCTTCCTCCTACACAGACAAGATCTAGTGTAAATGATATTAAGTTGAGAAGTGGTAACAATCATGAAGAACTTCTGAAGAAGGATTTGTTTAGAATTGAGGAGAAGAACAATAGAAGATCACAAGAACTCAATTCCATTACTCCAAGAAGTTCTCAAAGGCCACAAGTACCTTTTCCTCAACGATTAATCACATCAACACTAGATAAGCAAGATGTACCTCCTTCGTAAGCTTAAAAGGAATATGGGAAAAAAGAAGTTCCTTTCCCAAGACCTTCACTAAGGGTTCCTTTTCCACAAAGGCTAGTGAGGGTCAATGAAAACAAAGACTTTGGCAAATTCTGTGATCCAAATATGGTCGAGTGTAGATTTCCTAATGTATATAAAGATGAAGACTCTTCAGATGAGGATTTTATTGATAATGTAGTGGATAACAAGTTTTTAGATCTACCTTCTGGATTTACAAGGTGTTATGATGAAATTGAATTTTCAGATGATGAATGTAATGTGGTAGATCAACTTAAAACTGCAAGTGAAGTTATTTATCCTCTTATAATTGATTCTCATATTGAGGATATTGATGTTGGTTTATTTTTTGATGTATGTGTTGATGATGATGATATGGAAGGAAGTGTAGGGAGATGTGTTGTGGAAGCAACATCTCAAGAATCACCTCCTTTATCCACACAACTCTTAGAGATTATGAGAGTTGCAAAGATTAAACATGCTATGGACCAATGTGTAGAGACTTATGCAGAGTTGGCAGAGTCTCAAGAATCACCACCTTTGGTAGAACCAACACCTGAGCCAGAGCCAGTACCATCATTTGATTCAGAGGAAGTCACATCCACATGTTTAAGAACTTTTAGGTATCTCTCAGCAAAGTAAGGTTAGTACTTCTTGTGATCTTTTAGAAAATTTTATAGAGGTACCTATATTTGACTTTGTTGGATGTGATTCAGTTTTTATTTCTTACTCTGCTTATCTTAATATGGTTTTTGTTCTATCTTATTTAACATGTATGTGGGAGATTTGTATTTCTTCTGAGTGTGCAGATTTTCATGAGGCCGATATTTGGAAGCTCAATCTGAACCGTCTTCGACCACCTAAAAAAACTTTAAAGAAGACGAAGATGGAGAGAGCAATATTTCATTTTTTTAACTCCAATATTGAAAGCTCTCTCCATAATAAGAGCCTTTGGTAGGAGGGTTCTAAAATGTCTTACCCCTCCAAGAGTGAGATTTAGATGAATCTAATGAGGTGGTCGAGCTAATGACCTTAAACAAGCGCTTCTTGGGAGACAACCCAAGTTCATTTTCTTTGTTTTCATTCATGTCTTTAGTTCTTTCTAGTTTCATTTCTTTCTTTATAATAAACATGTATCCTCTACTTAATTTTTGTTGTCAATCTTCTTTTATAGGACTCAAAGATTAGGAGGAGTTCAACTACATGGTGGAGAAGTTAATGACATGGGCATTTGGCACGCATCATTTGGTAACTTCTCTTACTTTAAATCTCCTCCACATTGTTTTTAGTTTTCATTGGGACAATGAAAAGTTTATGTCTGGGGGGATACATTAGATGCATTTGGTTTAGTTTAGTTTTTTCTTATTTCTTTTTGCATAATAAAATTTTTTGCTAGTTGCATCATTCATCACATCATGATTGTTTGTTCCTTAATACAAAATACTAGCATGTTAATTCAAGATTTTATATGGTTTATGTGTTACTTATGTTAGAGTGTATACTAAAAGTCTATCTTTTGTATAAACATTTATTTAGAAATAAGAATCACATTGGTCAAATGTCTACATTTATAAGCTAAGTGTAGTTGTTCAATTAATTTATATTGTAGATAACATGGTGTGTGGTGTCACACACAAAAGATCATGTTATCAATTCCTTATAAATTATAAATAGTAGTTCACAACTAAGATGGAAAGGAATAAACCATTGGAATAGTCATAGTGTAGTTTGATATTAGTTTATTTTAACTATAAAATTACACTAGTTCACTCTGAGTGTATTGAGCAGGACCATTTAAGGTAAGTTCTTTTTGTACTGACTACATAAAAGAACATGATCTTTGTTATTATGGAAGTGTGTGCTCTTCATACTGATATAATAACAAGCACATATATCTAATATTTATTTCTTTGACTTATCAAAGGGCGCGATTTAGTTCGATAAATCAATAGACCCGATAAGTTGGGAAATGATATTATTTATAGTGTGTGTTGTTGATTATAGAAGGAAACTGTGTCCTAGTAATCTAGGTTGATGATGTCCCCAAGAGGAGCTCATAAGGATTGTCATGTAAACCCTGCAGGTGGACTTAGTCCGACATGACGATAAGGCTGAGTGGTACTACTCTTGGAGCTAGATATTAATTAAGTGAGTTGTCAGTAACTCATTTAATTAGTGGACATTCTATATCTTAAACACAGGGAGACTATCACACTCATGATAAGAAGGAGTTCAAAATGTAATTTGGGATTGGTGCGGTAGTTCAATAATAATTCTTTAGTGGTATGAATTATTATTGATGAAATTAATTGGGTGTTCGGGGCGAACACGGGAAGCTTAATTTCATCGGGAGACCAAAACCAATTCCTCCTCTCGGTCCCTATCGTAGCCTCTTATTTATAAAGTATTATACCCACTCATACCCACCTTCTTACCCATCTTATGGTGGTCGGCCAAGCTTAACTTGGAGTCCAAGCAAGGGCCGGCCACATTAAGCATTAGATGGATCAAGTAGTGGTCGGCCCTAGCTTGGAGCCCAAGATTAAGTGGCCGGCCACATCATAATAAAAGGATTTTATTTTTTTAAATCTTTCTTATGTGGAAGCCATCATTTTAAAAAAAAGTTTAAAATTTAAATCTTTTCTTTTATAGCTTGCTACAAAAGATTAAGAGAAATGTTTGAAATCTTTCCTTATTTGTAGTTAAAAGGAAGATTTTAATTTTTGAAAACTTTCCTTTTTTGTAACCATTTTCATGATTTAAAAGAGAGTTTTAAAATTAAATCTTTCGTATTATAGTTTCTACAAAAGATTAATAAAGATTTGATATCTTTCCTTATTTGTAGATTGAGAGGAAGATTTTAATTTTAAATATAATTTTCCTATTTAGAAATCATCCACATGTTTTAATAGAGAGATTTTAATTTATAAAATTTCCTTTTATAACCAACCATGAAGGGAAAAATTATTAGAGAAATTTTTATTTTAAAAATTTCAGGAAACAAATAAGGAAGTTTTAATTTTGTGTTTAAAACTTGCCTTATTTGGAGCACATGAGGTGGCTAGCCATGATAAGGGTTAAAAGGAATTTTTAATTAAATTTTCCTTATTAGCCAATGATAAGGAACATAACGGAATTTTAATTTCCTTATTTGCTAAGACCAAGTATTATAAAAGAGAGGGTAGAGGTACCTCACCTCATAACATATATTCTATTGGTTCCTCTCTCTTTTCTTCCTTGGTGTGGCTGTCCCTATTCTTTTCTCTTTTCTTTTTCTTGTGGCTGAACCTCAACATCTCTTGGAGCTTTTGTGGTGGCCGGATTTTGCTTGGAGAAGAAGAGAAAGGAGACTTTGCTCTTGCATTCCTTGGAGTTTGGTTGGTGACCGAGACTTATAATTTCTTGGAGAAGTTGTTTGGCCGAAACTTGGAAGAAGGAAGAAGAAGGGCTTGGGTGGTTCTCGTCTTGGAAGATCGTCGCCCACACGACATCCGAGATAAGAAGAGAAATACGGTAGAAGATCAAGAGGTCGTTGCGTACAAAGAAAGGTATAACTAGTAATTATTTTCCGCATCATACTAGTTTTCTTTGTATAGTTTTTGAAATACCAAACACAAGAGGCATGTGATTCTAGGTTTCAGATTTGTTTCGAATTTGTGTTTTCTTTGTTTTTCGAATTTGTGATTCGATTGTTCCTTTTGGTTAAACCTAGGGTTATATAAGGATATTAAATATTAGATTTCATTGAAAGGCTTTGTCTAGGAAGTGGTGGATGCTCCCATACCCAAGAAGGTCTAGTGCCTCACCATGTTTAACCTGGAAGCCGATTTCTGAAATTAATATTTAATTAAATTTATAACATGAGTGGATTTAGATCAATAATGTTAAGCATCGTTTGCGATCCAAGTCTAAACCATTAAGAACAGATAAGTTAAATTTGAAATCAATAATGTTAAGTTCCGTTTGCGATTCCTAATTTAATTTCTGAAGAACACAATAGGTTGTTAGTAAAGGTTCAGGACTTGTACAAAATTTTTATACAGGGGAACCGGTATGATATTCCGCATAGCAACCAACAACTTATGGTGCTAGTATGTTTAGTGATCTATCTTTTTCTATCTATGATAGCTTGAAGTGAGCAATGTTTTACTGTAAGAGTTTAAGTATTGACCTTGTTCTAGGATCTCTATACACTATGCCTAGTTTTGATTATTGATAACTCTGAAAATAGTCATGATTTATTGAATTGGACTAGTACTTATGTTTCTAAGGTGATCTCTTAATTACATTTTGGTTACTGGATAACCTTGGATCATGACAACTCACTTGGAAAAATCAAAATCCCTGCATTTGCACTTATGTTTGCATATGTGATTAGTGCTTCACCTTATAAAGCACCATTTTTTTTTTTTTAAAAAAGAAGGAAATCATCATTTGAATAAGGGATAAAAAATAGTTATTGTGAGTGGAACTAACAATTTATCCCTTTGAGACTGAGTTAGGTTACTAGGAAAATAAATGTTATGTTTCTCTTGATTCCAAGTAGTCCTTTGAGACCTTGTGTAGTTTTAGAGATATGAACCAAGAGTGTGGTGGGTAAGTGCCTATCGCCGGAAACATAAGGAATACAATTTTAACTTGACTAGGCTTAGGGATTGATACTTGATAAATTTAGGCCACTATTGCATTGAGCGCGGAGAACTATTACTTAGGTCATACTCAAACTACTTTTGTATCTTGCTCACCAATGAGATCATTTGATAGGATTAGTTTGACTTACTAGATATTATCATGCACTATCTAACCACATGAGTCTAGATTGAGGGTTTTGCTTGAGGAAAAGCAAAGGTTTAAGTCTGGGAGTGTGATGTGTGTAGATTATATACACTTTTATGCATGTTTGGACGCGCATCTATTTCATTAGTATAATCTATGTTTATTGCACCCTATTTCTTTATAATGTCATACTTCCATTATATTTTGTTCGAAGATCTGTTCTTTGCTTGTTTTTATTGATAGGACATTATTTGGAGAAAAAATGGAGCTAAAACGCACACAGGAGCTTGAGCCATTTAGGCCACACGATCATGTGGCCATTATCATGCTTTGGTCGTGCCAAATGGCACGACAGTGCCAATGTTCCAGAGACAAGGAAGGCCACGGCTGTGTGACCCACATGGCCGTGCTCCCCCATCAGAGGCAAATCAAGCCATGGCCATGTGAGCCACACGGCCGTGCCAACATCCTGTGGCTAAGCAACACACGTCCGTGCCAAATGGTACGGCCATGCCAACAATCTAGAGGGGAGGAAGGCCACGGCCGTGTGAATCCACACGACCGTGTGAATCCACACGACCGTGTGACCTCGGCAGAGATGAAGAGGGGCACGACCGTGTGACTCAACTCGAAAGAAAGCTGTGTGAGGCCATGTGGATTCCACACAGCCGTGTGGTGAAGAACACGGGCTGTGCGACGCCAAAACAAGGTTGTGCTGAATTCTGGGCAGATTTCAGACCGATCGTAATTTGGCCATAATTTGGCACTCCTTTGGAGTTTCGAGATGTTCTTTATAATGAAACGTAGCTTAATTCAAGATCTACAACTTTGCTTCAGATCCAATAGAGAGAAAGCATTGTCTACCCGTGCTAAATGGCATTGCCGTGCCTCCCAACCGCTGGGTCAACTGGACCTCCGCCCAAACTGCAGACCAAATTTTGAACCACCATAACTTTCGGGTCGGTTGAAGCCAGGGCTCGAATCAAGTATCAGATTGAAGATAATTTTAAGAGATACAACTTTGGTTCAGGGTGAATCATGAGAAAATCTGGTTTAATGGGTAAAAATCCCGGTTCACCAGACCCCTGTAATCCTGGTTTTCCTGGGCAGCTTGGAGGAGGTATAAAAGGGTCAAGATCTCCATTCTTTGACTCATCTTAGGTTTGGGACTTCGTCCCTCTCCTTGGGGAAGGGTTCTTCCCTTAGGGGGAAACCCTAGAGATTCATTCTCCTCACCTCCTTCACGATCCGTCCATCTCCGGAGCAAGGAGGCATCCCCAAGACATTGGAATCATCGGCAAGCATCTCTTCTTCCCCTTCTCCTCGAATCTAGGGTTGTAAGTATGCTTTATTTTATGTTTTGGGTTTGTTATTCCTTCACAATGAGTAGATCTCTAGATCTAGGATGTTGGAAGTATTTGTGATGTGATGGAGATGTAAAACTATATAGATTTGCCATGTTTCTATTCAATGACTTGTTAATGCCTTGTTCATGTTTGATGATGTGTGTGTGTGAATGTTTATATATAAATTTTGCATGTTTTATCAAATAGTTATGTAGAATTGTTAATCCCATAGGGGGGATACCCTAGATCGTATGACTGAGGGGCGTCGTGATAAGGCTGCCCTGCTAACGGATGTCTAAGTTATCACCTTGAAAGGAGAAGCAAATCTCCACAAGGAAGTAGGGGATCAGACATAATCACTATTTCTATCTCTATGTTATTGTGTGTTAGTGTGTTTCTATGTTATATGACTGATAGGCGTCATGACAGGGCTGCCCCGCTAACAGATTTCATAGGAATCACTTTCATTTAGTAGCATAGGACATAAGTAGGAGATTATGCCGGCTTATCCACTGCAGGGGAGAGTCGGTAATGAATCTAACTTCCTACAAGAGCATGAACATAGAGGATATGAACTAAGAAATCTATGTAACATTGCCTAGCATTACAAAGAAACTGAAATCCTAGAATCTATCATCCTCCATCCTCCTAGCTCAATCCCCTCTTAAGATCTATTTTCTCTCTTCCCTCTTTTCTTTCTCTTACTTTCTTTCCTAGCTAATCTTACGTTTGTCAAGATAATTCACCGCGCAAAGTTAACTAGTGCTTAATCAACAGTCCTTGTTGATACGATAATCTTTTATATTACTGACGTAATCGTACACTTGAGGTTTGTAACAAACAACAACCTGTTCAAGTAGCACAAGCTCTACGCAGATTTGATAGGACCCATCGTTAACCTAAGAGATATTCTTTTCTCTTGTCTGATAATGGTGATGTAGTGCTAGTTTGTCTCAATGAGTGTACATCTTATTAGGAAGCTGTACAGGGCTAAGATTATGAGAAATGGCTAGAGGCCATGAGATCTGAAATGGAATCCATGTACACTAACCAAGTATGGACTTTGGTTGATCCACCTGAAGGGATCAAACCCATTGGGTGTAAGTCGGTCTTCAAGGTGAAACTGACATAGATGGTCATGTCCATACCTATAAAGGTAGATTGGTAGCTAAAGGTTTCAAGTAAATTCATAGTATAGACTATGATGAAACTTTTTCACCAATTTGCGATGCTTAAGTCCATTCAGATTTTACTTGCTATTGCAGCTTACTATGATTATAAGATCTGGCAGATTGATGTCAAAACCATATTTCTTAACGAAAATTTACTCGAGGATGTGTACACAACACAACCTGAGAGTTTTGTAGATCCAAAGCATGCTGGAAAGTTTTGTAAGTTGCAAAGATTCATTTATGGATTAAAGCAAGCTTCTAGAAGCTGGAATCTTCGATTCGATAATGCGATCAAAACATTTAGTTTCATCAAGAATGAAGGTGAACCTTGTGTCTACAAGAAGGTTAGTGGGAGCACAGTCATCTTTTGTATATTGTACGCAGATGACATACTACTCATTGGAAATGATATCCCTACTCTTCAATTTGTGAACACTTAGCTTGAGAATTATTTTTCAATGAAAGACTTAGGTGAAGCAGCCTATATTTTAGGCCTTAAGATCTATAGAGATAGATCTAAAAGATTGCTTGGCCTAAGCCAGAGTACGTACATTGACAAGGTGCTTAAATGTTTTGCCATGGAGAATTCCAAGAAGGGATTCCTGCCTATGTCACATGGTGTGAGTCTTTCAAAGACTCAATGTCCCTCTTCAAAGGAAGAAAGGGACCGCATGGATCAGATTCCTTATGCATCTACTATAGGGTTTATCATGTATGCCATGCTTTGTACTCGCCCAGATGTCTTGTATGCATTAAGCATGACGAGCAGATACCAGTCAGATCCAGGTGAAGGTCACTAGATAGCAGTCAAGAATATTCTTAAGCTCTTGAAAAGGACTCAAGATTATTTCTTGATCTTTTGAGGTGACGAAGAGCATGTTGTAAAGGGTTACATTGATGCTAGCTTCCAAACTGACAAGAATGATTACAGATCATAGTCAGGGTATGTGTTTTGCTTAAATGGTGGTGTTGTAGGCTGGAAGAGTTCAAAGAATGACACAGTCGCTGATTTTACAACAAAGCCGGAGTACATTGCTTCTTTAGCTGCAGCAAAGGAGGCTGTTTGGATCAGGAAGTTCATTACAGAGCTTGGTGTTGTTCCTAGTATAGCAAACCCAATAGACCTCCATTGTGATAACAATGGGGCTATTGCACAGGCTAAGGAACCTCACTCTCATCAGAGATCCAAACACATACTCCGGCGATTCTATCTCATTCGAGAGATCATCGATAGAGGAGTTGTGAGGCTATGCAGAGTCCCGACCGATGCTAACATTACGGATCCTTTGACCACGAATTTTGCACAGAGGAAGCATGATGGTCACACTAGGTCAATGGGTATTCAATATCTTGGTGATTGACACTAGTGCTAGTGGGAGATTGTTAGTATTAGCCCTAGTACCAATTATGAGATGATTGTAAAGGGCTCATTTTGTATCATATTTCATTACTAATAAAAGTCAAAGTTGATTATTATATTTATTTCAATTCAGTGCCGAATGAATAAGTATAATAATATCCTCGGGTAGTAGGTTCTTATCAATTGGTTGAATTGATAGTGAGATATTGTAGATATACATAAAACACTACTCTTAACTATTCCTAGTCAAGCATTAATATACAAGGACAATATTAATGTGTTGAGACTAGCATGTAGGTCAACGGATGACCTAATCTCACAAGTCATGGATATGAGATATCAAGATAACACATGGATATATATTAGAGAATATATACTGAATGACCCACCATGAGAATGTTTCATGGATCATTATATGAGTGTTATAAACATTCTCATGCGACTATTGGTATGAATAGTCCTTAGACCTGAAGTTACTTTGGTTCCCTACATAAGGAGTTGTATACTTTGGTATCGACAAAGGTTATCTATAACAAGGTGGATAATAAAGTCGATCACTGGGTATGCAATGAATTATGCGAAGGGATGTGAGTGATGTAGATGGGATTTATCATTTCCATATAACGGAAGCGATATATGTGGGCCCCTTGATTAGTAAAACACAAGAAAGCATGACCATACACAAATGAGTCAATATGAGATATTGAACTTAATTGATTGAGTGTGTCTACTTAGAGATCAAGAAACATAAAGGTTGATAAGAGGATGACACGGTCGATGCCTCATTGATCAATCTAGATATCAAGGATAGAGGGACCTGTTGGGATGTATACTATTGGAAATTTTCAAGGTATTTTTCTCTAAACTCCATCACTTTTAATTAAAACTTATTATTTGTATTTCCCCCATTGTTTGATGTGTGTCAAAGAAGGAGAGATAGCGAATTTAGGAGTTGTTAAATTTAGGGGGAGAGTTAAGTTAGAAAATGCTTGCTTATTTATCTTTTCATATGTTATTAACTTAATTGTGAACTTTGGTTGCTAAACATTAAAAAGGGAGAGGTTGTTGATGTAGGGTGCATCAGAATCAAACTTGAGTTTCGATGTTGCTAAAGGTTCAAGTTAAGTCTTATTGTGATCTAACAAGTTGACTGAGTATACAGGATGTTTTCTCAACTGTGAATGTCTTAGCAGAGCATAGAAGCTAGGCAGGAAGCCCAAGTGGGTTGAGAGGACCCAACACTTGGCAGGAAAGCTCGATAGGTCAGGAGGACAGATGATCGAGAGGAAGTCCTGGTGAGCCGATCCGATGTTAAGCGGTAAAGTCTAAATAGGTCTCTAGGACCAATGTTTGGCAGGTAGGTTGAGGAAAGCAAGTGGAGAGGAGCGACAATGAGGACATGTTATGGAAAGGAACAATATTAGGTCATTGATCCAACTGAAGAAACCAAGAAGATTTGCATGTTGAGATCAAGATAGTATTGTAAAATACGGTGCCCAAATAATAATTAAATAATAAGGTTTAATGGACGAATAATTTTAACAGAATTTTTAGGAATTTTTAGAAATTTTCTAGGATTTAAATGGAGCTTGTATGATGTAGGTTAAGGGGATCAGTTATTGGGCTACGAGAAAGTCTCTTTAAGCTATCCTATTTAAACGAGGAAATGTATAAAAATTTTATTCCTTTTCCTTTTCTTTTATTTCCCTCCGTGCCCTAAAACTCACGCTGACACTCGAGCCGCCTCTCCCTTCTTCTCTCTCGGTTCCAGCCAAGCCACCGCCGCCTCCTTCCTCCTAACCTCCTCTCCCTCGCCGAGCCTCTTCTCCCCAAGCTGTCATAGGTTCTCTACTGCGTCGAGCCACAGCCACCAAGTTCTCGCACCTGAGTCGGCCTTTCCTCCTTGCACGAGCACCCCACAGCCGGCGATCTCTTTCCCCTCGAGTCACCATGCCGACGATCTCTCCCTTGTAGGTATGGATTAGTGTTTATTTTGGTAAGCTAGCTTAAGGGTTCGGGTGTTGCTGGAGGAGTCTTGATCTGTTGAGCTTTTGATTTCTTCCGTGATGTTGATGTTTCGAGTTTTAAGGGCGTCACTTGTTTGTTTAAATTCTCGACTGAGATGTCAATTGGTGGAATGAGATGTGTATTGAGTTTTTATGAAGATCTAGATTCGGTTTGGGTTTTCCGTGATATTCTCGATTCAATTGAGGTGTTTGGTGATGTTCTTGATTCGGTGATGAAGTTTTGAATTGGATTTGTGATGGTTCCGGTTGTAAGCAATGATGTCTGTCCTTTTTGTTGTTCGGCTGGGTTGATTGAGTTCTTGTATTATCAGAGTATTGGGTTTTGACCGGCGAAGTTCTGATTTTCTTGTGGTATTGAAATCACTGATCGGTTGCGATTTGGAGCAAAGATGTCTCTCTCCTTGGTGTTTCCACTAATGCTTCCTAGGTGTGGAGATACTCCCAGTAGAATAAGCTACTCTGGAAATTGGTTGCAGCTTCCTTAGTTTTCCAATTTTGCTACGGGCTGGATTTGTGTGGATTGAATTTCGTGGATGTTCTGTTTTTCTGGTTACGCTGAGGAATCTAGATCTAAAACCATGCCATATTGTCTCTTCGTATGACTGAAATTTTATTGTTTGGTTTCTCATTTAGCTAGGGACTGTTTTGGGGTTTAGCTAGTTGTGGTTTATGCGATTAGTTAAACTGTACATTATGTGATTTACAGGACTGTAATTCGAGACGAGCACTTTGACGTGGAGATTATTTAGCTCGGTCTACAGTTAAGGCGGGTACTTCTTGCTTTGTTTTCTTTTAGTACTTTGACCTTAGTGCATGAATTATTTTGGATAAGGACTATTTACCTTGACTCCACTCTTATTTTTCCGGTGCTTGATACTTCCACGTTATCTTTGAGATATTCGTTTCCATATCTATACAGTCTCGTTTGTTGTTCATGATCCGTAGCAGATACTAGATATCATATTTGTATGCTTTAACTATTGTTTGTTTATGCCCGATATTGAGCATGCTGGCTTCATGTAGCATATCTGTTTCTGCTTATATATATATATATATGATGACTGTTGCATTGTTCGCATCATGTCATTGCATGTATGCCACATCCTCGGCCACTCAAGAGAGTGGTAGCTGGAGTAGATGCCGCTTGTCCTGTCGTGCTGCACTCGGCCACGCGTGGGTAGTGGTAGCTGGAGTTGCGAGCAGCAGGGACCCCTTCGCTGTGTAGCTAGTTAGCTACTCAGCACCTGTCCATCCGGTCACTCGCGAGAGTGGCGACCTTTGGGTGGTATAGTTGTCACTGATCCGGCCTCTCGACCATACAGGGGTCATGGTGCAGAGATGTGGGCGGGGTGACCATCCGTGCATACACTGTTATTATGCCTGCTTTGGCTATTGCTGTTTACTTATGTTGTTATTGCTTACTTATGCTGCTGTGGTATATTTATGTTGCCGTTGCTTCTTGCTATTGTTCACTTATGCTGATATGCTGTCTTATGTTAAGATATGCTCACGTTGTAGGGGGTGAAACCTTGGTTTAGTGATTGGAAATGTTTATATACCTTACCCATTACCTCTGTAGTTATGAGCAGTACCGTAGCAGATTAGTATCATTTCTGACTTTCTATATCTTGCCTAGGATATCGTTCCAGGTATGAACCTTTATCATGGTTTTATTTTTGTATCTGCTATTCTCTTATGAGACTGTATTCCTTTTGGGTATTATTTATTGGTTGATTATGTTCATGCACTATCTCTTTCCTTACCCGCTGAGTTCCAATACTCACCACCCCGTAAAATGGTTTTCTTTCGCCAGGTAACAGATAGATGAGTCATGGATGCTTGGAGAGATGCCGACTGCCAGTCCTGGGTCCCGCGTCATATTTAAAAATTGATTTTGGTTCTGTTTCTCTTTACTTGTATTTCGTATTCGTTGGATTTGGTGTTGTGTGAACTATGTTTTGATACTTGTTGTGTGGACTTGGTATTTGTGATGTTTTGATAACTTTGCAATTTGTGGGTTTTCTCTTCGTTTTCTTTCCGCTGTGCTTATTTTATCTTTTGTTCAGCCGAGTAGGCTGAGTATATTAAACTGCGTGGTTGTGTTGTTTCCATTTTCTATGGTATATATATATTCCAGCCGAGTGTGGCTGATGTATATTTTGTATGTAGTAATGCTTCAGATTGTCACTCGTACAGGGGAGATGCTGTCGAAATTTTTTCGGACAGGGACTCCTCTGGGGCGTGACAAGTATTACTATCAAACACTACTCATGCATCTATAACTGTGCTAACCTTTATTTTGCAGGGATATTTCTATTTAAATCTGTTTTGTACGAACCGACCTGATCGGTCGACCAAACCCAGGGATCAGTCGATTGAATAAGATCAACTCAGACCAGAACATCACAAATTCGAGTTCAATCAAAGCCTGATCGATCAATCAAACTAGCAGATCGATCGATCGAACCCTGATGACATGGCAGAAATCAGATCAAACTGAAGCAAAGAAGGAAGCCAGACTGATTGGTCGACCGAACCTGAGGATCAATCGACCGAACGATCACCTCATTAATGATAAATTAAGTGAGAATCTCGTCGAACAGGGAAAGTTCACTATTCGATCGACCGAACAAGGTGATCAGTTGACCGAACTATTAAAGCTCATAAATGCTCAAGAATTGGATTTCAGCAAAGAAGGAAAGTGCAGGGTTCAATCGACTGATAGGAGGATCGGTCGATCGAATGGATCAGTCAATCGATGGGTTTATGAGTCGACCGAATTATGCTAATAAAAGGGGAGCTCAGTAGGATGTATACTAAAAGCCTAGTTTTTTGTAAATATTTATTTTGAAATAAGAATCACATTGGTCAAATGTCTATATTTATATGCTAAATGTGTTAGTTAGAGCCCTAGAGCCAATCATTTGATGATTGTTGTATGAACTCATTGTATCATATTCTTGTATATTAATAAAGGCATTTGTTTTGGTTATTATGCTTACTTGTATTAGTGCAAAATAAACTAAGTATAATAGCGTCCTTGAGTAGAGGTTTCTTACCTATATCAATCGGTTAGTTGAACCGATAGTGAGATGATATAGGGAGCACTACTCTTAATCATCCCTAGTCGAGTATTAACATTCAGGGACAATGTTAATGCGACGAGACTAGCATGTAGGTCAACTCGATGACTTGATCTCACAAGTCATGGATATAGAGATATCAAGTTGACACATGCGTATGCATTGGTGAATGTATACTGAATGACCCGCCATGAGAAAGTATCATGGATCGTTATATGAGTGTCATATACTTTCTCATGTGGCTATTAGTATGACTATTAGTCCTTGGACCTGAAGTCACCATGGTTCCCTACATAAGGAGTTACGTACTTTGGTTTCGTCAAACGTCACCCGTAACTGGGTAGACTATAAAGGCGATTACTGGGTATGTAACAAATTATGCGGAGGGATGTGAGTGATGTAGATGGGATCTATCCCTCCTATATGACGGGAGTGACATCGATATTCTTAATAAAGTAAGACCTCGAAGTGCATGGCCATGCCCAAATGAGTCAATATGAGATATTGAGGTCATTTGATTTAGTGAGTCTACTTGGAGTTCAAGATTTAGATTGGTCAAAGGATGACACGGTCTATGCCTCACATTGATAAATCTAGATGTCTAGGATAGAAGGACACTTGTCATATATTGTGAGGAGTCACAATTAGTAGTCACAAGGTGATGTTGGACCTCAACATTCTTGTAACTTGGGTAGTAATGATGTGTTGCTAGATACCGCTCATTACTTATGCTCCTAAATGGGTTTAGGGGCATTGCCAACATTACAAGAACCTATAAGGTCACACACTAAGGACAATTAGATGGAGATTAGGTTCATATGATGAACCAAGAGGATTAGGTTCATGTATTGAACCAAATTGGATTAATAGTAATCCAAGTTAGGCTAATTGAGTTGGACTTGTTAGAGTGTATACTAAAAGCCTAGCTTTTGGTATAAACATTTATCTAGAAATAAGAATCACATTGGTCAAATGTCTACATTTATGATAAATGTAGTTGTTCAATTAATTTATATTGTAGATGACATGGTGTGTGGTGTCACACACAGAAGATCATGTTATCAGTACCTTATAAATTATAAACAGTAGCTCACGACCATGATGGAAAGGAACAAACCATTGGAAGGTCGTAGTGTAATTAGGTATTAGTTAATCTTGACTATATAATTACACTAGTACACTCAGAGTGTATTGAGTAGGACCATTTGAGGTCGTTTCTTTTATACTGGCTTTATAAAGAAACAAAGACCTCGGTTATTATGGAAGTGTGTGCTCTTAATCCTAATATAATAACAAGCACATATATTTGATATTTATTTCTTTAATTTATCAATGGGTGAGATTTAGTTCGATAAATCAATAAGCCCGATAAGTTGGGAAATAGTATCACTTATAGTGTGAGTTGTTGATTATAGAAGGAAACTGTGTCATAGAGATACTAGGTTGATAATGTCCTCAAGAGGAGCTCATAAGGATTGTCATGTTAAACCCTGCAGGTGGACTTAGTCCGACATGATAATAAGGTTGAGTGGTACTACTCTTGGACTTAGATATTAATTAAATGAGTTGTCAGTAACTCACTTAATTAGTGGACATTCGATATCTTAAACACAGGGAGACTAACACGCTCATAATAAGAAGGAGCCCAAAAATGTAATTTGGGATTGGTGCGGTAGTTCAATAATAGTTCTCTAGTGGAATGAATTATTATTGATAAAATTAAGTTGTGTGTTCGGGGCGAACACGGGATGCTTAATTTTATCGGGAGACCAAAACCAATTCCTCCTCTCGGTCCCTATCGTAGCCTCTTATTTATAGAGTACTATACCCACCTATACCCACCTTCATACCCATGTTATAGGGGCCAGCCAAGCTAGCTTGAGGATCAAGCTAGGGCCGGCCAAACCATTGGTTCAGTGGTCGGCCCTAGCTTGAACCCAAGCTTAGGTGGTCGGCCCTATTTAATTAAAAAAGAATTTTAATTTTAAAATTTTCTTATGTGAAAGATATAATTTATTGAAGAGATTAAATATTAAAATATCTCTTTTATAAGTCTCTACAAAAGATTAAAGAAAGAGATTAAATCTCTTTCCTTATTTGTAGATTAGAAAGGATATTTTATTTCTCTTCTTTATAAATTATTCACATGTTGAAAAATTAAAATTATAGAAATTTCTTTTTATAAACCAATCATAAAAGGGATAAAAATTATTGGAGAAATTTTTTATAAAATTTCTGGAGACAAATTAGGAAGTTTTAATTAATTAAAACTCTCCTTGTTTTGTTTTTTAAAGTGGCCGGCCATTGTGTTTAAAAGAAGAAAATTGTTTTAATTAAAATAATTTTTCTTTACATGGCAAAAGAATTAAGGAAATTTTGTAATTAAATTTCCTAATTTGCCTAGGCCAAGGAATATAAAAGAAGAGGTGAGGGTGCCTTCTTGGTGAACAACCTCTATTATTTCTCTCCCTCTTTTCTTTGGTGTTGTGGCCGGCCAACCTCTCTTCCTCTCTTCCTCTTGGTGGTGGCCGAACCTTCTCTATTGGCTTGGAGCTCTTGTGGTGGCCGGATACTACTTGGAGAAGAAGAAGAAGAAGGAGAGAAAGCTTGTATCCCTTGGAGCTTGGTTGGTGTTTTGTTCTTCGTCCTTGGTGAAGCTTCTTTGTGTTGGCCGAACCTAGCTAGGAGGAGAAGAAGGTGCTTGGTGGTTTCTCATCTCGGAAGATCGTTGCCCACACAACGTCCGAGGTTAGAAGAGGAATACGGTAGAAGATCAAGAGGTCTTTCTAAAAGGTATAACTAGTAATTTTTCTTTCCGCATCATGCTAGTTATTTATGGAAATAATACCAAATACAAGAGGCTTACGATTCTAGTATTTCGAATATGTTTTTCGAAGTTGTGTTCTTTTGTTTTATTTTTCCTTGTGATTTGATTATTTTTTTCGGTTAACCTAAAGTTATTTTAGGAAATTAAATATTAGATTTCTATAAAAGGTTTTGTCTAGTCGGTGGTGGTTGCTCCCATATCCAAGAAGGCCATGTGCCTCGCCACGTCAGTACTGGGAACCAATTATGGAAATTAATATTTAATGGAATTAATAACTTAAGGTGATTTGGGTCGAACGTGTTAAGTTCCGCAGGAGATCCAAGTTAAAACCTAAAAGAACAAATAGATTAAGTTTTGGATCAAACGTGTTAAGTTCCGCAGGCGATCCAAAATTTAATTTAAAAGAACACATGGTAGCTAGGAAAAGGTTCAGACCTTTGTACAAAATTTTTGTACAGTGGAACCTCTAGGTTTTCCGAGTAGCAACCAACAATTTGTATCAGAGCTAGGGTTTTGCCTCTATGTATTTGGTATTAGTTTAATTATGCACATGTCATACATAATTTAGGCAGGTTAATAGTAGGATGTGCTAACTTTGTGGATGCAGGATCCAACTATTATGGCTTATAGTTTTTATGTGTGTGATTGGATCCTTGGACATGTCAAGGGCAATTTATATGTGTGTGCATGATTGTATTATAAAATACAGCAGGAGCTGTATTTATTTTTTATTAGGATTTTATTTTTGATCTAGTTACATGTATATTCCTTTTATAGAATATAGGATCGATGGATGTAAATTTTTATTCGATCTAGTTTACATGTACATTCCTTCGAGGAATATAGGATCAAAATTTTAAAATTCTATTTATGTCGCGGATCGAATCTTGCAAAGCGTGGAACCTTCTAAGGACCAGAGCGCAGCGGAACAACGAGCAAGATGGATGCGACAGCTAGACCCGGTGGCGGTGGCCAAATATGGCAGCAGCTTGGGATGACAACACACGGAGGACAACCATAGATAAAAGCCATAATAGTTGAAAATTAGATTTTCTATTTATTTCTTTTATATTGTGCTGTGTGTGCATGTTAGTTTACAAGTTTAGTAGGCTAGCATAGTTAAAAATTCCTCATTTATAAATAACTAAGTGGGAGAGGGATTTTTAAGTAAATCCCATGGTCTCCATTACTGGTTTGTAAGTGATGCAAACAAGCTTGCGCGTTGGCTCTGAGTGCCTTCCTCCATAACGGATGAGCTTGTTTGCAGATCACTAGAACAGACTTCCATTTTTGGATGACTATAGGAAGTTAATTAAGAGCGTGTGATCTTCCCCAACGGAAGGGGCATAATCTTATTAATGGACTTAGTGTCAAGTAATGGTATGCACTTAGACACATCTAATAGTATCCTCCCCATCGGAGTCACTGCTATTATTTGTGTGACCAAATGAAACCAACTATTAATTTGTCATAAAACTAGGTTGACAAGATAATAAAATTAAAGGGTTAAAAACCCCTCTTACAAATGATTGACTTTGTATACGTCCACACTAACGTGGCATACAAAATTAACGGTGTTTGATATAATTTTATTTGTCATAAAGTTACGTTGACAAGATAGTTAATGGGTAAAACCCTCCTCTTACAAATGTTGATTTTGTATACGTCCACACTAACGTGACATGCAAAATTCATGGTGTTTGAGGTGTTGGTAAATTTAAATAATATTGTTTGAGGAATCAATGTTATTTTAAATTCAAAGAGTTTTGACCAAATATTTGATCAAAGACAGATCAACTATTAATTTTATTCGTCATAAAGTAAAGTTGACGAGATAATAAAATTAATGAATAAAATCTCCTCTTCGATTTTGTATACACAAAATTCATGGAGATTTTAAGGAGTTGATCTTGACCAAATATTTTTGTAATTCTTAGGATGTTTGTCAATCCCTAGTAGTCATACTATAGGAAAAGACTTAGTAGTCCCAATTGTAATGATTGGAAATAGGACTTGGACATTAAGGTAGACTGTTTTCTTAGAACTAAGAACAATTTAGGTGTATTTAATTCATTAGTTGAAACATGTCTAGTGGTGTTATCTACCAGAACCTGGAGTGTAGATACAAGATGCCATTAATCATGTCTGCAATTCATTGCAGGGTTCCAGGAAACCCGACAACTAAATGAAAAGTAAATCACCGTCCACATGGGCACTACTGTAAAAGTGGTAGCTGTTGCAGTGGGAGATGTTTATCTTATGATAAGAATAAAATATGGATTTTAAGAAATTATCTTTACGTACCAAGTTTAGAAAGAACCTGATTTCAGTTTCTAAACTATTATAGATATTGTGTCTATTTTGATAACAAAGTTGTTATCAAGAAAAATAGGAAAGTTATCTATTCTGGTATGATGGTTGACAATTTATAATCCAATAACTCCCACGATGCAACAAATGGAAATTAGTAACACATCTTCTAATTTTAAGAGAAAGCAACCTTCGGAAATGAACCAATTATATCTTTGGCATCTAAAGCTAGGTTATACTTGAGTAGGATTCATTGGTAGCTGATGAACGTTTGGGTTCATTGGTAGTGGAAATCTTTCCAACCTGCGAGTCTTACTTGGAAGAAAAATAACCAAGAAGCTTTTAAGTCCAAGGGGTATGGAGTCAAAGATATGTTGAAATTGGTTCATTCTGATTTGTGTGATCCTATGACTATCCAGACAAGAGGTAGTATTGAATATTTTGTCTAATTTATAGACAACTATTCAAGATACAAATAAATTTACTTAATGTACAAGACTAAGTACTTTGATTAGTTCAAAGAGTACAAGGTTGATGCGGAGGAATAAAGTAAAAAGTCACTATGGAAGATCGTAGTGGCAAGTACCTCTTGAGAGATTTTAGGAGTCACTTATCAAAAGTTGGATTTCAATCCTAACTAACTGCATCTGGTACACCCCAACAGAATGGTGTAGTAGAAAGAAGGTAAAGAACTCTTATGGAATAATTAGATAGATGATGAGTTATTCAGAAAATTACCAAATTTGTTTTAAGGATAAACTCTGAAAATGAAAGTGAACATAGTTCCTTCCAAGTCATAACTCTCTACTCATATAGAATTGCTAAATAGGCGTAAGCCTATTTTGAAGCATATTCGGATTTGGGTAATCTAGCACATATGTTAAAGAGAGATAATGATAAGTTGGATAGGAGTTCACTTGTTTGTAAGTTATCCTAGATAAACAAAAGTAGGTTTATAGTCTTAAAAATCAGAAGGTCATTGATAGCATCAATGACTGATTTTTAGAAAAGGACTATATAATGAACAACATGCTCATAAGTAAATTTGTTCTTAAGGAAATAATAAAAGACATGTCTAATCTAGTACCAACTGTACAAGATGAGATACCATAAGAAAACTGCAACACGTATCACAAATGATACACAATTACAGAAAATACCTTGTCATAGTGGGAGGGTGGTTAAGCAACCTTAAAAGATTCATGTTTTGGGAGAGTTTTTGAACTCGATCCTTGAAGGACATGAACCTGATCTCCGGACATATGACGAAGCACTCCAAGATAAATATGAAGCATCTTGGCAAAGAGTAATGAATAATAGAATTAGAATATATGTATTCTAATTAAATCTGGAAGCTTGTAGAACCACCAAGTGGTGTAAAAGCCTTTGGGTGTAAAAGGTCTATAATAGAAAAAGAGGGATAGACAGGAAGGTAGTAACTTTCAAAGCAAGGCTTGATGAAAAAGGAAACTTTTTCACTGGTAATCATGCTTAAGTCTATCCGGATTCTTTTATCTATTTGGCAAGAGGATGTCAAGACAGTATTCCTTAATGGAAGTCTTGAAGAAAGCATCCATATAAAGCAGCCAGAAGAGTTCATTGCAAAGGGCTAAGAGCATCTTGTGTGCAAGCTCAATCAGTCTATGGACTGAGGCAAAGCTTCAAGGTCTTGGAACATCCGGTTTATCAAAGTAATTCAGATCTATGGATTTAGAAACCGGATAAGTCTTGTGTATACAAAAGGTGTGATGGAAGCGTGGTGGTATTTCTTGTACTATACGTAGATAACATTTTTGGTAGTTGAAAACAATATCAAAATGTTGTCAGAAGTAAGGGTATGGTTGTCCAAACAATTCGATATAAAGGACTTGGGAGAATGTATATATTCTTGAGATCAAAGTAATAAGGGATCGCAAGAAAAAAATATATTTTACTTATCTCAAGCTTGATACATCGGAAAAATCCTTACTCATTTTAAGCATGCAAAACTCCTAGAAAGGTTTCTTACCTTTTAAGCATGGAGTGTCTTTATCTAAAGAGATGTCTCCGATGACATCAAAGGAGATTGAGGACATGTAGGCAGTTCTTTATGCTTCGGCAGTTAGACAACCTAATGTATGCTATGCACGAGATCAGAAATCTGTTTTGCCAAGGGCATAGTTAGCAGATATCAAAGTAACCCTAGACAAGGACATTAGACTGCAGTAAAGCATATATTAAAGTACCTTAGAGGAACTAGAGATTATATGCTAGCTTACAAGGCAGTTAATTTGGTCCCTGTGGGTTGCATGAATTTTGACTTCCAATCAGATAGGGACAATAATAAGTCAACCTCGGGGTTTTGTGTTTACTTTAGGAGGTAAAGTCATAACTATGAAAGAGTGATAAGTATAGGTGTTTTTCTGGACTCCACCATAGAAGCTTAGTATATGGCAAGCCTCTGAGGTAGCCATTAAAAGTTGTATGACTCAATAACCTCAAGATAGACTTAGATATGATTTCTGGTTTGTCCAAAGATTATTACAATTTATTGTAATAATGTTGGTGCAGTAGCAAGCTCGAAGAAACCATAAGTCTATAAGGCAAGTAAACACAATAGAGCGCAAGTACCACCCAATACGAGAAATCGTATAAACGAGAAAAAGTTGTTGCCGCCTAGATTGCATCAGGTGATGACCTATTGATCCTTCCAATGAGGTCCTTAAGGCAAGAGCTTTTGATGGGCATGTTGAAGGATTAGGAATCAGATGTATGGCAGCAGATATAGCAGCTTAGTCTTTTAGTATAAGTGGGAGATTGTTAGAGTGTATACTAAAAGCCTAGCTTTTGGTATAAACATTTATCTAGAAATAAGAATCACATTGGTCAAATTTCTACATTTATGATAAATGTAGTTGTTCAATTAATTTATATTGTAGATGACATGGTGTGTGGTGTCACACACAGAAGATCATGTTATCGATTCCTTATAAACAGTAGCTCACGACCATGATGGAAAGGAACAAACCATTGGAAGGTCGTAGTGTAATTAGGTATTAGTTAATCTTGACTATATAATTACACTAGTACACTCAGAGTGTATTGAGTAGGACCATTTGAGGTTGCTTCTTTTATACTGGCTTTATAAAGAAACAAAGACCTCGGTTATTATGGAAGTGTGTGCTCTTAATCCTAATATAATAACAAGCACATATATTTGATATTTATTTCTTTAATTTATCAATGGGTGAGATTTAGTTCGATAAATCAATAAGCCCGATAAGTTGGGAAATAATATCACTTATAGTGTGAGTTGTTGATTATAGAAGGAAACTGTGTCCTAGAGATACTAGGTTGATAATGTCCTCAAGAGGAGCTCATAAGGATTGTCATGTTAAACCCTGCTGGTGGACTTAGTCCGACATTATAATAAGGTTGAGTGGTACTACTCTTGGACTTAGATATTAATTAAATGAGTTGTCAGTAACTCACTTAATTAGTGGACATTCGATATCTTAAACACAGGGAGACTAACACGCTCATAATAAGAAGGAGCCCAAAAATGTAATTTGGGATTGGTGCGGTAGTTCAATAATAGTTCTCTAGTGGAATGAATTATTATTGATAAAATTAAGTTGTGTGTTCGGGGCGAACACGGGATGCTTAATGTAACGCCCACCCTTCTTACCTAAGGGCGGCGCTACGTTCTTATACTACTTACGTACATGTTTTACTATAACAGCGGAAGAATAAAAACTTTAAAGAATTTAATTTATTAAGCATAATATCACATATTCTGATTTGTTCAAATGTGCATATATTGAACTTATAACTAAAAATATTAATTTGTCCGAATCGTCCTAGCCGAGCCACCACCACACACATCACTATCTGCTCCTCCTGCTGCTCCGTTGTTCATCCAGCTTTCTCTTTTATCTGCGGTACAAGGAAAGTAAGCTATGAGCACTCATGGCTCAGTAAGTTCCTTTCCTACTCACTAAAACCGAGAATCATCGTATATCAAGAATGGATCAACATATCATCGTCTCAACTAATCATAACATAACATATCATTCTATTCAAACATATCATGCATATTTCTTATTCACATATCATTTCATAGAAGCATGAATATCATATCATAAAACAAATAAATCACAAGCATGAGACATACAAGGGCATCATATTCATATCATAATATCACATGACATTATATCATATTATCATATAATTCAAGCACATATGAATGTAGGCAATGCATCGTGAATTTGAAAACTTATACTTAATAGTACTTGAAATTAATATCATCATCATTTGGGATCCCGGTTTGTACCACATACTTAATGCGTAGGTCCAAGGTAGCAAGTCTTGAGCCCTACCATGCATACATACTAGGCCCGAGTCTTACTCCATCGACCTAGGGCACTCAAAAGCCCATTACTGATGAGCCCCGAGTCTTACTCCATCGACCCCGGGGCGTTTACGGAGCCCACCCTTGGTACAAACCATAAAAATAACTTATCATGCATAACTATCATATCATGTCCTTAACAATCTTTCATGCATTTATTCTTTTCATTTCTTTTCATTATGTATAGCATTTTCTATGCTATCACATATCATAACATAACTTCATTTCTTTTCATTATGTATAGCATTTTCTATGCTATAACACATCATGGCATATTTCATAATATAACTTCATTATGCATATCATTTCGTAACTAAAGCAATCATGCATTCTAACTTATTATCATATCATTTTCATACAGCATGGCATAGACATATTTAATTTTTGTTCTAGGGTTTCTAGGGCATCTATCCCTTCATGGCCGAACACATAATGATTCATTTAGGTCATACAAACATGTATCACATTCACACATTATCAAGTTTTCATAAGAAGTACTTTTAACCCCTTAGGTTTCATTTCCAAGGCCTCTAGGTCCTTTAAACCTTACTTGGCCGAAATTCATAGAATATAAACTTCCTTTAAGTGGCCTAAAGCATGGGAAACCTAAGTAAATTTCATAGCAAGATTTACTAAGAACATCATACACAAAGTTGGATCATAAACAAGCTAGGACTCTTGTGATCTTACATGTCATAAATCATGTAACTAATTTTCTACATTCCAATTAAACATGAGAGCATTAATCATCTTTCATAACATAATATCACAGAGGTCATTGAGCATATTAGAATTTTGTTTAATCTTCTTTAAACCATCACCTTACCATGGCCGAAATATTAAGAGTAAGGTTCATGAGTTTCTTTCAACATACAAGTATACAACTCTTAAGAACTTTATATCATGTCATATAAGCATAGTTATTTTAAATTCAAGGTCCTCCTAACCCTAAATTCTTTCTTGGCCGAAACATGAGAGTGGGGTTCTTTTTGGTTCCAATCAACTTCCAAGCAAGAAAACCATAGGAAGGTCCTTAGCATTTCATAGAGGGAACCTTGCACTAGTTTGGTTAGACAATAATTTTCCTAACCTATTTACAATATTTTTGATTGAAATTCTAGGGTTACATACACCTCTGATCATGCATCATATATGTATAAAAACATAGGGGAAAACTTTCTTTCAAGGCATAGAAAAAGAATCCGAAAATCACATGAAAGCCTTGTACCGCAGTGAGGGTACTTTCTTTGCTTAAGTTTCCTAGAGTTGAGAACTTGCTTGTGGACCATTCTTCCTTGCTTGCTTTGCTCGGCACCAATGGAGGAAGAAGTGGCTAGGGCTTTTGGTGGAGAGGAGGAGGAAGAAGAGGAGGCTTCTTCCTCTTGTGTTGCTCGGCAACAAAAGAAAGAAAGAAAAGGGGGAGTTGTCTCTCGGCAACAAGAGGAAAGAGGGAGGGAGAGTGCTCGGCACAAATGGAGGAGAGGAGGAGAGTGAGTTGAGGATGAAGCCCCTCCATGCCTATTTATACTAAAGTGAGGGGAGGAAAACTTGACTTGATTCATCCTCCTCATTTACTTCTCCTCTTAATGAGAAAGAATATGCTAGAGAAATGCTTCTTGAGTTTCTCTCTTTTCTTTCTCTTAATTTCTCTCCTTTCTTTCCTTTAATTATAATTCCCATCTCTCCTCTTACAATATTCACTCCTATCACACTTGGTTAACACATGCATGCATCCACAAGAGAACCAAGGATCAAATCCTTCTCCTAACATATTTTTGTACAAAATAATTCATGTATATCCATTATGAATAAATATTTCATACATGCATATATAATATCTCATATTTCTTTTGTTTACATTAATTCCTTGCATTATAAATCATGTATAGAACTTTATATTCTCAACTTTATTTTCTTTCATAAAGTTTTTAATCATCTAAATCCTTCCCATCGTAACATTCAACGTAGACTATCTACACATTCTTTTCATTACATTCGTACTCTCATTGCCCTTACTTTATCTAGGCTTTCTAGGGGTGTTACACTTAATTTTATCGGGAGACCAAAACCAATTCCTCCTCTCGGTCCCTATCGTAGCCTCTTATTTATAGAGTACTATACCCACCTATACCCACCTTCATACCCATGTTATAGGGGCCGGCCAAGCTAGCTTGAGGATCAAGCTAGGGCCGGCCAAACCATTGGTTCATGGGTGGCCGGCCCTAGCTTGAACCCAAGCTTAGGTGGCCGGCCCTATTTAATTTAAAAAGAATTTTAATTTTAAAATTTTCTTATGTGAAATATATAATTTATTGAAGAGATTAAAAATTAAAATATCTCTTTTATAAGTCTCTACAAAAGATTAAAGAAAGAGATTAAATCTCTTTCCTTATTTGTAGATTAGAAAGGATATTTTATTTCTCTTCTTTATAAATTATTCACATGTTGAAAAATTAAAATTATAGAAATTTCTTTTTATAAACCAATCATAAAAGGGATAAAAATTATTGGAGAAATTTTTTAAAAAATTTCTGGAGACAAATTAGGAAGTTTTAATTAATTAAAACTCTCCTTGTTTTGTTTTTTTAAAGTGGCCGGCCATTGTTTTTAAAAGAAGAAAATTGTTTTAATTAAAATAATTTTTCTTTACATGGCAAAAGAATTAAGGAAATTTTGTAATTAAATTTCCTAATTTGCCTAGGCCAAGGAATATAAAAGAAGAGGTGAGGGTGCCTTCTTGGTGAACAACCTCTATTATTTCTCTCCCTCTTTTCTTTGGTGTTGTGGCCGGCCAACCTCTCTTCCTCTCTTCCTCTTGGTGGTGGCCGAACCTTCTCTATTGGCTTGGAGCTCTTGTGGTGGCCGGATACTACTTGGAGAAGAAGAAGAAGAAGGAGAGAAAGCTTGTATCCCTTGGAGCTTGGTTGGTGTTTTGTTCTTCGTCCTTGGTGAAGCTTCTTTGTGTTGGCCGAACCTAGCTAGGAGGAGAAGAAGGTGCTTGGTGGTTTCTCATCTCGGAAGATCGTTGCCCACACAACGTCCGAGGTTAGAAGAGGAATACGGTAGAAGATCAAGAGGTCTTTCTAAAAGGTATAACTAGTAATTTTTCTTTCCGCATCATGCTAGTTATTTATGGAAATAATACCAAATACAAGAGGCTTATGATTCTAGTATTTCGAATATGTTTTTCGAAGTTGTGTTCTTTTGTTTTATTTTTCCTTGTGATTTGATTGTTCTTTTCGGTTAACCTAAAGTTATTTTAGGAAATTAAATATTAGATTTCTATAAAAGGTTTTGTCTAGTCGGTGGTGGTTGCTCCCATATCCAAGAAGGCCATGTGTCTCGCCATGTCAGTACTGGGAACTAATTATTGAAATTAATATTTAATGGAATTAATAACTTAAGGTGATTTGGGTCGAACGTGTTAAGTTCCGCAGGAGATCCAAGTTAAAACCTAAAAGAACAAATAGATTAAGTTTTGGATCAAACGTGTTAAGTTCCGCAGGCGATCCAAAATTTAATTTAAAAGAACACATGGTAGCTAGGAAAAGGTTCAGACCTTTGTACAAATTTTTTGTACAGTGGAACCTCTAGGTTTTCCGAGTAGCAACCAACAAGACTCAAGTTAATTCATGTGTTCAATGAGTCTAATTTAGATTATGACTCATTGAATCAATTTAATTAAATGAATTAGATTCATTATATTAAGTTGGTTTGAATCAAATGGTTAGATTAGATCAACCATGAGAGAGATTTGGTCAAGTTTGACTTGACTTGAGAAGGAAGATGAAAGGTCAAGTTTGACTTGACCATTTGCCACCTCATTTGTGAGTTGACAATAGGAGGACTAATGATGATGTGCCACATCATCAAAGCTAGCACATGTGTGTGCCACATCATGGAGGTTACTGTTGGTGCAACCTTAGGTCAAGGTTGACCTGGTTGACCCAACTCGAGTTGACGTGACTCGAGTTGTATTTTGATGTTTGACTTGGGAAGATTGTCGGTGCAACCTTAGGTCAAGGTTGATCTAGTTGTGTTGCATGTTGATGTTTGACACTCGTGAGAGAGTTCTATTCTTGATGTGGGACAAGAATAGATGTTTGGGAGATTATTGGTGCAACCGTAGGTCAAGGTTGACCTGGTTGACCTGATTCGGGAAAAGTCCAAGTATGGAGACTTGGCACGGAAAAGTCCAAGCAGGGAGCTTGGAAAAGTCCAAGTATGGAGACTTGGCACGGAAAAGTCCAAGCAGGAGCATTGGAAAAGTCCAAGTATGGAGACTTGTCACGGAAAAGTCCAAGCGAGGAGCTTGGCACGCGAAAAGTCCAAGTATGGAGACTTGGGAAAAGTCCAAGTATGGAGACTTGGCAGGGAAAGTCCTAACTGGATGTTAGGCGGTTGGAAAGTCCGTGAGTGAAGCGAGGCAGAGAAAGTCCTAACTGGATGTTAGGCGGTGTGGAAAGTCTGGTGAGTGAAGCTGGGAAAGTCCTGTGAGTGAAGCCGAGCGGTGAGAAAGTCCTAACGGATGTTAGGCGGTGTGGAAATCCTGGTGAGTGAAGCGGTGAAAGTCCCGTGAGTGAAGCCGGCAAGGGAAAATCCAGATGGATCGGGATGATCGGACTTCTGGTGTTGAAAGTCCAAGTAGGTCAAAGGATTGACGGACACTTGGCAGGGAGTTCTAGCAGTCAAGGGTGACCGGATGCTAGGGATGAAGTACCAATAGGTCAAGGTTGACCGGATATTGGTTTGAAGTCTTGGGACTTGGTTTGGGCAAAACCAAGCTCGGATCGGTCACCGACCGATCCAGTGATACTGTTGCTCGATCGGTGCGGTGACCGATCGGATACCAACAAGCTCGTTCGATTCTTGATCGACGGTGACCGATCAGATTAGTTCCTGATCGGTCCGGACCGATCGGACAACGATCGAGGCGCAAAGCAGTTCGGGAGAAGAAGCTGATCGGTCTACGGACCGATCAGAGTTTGGGTTGTGCACCCCGATCGGACTTCTGATCGGTCCATGGACCGGTCGAGCAGAAGCGAAGTTAGGGAATGGATCGGTCTGTGGACCGATCCACATGGAGCTTGATCGATCCACAGACCGATCCAGGCACTAGCCGTTGCGATACAACGGCTAGATTTCTTCTGTGTTTTCTTCGCTTTCTTCGCAGGTTATAAAAGGAGGGCTGCTGCTGCGAGCCTCACTCTTCTTCTTCTTCTTCTTCCTCCTTCCTGTTGCTAAGTGCTGCTGTGCTTGAGCTTTGTTGAGCTCGTCCAAAGCTTCGCGTGAGCTTCTCGACTGGGATATCCTGCTGTTGTAGTTGTTCTGAGGAGCTGCTGCTTCAACGAAATCCAGTCGGCGAGAAGGCAAGAAAACCTGTGTTTTTACATTCATTGTTCTTGTCTTCTTGTATTTCTTGTTGTATTCCTTTCTTGCTGTTGCAAGAATATTGTGGCGAGGTTTCTCCACCCACAAGGAGTATATTGTATTAGCCGGTTCTCCGGGGACTCATCCACCGACGGATTGACTGGACTCGTCCACCTTACGGACACGCCGAGGAGTAGGAGCCCTAATCTCCGAACCTCGTTACATCGACGCGTTGAGGTTTGATCTTCTTGTTTTCATTTCCTTGTTTGTTTTTCCGCTGCGCTAACGAATTGTAGGAAGAAAAACGAGAAATTGGGGTCGGCTATTCACACCCCCTCTCTAGCCTCGTACAAAGGATCCTAACAGTTATAAACCCCTTTCCATTTAATGTGGCCGGCCACATTAATTGTAAGGGAGTTACAATTGTGGCCGGCCACTCAAAATGAATGAGAATGAATTTTTTCATTCAAGGCATTCATTCTATATTCTTCCTCCTTAAGCTCTTTCTTCTCCCCCTCTCATCCTACCTTGGCCGAACCCTACTAAGGTGCTAGCACACTTTAGTTTGGTTTTCTCCCTCTTTTGTTTGTGTGGATACGTGTAGAGGATTGTCTACTTTGACAATCTTGAGATCCGACACCTTGGACGAGCGGGATTCGCGAAGGGCGCGCATCAAGGGTAAAAACTCTTAACCATCTAGAACACTAATGTAGATCTAGAGTTAGTAAACTCGTACTCGAAGGTTTTTCGAAATTTTATTTTTTGCACGGATCCGGTGATGGGGGTTTCGGGGTTTCCGCGACGCGAAAAAGCGGTTTTCGCGGCCCGAAAAGTCCAACAAAATGTAGTTGTTCATTTAATTTATATTGAAGATAACATGGTGTGTGGTGTCACATAGAAGATCATGTTATCAGTTCCTTATAAATTATAAATAGTTGCTCACAACCAAGATGGAATGTGACAAACCATTGGAATGGTTGTAGTGTAATTTGGTATTAGTTTATCTTGATTATAAAATTACACGAGAACATACTGAATGTATTGAGCAAGACCATTTAAGGTTGTTCTTTTTATACCAACTAAAAAAAAGAATAGCATTTCTGTTATTATGGAAGTGCGTACTCTTAATCATGATATAATAACAAGCACGTATACTTAATATTTATTTCTTTAATTTATCAAAGGGTGAGATTTAGTTCGTTAAATCAATAGGCCCGATAAGTTGGAAATGATATTATTTATATGGTGTTTTGTTGATTATAGAATGAAATTGTGTCCTAGTGATCTAGGTTGGTGATGTCCCCATGAGGAGCTCATAAGGATTGTCATGTAAACCCTGCAGGTGTACTTAGTCCGACATGACAATAAGGTTGAGTGGTACTACTCTTGGAGCTAAATATTAATTAAGTGAGTTGTCAGTAACCTATTTAATTAGTGGACATTTGATATCTTAAACACATGGAGACTAACACACTCATGATAGGAAGGAGCACATATTGTAATATGGGATTTGTGTGGTAGTGCAATAATAACTCTTTTGTGGTATGAGTTATTATTGATGAACATGAGTTGGGTGTTCGAGGCGAACACGGGAAGCTCAAGCTCATCTGGAGACCAAAACCAATTCCTCCTCTCGGTCCCTGTTGTAGCCTCTTATTTATAAAGCTTTTTATCCACCCAAAGCCCAGCCTCTTACATAAGCTTAGGGGTCGGCCAAGCCAAGCTTGAAGTCCAAGCTTAGTGGCTGACCTAGCCAAGCTTGGAGGCCAAGACTTGGGTCGGCCAAGCCATGCTTGATGACCAAGCATGGGGCCGGCCATGATAAGAAGAGAAAAGGAGATTTTATTAAAAATAATTTTTTGATAAAATCTTTCCTTTTATGACCATTCATGAAAGAATTTAAAAGAGAAATTTTATTTTTAAAATTTCCTTTTATAGACATCCACATGGTTTTAAAAGTGAGTTTTAAATTTTTAAATCTTTCCTTTTATATCTTTCTACAAAGGATTAAAGAGAGATTTTAATTTTGTTAAAATCTTTCCTTATTTGTAGTTGTCTATAATGTTTAAAAGAGAGATTTTAATTTTGATAAAACTTTCCTTTTTCGTAACTATGATTTAAAAGAGAAGTTTTAATTTTAATCTTTCCTTTTTTGTAGATGTCTACATGTTTTCAAAGAGAGAGATTAATTTTTAAAACTTTCCTTTATTGCCATGTACAATAGGAAATTTAAAAAGAGAGAGATTTTAATTGTTTTAAATATTTCTTCTTTTGCTTTTGTGTGGCCAGACATGTATTATTTAAGAGGAAGTTTTAATTTTTTATTTTAAAACTTTCCTTTTTAGTCATTGGCAAGGATTAAAAGGAAGTTTTATTTTTTTTAAAAACTTTCCTTTTTTGTCATGTGCAAGGATTATAAAAGACAGGAAGAGGGAGCCTTCATGGATATATGACCTTAGTCTCCTCTCTTGATCCTTATGTGGTCGGCCCTTGCTTCTTCCCTTTCTCCTTGTTTTCTTTCTCTCAAGGCCAGCGACACATCAAGAAGTTCCTTTTCCTTGATGGTCGACTACTTGGAAGAGAAGAAGAAGAGAAAGAAAGTTTCCTATTTTGGCATCCCTTGGTGGCTCGAAAGTCTTGGAGGAGAAAAAGCTTGGGTGGATTTCATCTTGGTAGATCGTCGCCCACACGACGTCCCATAGAAGGAGAAGAATACAACAGATAATCAAGAGATCTATAAGCTACAAAAAAGGTATAACTAGTTATTTGTTTCCGCATCATAACTAGTTTATCTTCTTTGTATAGATTTTGAAAAACCAAACACAAGAGGCTATCAGTTTTAGGTTATCGTTTTGTTATCGATTCTATTTTTTGATTTCATGTTTCGATATTGTGCTTCTATTGAGGTCGCTATAGTTAAACCTAGTTTACTATAAGAAGTTAAATATCCGATTTCTTTGAAAGGCTTTGTATACGAAGTGGTGGATGATCCCATACCTAAGATGGCCTAGTGCCTCGATATGTTTAACATGGAAGCCGATCTTTGAAATAGATATTTAATTAACTTCTGTAATATGGTTTAACTTATGAAGAACACATCGGTTAAACTTGGAGTAAAAATGTAAAGTATCGTTTCCAATCGAAGTTTAACTTCTGAAGGACAATTTGGATTAATAATGTTAAGCATCGTTTACAATCCAAATTTAACTTTAGTAGAGCATATGGGTAGCTAGGATAGTTCTATGCTGGTACAAGTTTTTGTACAGGGGAACTAGAACGGTATTCTGAGTAGCAACCAACAATTGGTATTAGAGCTAGTTTATGCCTCTGTATGTTTGGTTTTTAGTTTAATTATATACATGTCATACATATTTTAGGCATGAAAATAGTAGGATGTGCAAATAGATTAACTCTGTGGTTGCAGGCTCCAACTATTAAGGCCTATTATGATTATGAGTGATTGGACCCTCGGACATGTCGAGGGCATTTATGTGTGTGCATGATTGTATTTATTAAATACAGTAGGAGCTGTATTAGTTTTAGAAATTTAAATTTTGTTCGATCTAGATTTTATATGCATTCCTTTGTGAAATATAGGATCGATGTATGTAAAATTTTATTTTTGTCGTAGATCGTATCCTTGCGAGGCATGGTGCTATATGAGGACCAGAGGCACAGCGGAAAAGGAAGCTCGATGGGCACGACGACATGAGCACTAGGGCTGGCGGCTAGGTTTGACGATTGCTAGGGCTGGCAGCACACGGAGGACAGCTATGGATGAGGCTATAATAGTTAGAAAATTAGTTTTCATATTTATTGCCTTTTATGCTATGCTATGATGTGATGTGTTTGTGTGCTTGTGTGCATGTTAAAATTCCTCATTTCTAAATAACTAAGTGGGAGAGGAATTAATTAAATTCCACGGTCTCCATTATTGGTTTGTAAGTGATGCATTCAAACTTGCGCGTTGGCTCTGAGTGCCTTCCTCCACATCAGATGAGTTTATTTGCGGATCACTAGATCAAACTTCCTTATTGGATGGTTATAGGAAATTATTTAGGAGCGTGTGATCTTCTCCAATTGAAGGGACACTATCCTATTTAATGGACTAAGTATCAAGTAATGGTATATACTTAGGCACATTTAATAGTATCTGTTGAGACTTTCACGCCGCAAAAACTGCTTTCTGCATTGCGGGAACCTCGAAGTCTTGCCACGGATCCGTGCGAAGATAAATAAAAGAAATTCATGTACATGTTTGTTTATCCTAGATCTACCTTAGATATACATGATAAGAGTGTTACCCTTGTCGTGATGCCCTTCGCTTATCCCGCTCCTCCAAACGGTTGCCGGATCTCGTAGAGTGTCAAGTGTACACTCCTCTACACATATCCACACGGACAAAAGGTGGAGAAAAAACACTTAGAGTGTGCTAGCACCCTTGAATGGTTTCGGCAATGGAGGAGAGGGAGAGAACAAGAGAAGAGAGGAAGAAGAAGAAGAAGTTACAACAAGCACAAATGCTTGCACTAAAGTGGCCGACCACATAAAGGAGGGTTTTAAACCTCCATGTAATACCAAGAGTCATGGCTCTTGGTCTTCCTCATGAGGTGGCACACTATGATGTAGCCTTGATGATGTGGAACACCATCATTGGCCGACCCCATGCCAAGTCACAATGAGGTGGCATTTGGTCAAGTCAAATTTGACCCTTCATCTCCCCTCTCAAGTCAAGTCAAACTTGACCTTTTTGTCTCCCATGGTTGATCAAATCTAACCATTGATTCAAGTCAATTTAATTTAATGAATCTCTATTCATTGGTTTAAATTGACTCAATGAATCATAATCTAAATTAGACTCATTCTACACATGAATCAAATTGAGTCCAATGCAATTAGTCTAATTTGGATTAATCTTTATCCAATTTGGTTCATCATATGAACCTAATCCTTTTGGTCCATCATATGAACCTAATCTCCATCTAATTGCCCTTTGTGTGTGACCCTATAGGTTCTTGTAACGTTGGCAATGCTCCTAAACCCATTTAGAAACATAAGTAATGAGCCGTATCTAGCAACACATCATTACTACCCAAGTTACAAGAATGTTGATATCCAACATCACCATTGTGACTACTAATTGTGACTCTCACAATATGTGACAATGTCCTCCTATCCTAGACATCTAAATTGATTAATTGAGGCATAGACCGTGTCATCCTCTAATCAATTTATGTCTTGAACTCCAAGTAGACTCACAATAATCAAATGAGCTCAATATCTCATATTGACTCATTTGGGCATGTCCATGCACTTAGTGGTCTCACTCTATCAAGAATTATGATGTCACTCCTGTCATATAGGAGGGATAGATCCCATCTACATCACTCACATCCCTTCATATAATTTGTTACATACCCAGTAATCACCTTTATAGTCCACCCATTTACGGGTGACATTTGACGAAGCCAAAGTATGCAACTCCTTATGTAGGGAACCATGGTGACTTCAGGTCCAAGGACTAATAGTCATACTAATAGTCACATGAGAAAGTATATGACACTCATATAACGATCCATGATACTTTCTCATAGCGGGTCATTCAATATGATCTCCAATGCATACTCATGTGTCAACTTGATATCTCTATATCCATAACTTGTGAGATCAAGTCATCGAGTTGACCTACATGCTAGTCTCATCGTATTAACATTGTCCCTGAATGTTAATACTTGGCTAGGAATGATTAAGAGTAGTGTTCTCTATATCATCTCATTATCGATTCAACCAATCGATTGATATATATAAGAACCTTCTACTCAAGGACGTTATTATACTTAGTTATTTGGCACCAATACAAGTAAGTATAATAACCATAAAGAAATGCCTTTATAAATATATAGGAATATGATTCATCGAGTCCATACAACAATCATCACATGATTGGATCTAGGGCTCTCACTAACAATCTCCCACTAGCACTAGTGCCAATCAATGTAGGGTCTAATACCCAATGACCTAGTGTGATCATCATGCTTTATCTGTGCCAAAGCCTAGGTCAAGGGATCAACGATGGTACTCTGCAAATTTTCACATCTCCTCTATCGATGATCTCTCGAATGAGATGGAAGCACCGTAGTATGTGTTTGGTCTGCTGGCGTGAGCGAGGTTCCTTAGCCTGTGCAATTGCTCCATTGTTGTCACAATAGAGCTCTATAGGATCGGCTATGCTAGGAACCACCCTAAGCTCAGTAATGAACTTGCGGATCCAAACTGCCTCCTTTGCTGCTTCTAATGCAGCAATATACTCGACCTCTATTGTAGAATCAGCAACTGTGTCCTACTTCGAACTCTTCCAGCGCACAACACCACCATTCAAATAAAACACGAACCCAGACTGCGATCTATATTCATCCTGGTCAGTTTGGAAGCTGGCATCACTGTAACCCTTTACAGCTAGCTCGTCATCGCCTCCAAATATCAAGAAATAGTCTTTAATCATTCTCAGGTACTAAGAATATTCTTGACTGCTATCTAGTGATACTCACCAGGGTCTGACTGGTATCTCCTCGTCATGCTCAAAGCATATGAAACATCTGGACGAGTACATAGCATGGCTACATGATAGATCCTATGGCCGAAGCATAAGGGATCTTATCCATGCGGTCTCTCTCCTCTCTAGAAGAGGGACTTTGAGTCTTCGAAAGACTCACACCATGTGACATCGATAGAAATCCTTTCTGTTGGAGCAATCCCAATGGTCCGTTGGACCATGTGTTTTGGTGTTTGGGCAAAGGGTTTAAGTTAGGTTTACCCTTGTTATTTGATATGTGTACTTGAGTTGTGCAGGACTGCAGGTGACACATGTGACTCAGGTTGACGGCTTTGGGTCCGGTGAAGGATGGAGCATCCGAGGGACCATGGACAAGGCAGCGAGGACAAGGGCCGAGGGAAGCGACTTCGAGGCATACGCGAAGGATGGCATTGGAGACGAGCCGCGGGCTTGGATGCATCCGAGGGACGAGAGCCAAAGGAAGTAAGCTTGAAGGCAAGAGGTCAAGGCTGCAAAGAAGAGTCAAATGAGTCGTGAGGGTACGAGTGCATGAGAGATTGTACTCGGAGTAAAATCCTAGTTTTAGGGTTTTATTGTAGCAGTACTGTAGCAGTACTATAGCAGTCGACTGCATGTTTTAGCAGTCGACTGGTGCAGTCGACTGGGGCAGTCGACTGGGGCAGTCGACTGGCTGGTGCAAGGACCAGTCGACTGGTAACGGGCAAATCAGCAAGGCTGATTTCTCCAAGCTCTATAAGAAGGAGCTTGGTATGGCCGGCCAAGGCGACGAAATTAGACTTGGTTAAGGTCTAATTAGTAGTCTACAAGTGCTCAAGTGTTTGTGGAATCCAAGAGGTCTTGGTGTGTTGTGGTGAGGTTTCTCCACCCACAAGGAGCGACTTGAGATAGCCGGAGTTTGCCGGGGGCTAATCCACCGACGGATAGGGATCGTCCACCTTACGGACAGCCGTGGAGTAGGAGCATCATCTCCGAACCACGTTAAACGAACGTGTTATTGGTTTGCTAGTTCTTTTCTTTGTCTTTAGCTTTTGTATTCGTTATTAGTATTTGTATTTCCGCTTGCGCACTAACGAATACGTAGGAAGCGAGTATTTGGGGGTGCCGTCTATCCAACCCCCCTTCAAGCCGGCCACCGATCCTCCAACACTTTCTTGGAATTCTGCATGACAAACCGTAGTAATACTGTGTCAATATATGTACTTTGACTTAGGCCAAGCAATCTCTTAGATCTATCTCTATAGATCTTTATGCCTAGAATACAGGCTGCTTCACCTAAGTCCTTCTTTCAGAAATAATTCCCCTGCCAAGTCTTTACAGATTGCAACAAAGGGATGTCATTTCCAATGAGTAGTATGTCATCCATATACAATACAAGGAAGACAACTGTGTTCCCAACAACCTTCTTGTAGACACAGGGTTCATTTTTATTCTTGATGAAACCAAACTGTTTGATAGCATCATCGAATCGAAGATTCAAGCTCCGAGAAGCTTTCTTTAGTCCATAAATGGACTTATGCAGCTTGCATACTCTGCCAGTATGCAGTGGAACTACAAAACCCTCATGTGGTGTCATATACACATCCTCGAGCAAGTTTCCATTCAGAAACGTGGTTTTGACATCCATCTGCTAGATCTCATAATCGTGGTATGCTGCAATAGCAAGCATGATCCGAATGGACTTAAACATTGCTACTGGAGAAAAGGTTTCATCATAGTCAATACCATGAATTTGCTTGAAACCTTTAGCTACCAAGCGACCCTTATAGATAAGTCCATCCATGTCAGTTTTTCTCTTAAAGACCCACTTACACCCTATGGTTTTACCCCTTCAGGTGGATCAACCAAAGTCCATACTTGGTTGGTGTACATGGATTCCATCTCGGATCTCATGGCCTCTAGCCATTTCTCAGAATCTGGACTCATCACAGCTTCCTGATAGAAGGTAGGCTCATTCTCAATGAGCATAACGTCATCATGGTCAGACAAGAGAAATGAGTATCTCTTAGGCTGACGACGTACCCTATCAGACTTGCGAAGAGGTAGGTCTACTTGAACTGGTTGTTGTTCCTCAACTCCTTGTGGAACAATCTCATCATCCACAACACTTTGTGGTTCCAGTTCAACTTCCATCAAGGCTTCAGTGCTATGGTCCATATCTTGAACTTCTTCAAGATCGAACGTACTCCCACTAGTTTTTCTAGAACAAAGTCTTTTTCTAGAAATATCCTAGTCTTAGCCACAAACACTTTGTGTTGACTGGGAATGTAGAAGTAATATCCCCTTGTTTTCTTGGGATATCCTATAAAATAGCACTTATTGGATTTGGGTCCCAGTTTGTCCGAGACTTGACGTCGAATGTAAGCCTCACAACCCCAAATCCTCATAAAAGACATCTGGGCATCTTTCCCAGTCCATATCTTATATGGTGTCTTTATCACTGCTTTGGATGGAACACGGTTAAGTGTGAAGGCTGCTGTATCTAGAGCATATCCCCAAAAAGATATAGGAAGATCTGTGTGACTCATCATAGATCGTACCATATCTAATAGGGTATGATTCCTCCTTTCAGATACACCATTCCACTGTGGTGTTCCAGGAGGAGTGAGTTGGGATAGAATCCCACACTCAGCTAGATAGTCACGAAACTCATGGCTAAGGTATTCTCCATCTCGATCTGATCAAAGTATCTTAATACTCTTGCCTAGCTGGTTTTGTACTTCATTCTTGAATTCTTTGAACTTTTCAAAGTATTGTGACTTATGTGTCATCAGATACACATAACTATATCTACTGAAGTCATTATTAAATGTAATGAAGTACCTATAACCACCTCTGACAGTGACATTGAAAGGGTCACATACATCACTATGTATAAGTCCTGACAAGTCATTTGCTCTCTCGCTATGTCCACTAAAGGGAGTTTTGGTCATCTTGCCCAGTAGGCATGACTCGCATGTTTCATATGATTCAAAATCAAATGAGTCCAGCAAACCATCTTTATGGACCTGGGATAAGCGATTCTCATTTATATGACCTAAGTGACAATGCAGAGATAGATTCAGTTCATTTCATTTGACATGAACGCTTTGGTACTTATGTTATAGATGGAGTTCTCTAAGTCTAGAATGTAGAGTCCGTTCATGAGAGGTGCACTACAATAAAACATATCATTAAAATAAATGAAACAACATTTGTTCTTTATTATAAATGAAAAACCTTTCTTGTCTAAACAAGAAACTGAAATGATGTTCTTTGTAAGAGCAGGCACATAACAACATTCATCTAATTCTAGTACAAGCCTTGAGGGCAGAGATAGATAGTAAGTTCCTACAGCAACAGCAACAACTCGTGCTCCATTGCCTACTCGTAGGTCCACCTCACCCTTCGTCAATATCCTGCTATTTCTTAGTGCCTGTACATCAGGACAAATATGAGAAGCACATCCGGTATCTAATACCCATGATGAAGAAATAGAGAGATTGACTTCTATAACATATATACCTAAAGTAGAAACCTCATTTCTCTTCTTCTTAAGATCTTCCTAGGAGTATCGTACCGGTTCCACTGTACAAAAATGTTGTACAAGTGTCAAACCTTTTCCTAAACAACCTATTGTGTTCTTTAGAAGTTAAATTAGGAATCGCAAATGAAACTTAACATTATTGATTCCAAATTTAACTTATCTGTTCTTAATGGTTTAGACTTGGATCACAAGAGGAACTTAACACTATTTATCCAAATCAACCTATGTTATAAATTCAATTAAATATTAATTTCTAAAATTGGCCTCCAGAACTGCATGGCGAGGCACATGGCCTTCTTGGGTATGGAAGCATCCACCACCGCCTAGACAAAACCTTTTAAGGAAAGCTAATATTTAATTTCCTTATGTAATTCTAGGTTTAACCAAAAAGAACAATCAAATCATAAATTCAAAAAATAAAAAAAAAACACAAACTTGAATTACAATTCGAAAAACTAGAATCTAATGCCTCTTGTGTTTGGAATTCTTACAAAGAAAAATAACTAGCATGACGCGGAAAACAATTACTAGTTATACTTTTTTCCTTGTATGCTAATAAGCTCGAGATCTTCTGCCCTATTCCTCGCCTCATCTTGAACGTCGTGTGGGCGACTATCCTCCAAGATGAACACCACCCAAAAGCTCCTCCTCCTTCTTTAGAATTTGGCCACAACCACCACCAAGGAACAAAAGAGCAAAGGGAAAGGAAAGAGGAGAGATCCGGCCACAAGGGAGAGCACAATCAATGGAATAAGAATAGATGCATACCCTACTTCTCCTCTTCTTCTCCTTCTCTTTGTATCCGGCCACACCATGCAACCACAAGAGGTGGCTGGCCCTAGCATGAAGAAAAGCAAGGGCCAGCCCTTAGGAGAAGACTTGAAGAGAATAGAGAAAAGAATAGAATCCTTACATGAGGTCTCTCCTCCCCTTCTTTTATAATACTTGCCCAAGGCAAATAAGGAAAGACTTTTTACAAAAATTAAAATCTTCCTCTTGTTTTTCCTTTTCCCCTTTTATTTTTCCTTTTCTTTCCTCTTGATTGAATCAATCACCAAATCATGGATTGACTTGATTGGCCGGCCCCTTGCTTGGGCACCAAGCAAGGGTGGCCGGCCCTAAGAGAAAAAGAAAAATAATTTTGTAAAAATTTACAAGCAAAAAAGGAATGCTCTTATAAAATTTTACAAGCTCTCTTTCAATTTCCTAAAGTGGGTGTTAAAATGGAAAGTTTTAAAAATTAAAACCAAGTTTTAAAATTTAAAACAACTCTTCAAAAATTTTATTTTTTAACATGGTTACAAAATTAAAAGATTTAAGATTTAAAACTTTTCTTCCTTTTTTCTAAAACTATGAGGATGGTTAAAAAAGAAAAGTTTTAAAACTTTTAAACTTTCTTTTAAACCATGTGGCCTAATTCAAATAAGGAAAGTTTTATATTTTAAAACCTCTCTTTTAAAACTTGTAGTTTTCTACAAAGAGAAGATTTTAAAAATTCAAAAACACCCCTTAACTTTGAATTATATGACCGGCCCCCTTGCACAAAGCAAGGGCCGACCACCTAGAAGGAATTCATGGCCGACCCTTGGCTTGGTCACCAAGCCTTGGGCCGGCCCTTCTTGGACACCAAGATGGGCTTTCATTGGATGAACTTGAGGCTTTAATGAGGCTACGACAGGGACCTAGAGGAGAAATTGGTTTTGGCCTTTCGGCGAGCTTGAGTATCCCGTGTTCGCCCTGAACACACAACTCAAGTTCATCAATAATAACTCATTCCACTAGAGAGTTATTATTGCACTACCGCACCAATCCCAAATTACATTATGGGCTCCTTCTTATCATGAGTGTGTTAGTGTCCCTGTGTTTAAGATAACAAATGTCCACTAATTAAGTAAGTTACTGACAACTCACTTAATTAATATCTAGCTCTAAGAGTAGTACCACTCAACCTCATTGTCATGTCGGACTAAGTCCACCTGCAGGGTTTAACATGACAATCCTTATGAGCTCCTCTTGGGGACATTCTCAAAATAGATAACTAGGACACAGTTTCCTTCTATAATCAACAACACACACTATAAGTAATATCATTTCCCAACTTATTAGGCCTATTGATTTCTCGAGCTAAATCTCACCCTTTGATAAGTTAAAGAAATAAATACTAAATATATATGTTTGTTATTATATTAGGATTAAGAGCACACACTTCCATAATAACTAAGGTCTAGTTCTTTTATCAATTCAGTATAAAAAGAACTTACCTAAAATGGTCCTACTCAATACACTTAGAGTGTACTAGTGTAATTTATTAGTCAAGATAAACTAATACCTAATTACACTACGACTATTCCAATGGTTTATTCCTTTCCATCTTAGTCGTGAGCAACTGTTTATAATTTATAAAGAACTGATAACATGATCTTCTGTGTGTGACACCATACATCATGTTATCTACAATATAAATTAATTGAACAACTACACTTAACAAATAAATATAGGTATTTGACCATTGTGATTCTTTATTTCTAAATAAATGTGTATACACTCTAACACCATTGCCTACTCGTAGGTCCACCTCTCCCTTCGTCAATGTCCTGCTATTTCTCAGTGCTTGTACATTAGTACAAATGTGAGAAGCACATCCGGTATCTAATACCCATGATGAAGAAATAGAGAGATTGACTTCTATAACATATATACCTGAAGTAGAAACCTCATTTCTCTTCTTCTTAAGATCTTCTAGGTATACTTTGCAGTTCCTCTTCCAGTGCCCGGTCTGACCGTAGTGGAAGCAGGTAGCATCCTTGGCAACCCCTCCTTTAGGTTTCATTACCTTGCCTTTGCCCTTGGCTTGAGACTTTCCCTTACCTTTAGGCTTGCCCTTGCCTTTATCCTTTTGCACCATCAAAATGGAATTGGGATTTACCTTCTTAAGGTTGAGCTCAGCAGTTCTCAACATGCTTATCTGCTCAGGCAATGTCTTATCAATTTTGTTCATGTTGTAATTCATGACAAATTGACTGTAGCTCTCTGGCAAGGATTGCAAGATCAAGTCAGTGGCCAGTTCTTGGCCAAGTGGGAATCCCAACCTCTATAAGTTCTATGTGTACCCAATCATCTTGAGTACATATGGATCTACGGGAGTCCCATCTTGCATCTTGCACAGAAACAGTGCCTTAGAGATCTCGAATCTCTCATGCCTTGCTTGTCCTTGATATAGTTGACGAAGATGTTCAACCATATCATAAGCAGTCATCAACTCGTGCTGCTTCTAAGGCTCAGAGTTCATAGTTGTGAGCATGAGGCATGACACATCTAATGCATCATCTTGATGCATCTTATAAGCATCTCAGTTAGCTTGCGTGGCAATGGCAGGAGGTGCCTCGGGAATGGGCTACTCCAGGACGTACAATTTTCTTTCTTGTGTGAGAACGATTCTCAGATTCCTGTACCAGTCCAGGAAATTAACTCCATTGAGCTTGTCCTTATCAAGGACAGAATGCAGGGAGAAAGTGTTCGTATTTGTCGACATGGCAATCTACAACATAAATAAAGTAGAGAGTAAATATCATATTCCATTTATCATTTAATTATGCCTTTAACTAAATGATGCTCCCACTGAATTATAGAACTTTCATAGAATCAAGTCATGGATGTGGTCAAACCACACTGCTAGATTCATACTAATGGGCTATAATTCATGCGGGACAAGATCCATATCATACTATGCCTTAAGTTAGCTTTGGCTAAATCGCCCAAGACTTAGTATGATCGGTAGATAACTAATTATCAATTACATCTCTATGCAACTCTTGTTTATAGGATCAAGATCCTCATTTATATTAAAACTTGAGTTAGCTTTGGCTAAATCGCTCAAGATTAAGTATAAATGTGATTTTTATCCTGTAATACCCACTAAGCTTGTAAGATAAATATAGGAATGTGGGATTTTTCCTTAGAAAAATAATAGGAAGTGAGTTGAAGCAAAAAGAAATAAAATGAAATAAAAAAAGAAGAGGAGGTCAAGGATTGAACCATAAACCTCTTATATTATATTTCATAGAATTAATTAGTAGAAACCAATTGGGATAGAGAGAAGATATTGATAGCAAAGGAGGGAAACTCATGATAAAGGTAAGAGTAAAAGCTAGCCAAAAGAAAACAAGAAAAGAACAAGAGAAAGGCAACTTGCCTTCCTCCCTTTCTCTCCCTCTTTCTCTTTGATTTTTTGCCGAAAAACTTAAAGAGGAATTAAGGGGATTCATTCCCCCTTATTTTATCATGAATGGTGAGAATAAATAGAAAATAAAATAAATGTAAGAAAAATAGAAAATGGGTTAAGGGAAAAGGAAAGCAAAAATCGATTTTGCTACCTCTTCCCCCTTAACATAAAAGGGAGCAAGAAAAGAGAAAGTTATTTTTCTCTCATTTCCTCATCCTCCCTCTTCCTCACCGAGAACACCACAGTCCCCTCTCCTCCATCTTCGGCCCCAAAGCCAAGTTTTTTTTCCCTAAGAAAGCCTAAGATACAAGGAGGACTTAGCAAAGGAATCAAGGGAAAGGAACTAGAAGAAGAGGCTACTTCTTCTCCACCATACCTTAGATCCACAAGCGAAAAGGATGTAAGCTTCCCCTCACCTGTGGTACAAGGCTTTTATGTGATTTTCGGATTCTATAAGGATTAGAAAACCTAGGAAAGAATTTAAGAAAATTCGGCTAAAGAAAGGGTTTTCAAATCTAGGATGATTTAAACAAGTCCTTATTTCATGATATTCTTTCTATGCTATGTAGGAAGGATTTTCTTCATGTTTTTATACTTAAATGATGCTTGATCAGAGGAGTACCTAACCCTAGAATTTTGGCCAAAAATATGTTAAGGAGGTTAGGGAAAAATATTGTTTAACTAAACTCGTACAAAATTTCTCCCATGAACTACTAAGGGTTTTTATTGGTTTTCTTGCTTGAAAGTTACTTGAAACCAAAGAAATCCATTTATATGTTTCGGCCAAGAAAAGGGCTTAGGGTTAGGAAGACCTTTAAATTTAAATAACCATGTTTGTATGATAGAATATAGAGTTCTCTTAAAGAATTGCATGTTGTACATTGCTAGAAATTCATGAACTCTTATTTTAGATTTTCGGCCATGATAAGATGGATAGTTTAGAAAAGCTTAAAAAAAATTCTAATATGCTCAAGACCTCTGTGATATTATGATATGAAAGTTGTTTAATGCTCTTATGTTTAAATTGAGTATAGAAAATTAGTTACATGATATATGACATGTAAGATCACAAGGGTCCTAGCTTGTTTATGAACCAACTTTGTATATGATGTTCTTAGTAATTTTTGCCATGAAACTTACTTAGGTTTTCCATGCTTTAGGCCACTTAAAACTTAGTTTAGAGATTGGTAGGTTTCGGCCATAAGGAGAAATAAAAGAAAAAGGGAAAGAAACCTAGGAAGCCTAAAACACAATTCACATGTATGTTTATTATGCTTGTCTTGACACATGCTATGAAACTTGTATAATTTCTCATGCTTTTAGGCTATTTGAAGTAAGTTTATATTCTGTGAGTTTTGTCCAAGTAGGGTTTAAAAGACCTAGAGGCCTTAGAAATGAAACCAAATGTGTTAAAAGTGCTTCTTATGAAAATATGATAAGGTGTTGATTGTGTCACATATTTGTATAATTTTTCCATGACCTAAATGGATCATTGTGTGTTTCGTCCATGAAGGAATAGATGCCCTAGAAACCCTAGAACAAGAATTAAATATGCTTATGTCACTCTACATGAAATATGATAAGTAGAAAACCAAAGTTCTCATACTATATGTTGTTTAGTGACCTAAATGAGGCTAGGGTAAGTTTCGGCCATACCTATTGTATGATGTCTTGTTATGAATTTATACATGATGTTAGTTCAAGTTCACATGCTTGTATGTTTGTTTTTAGCCCTAATGAACACTTGTTAAAAGTTTGACCAAGATATACGTTAAGGGCTTGAAGGACTTAGGAACTAGCTCAATATGCTTACTATGCTATTTGAAAAAAAAATGCTATAAATATGGTTTAAGGTTTCCATGCTTTCATGACATTTGGGACCTTTTTTGTATACTGATAGGGTTCGGCCACATGAGTTTAAGGACTTGGAGAACTTAGAAACCAAGTTAATCATGCTTATAATGCTTCCTATGAAATTTATGTGATGATGATTTAGGTTTCACATGCTTGGAGGTTATTTTTACCTAAATTGAGACCTAAGGGGGTTCGGCCATGATAGGAACCCAAGGGTTTAGGAAGCTTAGAACCCAAGTTAACTATGTTACCATGTTTCTTATGATAGTATAATCACATGATACACCCTTATGCTTAACCATGTATGCTTGTGATTTATACCTTTTTATGATATGATATGTGGATAGAGATATGCATATTTTAATGATATGTTATGTGCTTAGAAATATACATGTTTTAATGATATGTTATGTGCTTAGAAATATGCATGCTTTAATGATATGCTAAGTGCTTAGAATATGCATACTTTTATGATATGCTATGTGAGTAGAAATATACATGCTTTAATGATATGCTATGTGCTTAGAATATGAATATTTTTATGATATGCTATGTGGATAGAAATATGCATGCTCTAATGATATACTACGTGTTTAAGTGATGCATACTTTCTATGATATGATGTATGCCTAAGTGATGCATACTTTCTTAATACATGATGTATGCCTAAGTGATGCATACTTTTTATGATATGATGTATGCCTAAGTGATGCATACTTTCTTATGACATGATGTATACCTAAGTGATGCATACTTTTTATGATATGATGTGTGCCTAAGTGATGCATACTTTTATGACATAATGTATGCCTAAGTGATGCATACTTTTATGCTATGATATGTGACTAAATGATGCATTTTTATACATGCTATTTTACTTTGTAAGGCTTGTACCAAGGGTGGACTCCTAATCAGTTCCTAGGCCTTGCTTTGTGATCTAGGCTAAGCCTTGCTTTGTGATCTTGGATAAAAAGGGATGGGCTCCTTAGTACACCCCTAAGCCTTGCTTTGTGATCTAGGCTAAGCCTTGCTTTGTGATCTAGGCTAATAAGGGATGGACTCTTCAAGTACGCCCCTAGGCCATGCTTTGTGATCTTGACCTAGTTCCTAGTATGATTCAAGACTTGCTACCTTGGATATACTTAGGACGCGTGCATCTATGTTATGTATGTATGGTACAAGCCGGGGCCCTAATTATGTTGATATTATGTTCAAGTATATATATATGTAAGAAGAAAATGGTTTTAAAAGATCATGAGACATACACATGTTTTTTGGATACATGTTTTTAAAATCATGATGCATATGATCTATGATTATGTTGTGTTGAGGCTATGATTAAAGATATGCCATGATATGATTATGTTATGTTTCATGCTATGTTTTAAGAGATGATATGCCATGATATGATTATGTTATGTTTCATGCTATGTTTTAAGAGATGATATGCCATGATATGATTATGTTATGTTTCATGCTATGCTTTAAGAGATGATATGCCATGACTAGTTACAATGTTAGTTATGTTGCATGATAAGCTTAAAGAGTATGATATGTTATGCCATGACTAGTTGAGATCATGTTAAGTTGAGACATTATTTGATTATGTGTTGATTGTTGGTTTTAGTGAGTAGGAAAGGAACTTACTGAGCCATGAGTGCTCATAGCTTACTTTCCTTGTGCCACAGATAAAGGAAAAAGCTGGATGAGTTAAAGGAGCAGCAGGAGAGGCAACGAAGATGTGTGTGGCGGTGGCTAGGCAACTAATTAAGAACCTGCTTTAAAACCTTTAAGAACTATGCTTTGGTTTTGTGAAATGTAATACAATATGGGTGACTTGATGTTGAGTTTTTATTTATTTTGTTATCATGTTATGAAACCATGTTAGTGTAGTTCGGTTTTAATTAAGTTAAGAAAAATAATTTTAAGTCTTCCGCTGTAATACGTACGTAGAGTATCGTAGCCCTGTCCCTTGTTGACAGCAGGGAGGGCGGGCGTTACATATCCTATCTTCCAACTGTTGGAAAATGCCTATAGTTATACCCGATCAAATTGAGTTAACTAGTTATACTCAATCTAATTGAGTTTGTACTCACCCAAGCTTTGATAGGCGGGACCAAGATTGTCCCTCCGCACCCTACCAAGATAATATGCGTTGTTCTACTTTGGTAGATTCAACAACAACAAATTATTGAGGTAGTGATGGGTATCAAAACTTGGTAGGCATTTCGAGTTAACTTGATTAAGATCTAATCTAATCATGAATGTGTATCATATACGCATTAAGGCACTAATTACCCTACATTAGCATGCATCACATATACACAAGCAATCATATATACTGATTAATTAAATTGTGATGAGGTCATGGCCCTACTACGATCTTCTCAAGCCAATGAAAAGATCGGACGGTCAACCTAGGGTCATCGGCTTCTTCAAGCGCCTCCCTTTGACCGCCATGTGTTGAAATCACCCTCCTCGTAACACCTTCTTGAGTAGACCTTCCACCGCTTCATTTTGTACATTACAAATATGAAACTCGGGTTACATTCGAGTCTAAAATCTATTTACAATAGGAACATAAGAAAAGAGGCACAACGCGCAGGTCGCATATCATATACAGTATGCACAACACAAAAATGGCGCGCAGGCCATATTATGAATTACAAAACAATTTTTATCCAATCAAATTGGGGTTTTTTGGCCATGACCATCACAATATCATACATAATTCTAAATTATGTATTTTACATAAATTTCTATAATTTTACTACTATTTTTATCAATTTTATGAGTCACAACTTCCCGACGGTCCCGATTAGCGATTTTCGGGCGCGATCACGGGATAATGCCCCTTGCGGGGTTAGAGGAAGCGCCCTTACTCACGAAATGAATATCATGAGTATCCCATCTTGATCTAACAATGCCTTAAGCCACTGTCCCAAAATAATTTGGGCGAGATCTTGCCGTTTCGGAAGATTTTCCTCGGTAGTTGAAGCCTACAAGTGTCCAAGCACTTGTTGCTTTGCCTCTACGAGAAAATTACTCACAAAATCCATAAAAATAGTAAACTTACATAAACTTACAGATCTGAAGCATTTAAAAAAAAAACAAATACAAAACATGTACACGCTTCGCACGTGGCTCTGATACCACTATTGGGACTTTCGAGCCGCAAAAACTGCTTTTCGCGTTGCGTAAAGCTCGAAGTTTTGCCACGGATCCATGCAAAGATAAATAAAAGAAATTCATGTACATGTTTGTTTATCCTAGATCTACCTTAGATCTACATGATAAGAGTGTTACCCTTGTCGCGATGCCTTTCGCTTATCCCGCTCGTCCAAACGGTTGCCGGATCACATTGAGTGTCAAGTGTACACTCCTCTACACGTATCCACACAGACAAAAGGTGGAGAAAACCCACTTAGAGTGTGCTAGCACCATTGAATGGTTTTGGCAATGGAGGAGAGGGAGAGAACAAGAGAAGAGAGGAGGAAGAAGAAGAAGTTACAACAAGCACAAATGCTTGCACTAAAGTGGCCGACCACATAAAGGAGGGTTTTAAACCTCCATGTAATACCAAGAGTCATGGCTCTTGGTCTTCCTCATGAGGTGGCACACTATGATGTAGCCTTGATGATGTGGAACGCCATCATTGGCGGACCCCATGCCAAGTCACAATGAGGTGGCATTTGGTCAAGTCAAACTTGACCCTTCATCTCCCCTCTCAAGTCAAGTCAAACTTGACCTTTTTATCTCCCATGGTTGATCAAATCTAACCATTGATTCAAGTCAATTTAATTTAATGAATCTCTATTCATTGGTTTAAATTGACTCAATGAATCATAATCTAAATTAGACTCATTCTACACATGAATCAAATTGAGTCCAACTCAATTAGTCTAATTTGGATTACTCTTAATCCAATTTAGTTCATCATATGAACCTAATCCTCTTGGTCCATCATATGAACCTAATCTCCATCTAATTGCCCTTTGTGTGTGACCCTATAGGTTCTTGTAAGGTTAGCAATGCTCCTAAACTCATTTAGAAACATAAGTAATGAGAGGTATCTAGCAACACATCATTACTACCCAAGTTACAAGAATGTTGAGATCCATGATGTGAGTAGATTGTATACACTTATTGACATGTTTTGATGCACATTTACATACTTTGAGCATGCTTGATCTTTGCATTTTCGTACTTTTAGCTTTCCTTTTTAGCATATTTACTCTCTTTGTTCGGAGATCTGCTTTTGTGCATTTTCTATACACAGGAGTCGAAATTGGTGAAGATTTCATATTCGAAGCCAAATCTGTGAGCAAAGAAAAGGGAAGAATGTGCCCTACTTGAACCACACACTGCCCTGCTTTGGGGGTTGCCCTGGCCGTGTTGAGATCACTGGCTAGAAGGTTGCAGCAGGAAACGAAGAGGTCATGGCCGTGTGAACCTCACATAGCCGTGCAAGGATCTGAAGAACCCAGATTGAGAAGGAGCCTAGGTCGTGTGCACCACACGACCATGTGAGTTTTCCAGAGCAAGGAGAAGCCTCGACCGTGTTTCTCACACGGCCGTGTGAGGTTCTCAGTGGCAAGGAAGGAAGCAGGCTGTGTGTATCACACGGCCGTGTCAGATTTCCAGAGGCTAAGACAGTTCAGGCCGTGTAGATCTACACGGCCGTGTAAAGGGGCTATTGGGGATGATTACCACGGTCGTGTCTCACACACGGCCATGCAAGGCTAGCAGAGAGGAGAGTGGGCAGGGCTGTGTGAACCTCACACGGCCGTGCCACGGGGCCGTGTGGCGCCCAAACTTCACCTCTATTTAAACCCTTCTTCAAGATTTGAAAGGGGATCTTCTCCCCCTTGGGAGAGAGCGAGATTTGGGTCTTTCCTTCCAATCTTGGGAGGATTTCTGGGTGATCTAAGGTGGATCTTCAACGGAATCGACTCCGGGAGCGTGGATTGGATCCGAAGACAAAGCTTCATCTTAGATAAGTTTTCTTTCTCTCCTCTTCTTTGATTGGGGATCAAGAAATGCTTGTAATCTTTGTATTTTCAGATTTCTCTCTTCGATTCATGGAGTAGATCTCTTTGTTTTAGGATGGAGGGAGTATTTGTATGATGAATTAATGTAAACTCTTGCGGATTTGCCATTTTCTTGTTTCTATGATATTGTCTTGTTTGTATCAATTGAATCTTGAATGAATCATTGTGTTGTGGACCTAATTCACATTCTTGATTGATTGTTTGAATGTGTTGGACTGTATACTTAAAAGTTTAGCTTTTGTACACATTTATTTTGAAATAAACAATCACATTGGTCAAATGTTTACATTTATTTGTTAAATGTAATTGTTCAATTAATTTATATAGTAGATAACATGGAGTGTGGAGTCACACTTAGAAGATCATGTTGTCGGTTCTCTATAAATTATAAATAGTTGCTCACGACTAAGATGGAAAGGAACAAACCATCAGAATAGACGTAGTGTAATTAAGTATTAGTTTATCTTGACTAATAAATTACACTGATACACCTTAAGTGTATTGAGTAGGATCATTTAGGTAAGTTCTTTTTGTATCGACTTAGTAAAAGAACTAGACCTTAGTTATTATGGAAGTGTGTGCTCTTAATCCTAATATAATAATAAGCATGTATATTTAATATTTATTTCTTTGACTTATCAAAGGGTGAGGTTTAGCTCGATAAATCAATATGCCCGATAAGTTGGAAAATGATATTACTTATAGTATGTGTTGTTGATTATAGAAGGAATCTGTGTCCTAGTTATCTAGGTTGAGAATGTCCCCAAGAGAAGCTCATAAGGATTGCCATGTTAAACCCTGCAGGTAGACCTAGTCCAACATGACAATAAAGTTGAGTGGTACTACTCTTGGAGTTAGATATTAATTAAATGAGTTGTCAGTAACTCACTTAATTAGTGGGCATTCGTAATCTTAAACACAGGGAGACTAACACACTCATGATAAGAAGGAGCCCATAATGTAATTTGGGATTGGTGCGGTAGTGCGGTAATAACTCTCTAGTGGAATGAGTTATTATCGATGAACTTGAGTTGTGTGTTCGGGGTGAGCACGGGATACTCAAGCTCATCGGAAGGCCAAAACTAATTTCTCCTCTAGGTCCTTGTTGTAGCCTCAATAAAGCCTCAAGTCCATCCAAAGAAAAGCCTATCTTGGTGTCCAAGAAGGGGCCGGTTCATTGCTTGGTGACCAAGCAATGGACGGCCACATATTCTCTAGAAATGGCCGGCCCTTGCCTTGGGCAAGGGGGCCGACCGCAATATTTAAATTTGCAAGGTTGTTTTTGAATTTTTAAATTTCCTCAGATATTTACAATTTATAAAAAGAGAGATTTTAAAAATTTATAAAATTTTCCTAATTTAAATTAGGCCACAAGGTTTTAAAAGAGAGTTGTAAAATTTATAAAACTTTCTTTTAAAAAGAAATATTATTAGAGATGTTTTAAATTTTAAAACTTTCCTTTTAATATCCACATTAAAAAAAAAAGAAAAGAGAGAGTTTGTAAAATTTTATTAGAAGTTTTCTTCTTTTAAAATTTTATAAAAAATTTTTATTTTCTTTCCCTTTTAATAAGTGGCTGGCCACCTTGCTTGGTGCCCAAGCAAGGGGCCAGTCAAATAATTAAACATCAACAAATAGTTGTTTAATTAATAAATCAATCTAGGATTGATTAATTAAAAGGAAAGAAAAAGAAAAAAAAAGAAAATAGGAATGAGTCTAATTTTTTATAAAACTCTTTCCATAATTTTTCGTTGGGAAACTAATATAAAAAGGGGGGAAGGGGAGGCCTTGAAGAACATAACAATTGATATTGTGTTGTTGGAGATCATCAAGTGGCCGACCCCTCTCCCTCTCTTCCCTTTGCTCTCTTTTGCTTCTTTGTGGTGGTGGTGGCCGAATTCTAGAGAAGGAGGAGAAGCTTTCCGAGTGGTGTTCATCTTGGAGGATCGTCGCCCACACGACGTCCAAGAGGAGGCGAGGGATACGGTAGAAGATCTCGAGGTTTTTAGCATACAAGGAAGAGGTATAACTAGTATTTAATTTTTGCATCATACTAGTTAATTTTTCTTTGTATAAATACCAAATACAAGAGGCATTCGATTCTTGTTTTTCGAATTTAATTTCGATGTTGTGTTCTTTTTCTTTTTTCCTTGTGATTTGATTGTTCTTTTTGGTTAACCTAGAGTTATATAAGGAAATTAAATACTAACTTTCCTTAAAAGGCTTTGTATAGTCGGTGGTGGTTGCTCCCATATCCAAGAAGGCCAAGTGCCTCGCCATGCAGTACTGGAAGCCAATTTTGGAAACTAATATTTAATTGAATTTATAACCTAGGTGATTTGGATCAAACGTGTTAAGTTCCGCAGGAGATCGAAATCTAAACCTAAAAGAACATATAAGTTAAACTTGGAATCAAACATGTTAAGTTCCGCAGGAGATACAAGTTTAACTCATAAGAACACATGGTAGCTAGGAAAGGTTCAGATCACGTACAAAATTTTTGTACAGTGGAGCCATTGGGTTTTCCGAGTAGCGACCAACAAAATGTCCTATGGATCTTGTAGAGATTATCTCCCACTCGATTTTCCGAGGGAAGCACGCGAAAGGTGCAAGCCCGTGTAAGGACATTTGAGGGATAAGATTTAGGGAGAAATAGGGTAATTCAAGAGGGTAGGATAGATTTAGGGATTAATCTTTATATCTTATGGGGTTGAGAAGTATGATCTTTGTGTTGATTATCCGAGGGATCTTCGTGATAGGAACATGCCCGTGTAAGGACAACACAAGTTCATATCTAATTGATTACATTTAGGTATAGATTTCAGTCCTAAGTCGGTTGTCTATTGCAAGAGAGAACCGACAACCTTCTATAAATGTTGGACAATTGAGAAATAGAGTTTGGTAGATCATTTACATTGAGGAATCTTACAAAGAAACCAAAACTCCTAGAACATTCCTTTATCATAGCCCATAATCTTGTTTGTTGATCTTGTATTTCTATGTCTACTTCTCATTAGTTACATTTAGCTTTTGGAAACCAATTGATTAGTTGTTCAGCTAACTCGTGTTAAAACATTTCTAGTGCTTATTTCAGTCCCTGTGGATACGATAATCTTTTATATTATTTGTGACATTTCCGTACACTTGTGGAGAGCGAACAAGTTTTTGACACCGTTGCCGGGGACTGCGCTATAACATTAGGGATTATTAATTGAGTTAGACTAAACATAACTTTTCTTTCTTTATCATTAGTATAATTGTAACTAATCTTTAGAATTCTATTTTTCTTGTATTCTTTTCTACTTTTTGTAAATTTTTCTTGTTGCTATTCTAATTCTACATTCTTGATTTCTAGCATTCTAGTCTAGCTTTTCTCTGTTCTTCTTTTGTAAACATATCTTGTTAGTTGATTAGCATATGAATTATTTTAGACATTTTTCTTTTTCCTTTTGTCTTTTCTTTCTTGTTTTCATTATGCACTTTCTTTCTTGTAATTTAAATTTTGCATTTTCTTTCTTGTTTTTCATATTGCATTTTATTTCTTGTCTTTGATTCTTGATAATTTTTTTTTCTTGAATATCCATGAGCACTAACATGTCAAGCAGGCCCATGAGAAATTTTTCTATACCCTTTTCTGTAAGATTTTTATCTCCCATTGTGCAACCTCAAATTGAAGCAGAAAGTTTCCAACTAGACCCAGAGATAATTTTCATGATACAAGGTCACAAATTTGGAGGAGAAGTATCAGAAAGTCCTATCTGCATCTTGAAACAATTTTAGAGATTTGTGATTTGGTGAAATGTGAAGGAGTATCAGCAGATGCAGTTCGATTGATGGCATTTCCTTTCAGTATCAAGGATAAAGCAAGGACTTGGCTATATTCTCTCTGTCCTCAAAGCATCACAAGTTGGGAACAATTGGAGAAGCAATTTCTGATTCATTTTTCCCTCCAAGTAGAACAGTGCATGTGAGGAATTGCATAATAAATTTTGCTCAAGCATATGGAGAATCATTATTTGAAGCATGGGATAGATTCAAGAGTCTTCAAAGACAGTGCCCTCATCATGATTTTGAAAAATGGTTGATTTTGCACATATTCTATGGGGTAATTTATTTCTCAGACAAGAGTTTATTGGATTCATCAGCTGGAGGTTCTTTTATGGACAAAAGTGTAGATGAAGCTTATTCATTAATTGATCAAGTGACATTGAACCTCCATGAATGGTCGAACAAAAGTTGAATGGAATTTCCCTCAGATATTCAAGAAGTGCAAGCCATAAATGTAAGAGAGCCTGTCAAACAAAATGAAGTTCAACCATCTAAAAATGTTGAAATTCACAAGTCACAGATTGAGGAGTTCAAACATTTGGGGGCAAAGCTTGATAGTATTGTTTCAAAATGGTTTAAAGAAGATCCCCCTCCTACATAGTTAAGATCTAATGGAAAGTGTGATGATGTTGGGTTAAGAAGTAGCAAAAATCATGAAGAATTTCTGAAGAATGACATGTTTAGAATTGTGGAGAAGAATAATAGAAGATCACAAGAACTCAGTTCCATTTCTCTAGGAAGTTCCCAAAGGTCACAAGTACCTTTCCCTCAACGATTAATCACACCAACACTAGATAAGCAAGTTGGACCTCCTCCAAAAGCTCAAAGGGGATTTGGGAAAAAGGAAGTTCAGTCTTTCCCAGGACCTTCACTAAGGGTTCCTTTTCCACAAAGGTTAGTGGGGGTCAATGAAAAAAAAGACTTTGGCAAATCCTGTGACATAATATGGTTGAGTGCAAATTTTTGAATGTATATGAAGATGAGGACTCTTCAGATGAGGATTTTATTGATAATGCAGTGGTAAATAAGTTTTCAGATCTATCTCCAAATTTTATAAAGTGTTATAGTGACATTGAATTTTCAGATGATGAATGTGATGTGATAGATCAACTTAAAACTGCAAGTGAAGTTATTGATCTTCTTGTTATTGATTCTCCTATTGAGGATATAGATGTTGATTTATTTTTTGATGTATGTGTTGATGATGATGATATGGAAGAATGTGTAGGGAGCTGTGTTGTGGAAGCAGCATCTCAAGAATCACCACCTTTGTCCACATAACCCTTAGAGGTTGCAAGATTTGAGCATGTTGTGGAACAATGTGTAGGGACTCATGTAGATATAGCAGAGTCTCAAGAATCACCATCTTTGATATCGCCAACACCTGAGCCCGAGCCAGAACCATCTTTTGATTCAGAGGAAGTCACATCTACATGTTTAGAAATTTCAGGTATTTCTCAGCAAAGTAAGGTTAGTATTTCTTGTGATCTTTTGGAAAATTTTATAGAGGTACCTATCATTGACTTTGTTGGATGTGATTTAATTTTTATTTCTTATTCTACTTATCTTAATATGGTTATGACTCTATCTTATCTAATATGTTTGTGGGAGATTTGTATTTTCTTTGCATGTGCAGATTTCACTTGGGCTAATAATTGGAAGCTCAATCTGAACCGTCTTCGACCACCTGAAAGAACTTTAAAGAAGACGAAGATGGAGAGAGCGATACTTCACTTTTTAACTCCTATATTGAAAGCTCCCTCCATAATAAGAGCCCTTGGTAGGAGGGTGTTGAAATATCTTACCCCTCCAAGAGCAAGATTTAGATGAATCTAATGAGGTGGTAGAGCTAATGACCTTAAACAAGTGCTTCTTGGGAGGCAACCGAAGTTCATTTTCCTTATTTTCTTTTATGTTTTTAGTTCTTTCTTTATAATAAACATGTATCCTCTATTTAATTTTTCTTATCTATCTTATTTTTATAGAATTCAAAGTTGTGGAGGAATGTGAGCATTGGATAGAGGAGTATTTTTAAAACATGAATGTCAACCATTTGGAGCTCATCGCTTGGTAACTTCTCTAAATTTCATAAATCTTCTCCACATTATTTCTAGTTTTCATTGGGACAATGAAAAGTTTAAGTCTTGGGGGGATGCATTAGATGCATTTGATTTAGTTTAGTTTTTGCATAATAAATTTTTTGTTTTTTGCTAGTTGTATCATTCATCATATCATGATTGTTTGTTCCTTAATGCAAAATACTAGCACGTTTATTATCTAGATTCATGATGCTTTAAATGATGCTAGTAGTAAGCCTAGTGTACCTCTTTTCTCTATCTTGAGTAGCATGAAATAAGCTAAGTATCTTTTGGAGATAAGTTTTAGTCTTGGCTTGACCTTAAGAATCTTACTTTCACTACACTTTGACTTGATGCTTGAATGGTTGATATCATTGAAATAGTCATGATTCATCTTGTTTGTTTAGTACTTGGTTTCCATGGTGATTTTTCAAATTTCATTTTGATTACTGGATGAGGCTCAACTCATGCAAGCTCATTTGGAAAAATCAAAATATCCCAACATTTGTGCTGAAAGTACACTTGTGAAATAAGATTTGCACAATGTAAATGCTTATGAAAAAAAAAGGCAATGAAAAAAATGGTGAATATGGGATATAAAAAACGGTTGTCATGAGTGGAATCTAGCAAGTCACCCTTTGAGACCGAGTTAGGTTACTGGGGAAATGACTGCTTAGCTTCTCTTGAGATTGAGCACGCCTTTGAGACCATGGGTTGATTGAGAAATAGGAACCAAGTATTTGGCAAGTAAGTGCCTATCACTGGTTACTTGTCCATCACTGGAAACATTAGAAATTCAAATTTGATGACGACTTGACTAGGACATAGATTGAAACTTGAAGAGTTTTGAGTTGTCTTTGCACTGTGCACAAGATACTTATGCTTGAGCCATACTTGACTTTGTTTTCATGATCATGCTGGTTATTGAAACTTTTTGATAGAGTTAGGAAAGTACATTATGATTTATGAATGTGTTGTAGAACATATGAATGTAGATTGCAGCATTTTACTTGAGGACAAGTAAAGATTTAAGTCTGGGGGTGTGATGTGCGTAGATTGTATACACTTATTGGTTGTTTTGACGCACATTCACATACTTTGAGCATGCTTGATCTATGTATTTTCGTACTTTTAGCTTTCCTTTTTAGCATATTTACCCTCTTTATTTGGAGATCTGCTTTTATGCATTTTCTGTACACAGGAGTCGAAATTGGTGAAGATTTCGTGTTCGAAGCCAAATCTGTGAGCAAAGTAAAGGGAAGAAGGTGCCCTACCTGAACCACACACTGCCTTGCTTTGGGGGTTGCCCAGGCCGTGTGGAGATCACGGGCCAGAAGGCTGCATCAGGAAACGAAGAGGTCATGGCCGTGTGAACCTCACACGGCCGTGCAAGGATCTGAAGAACCCAGATTGAGAAGGAGCCTAGGTCGTGTGCACCACACGTCCATGTGAGTTTTCCAGAGTAAGGAGAAGCCTCGGCCGTGTGTCTCACACGGTCGTGCGAGGTTCTCAGTGGCAAGGAAGGAAGCAGACCGTGTTCATCACACGGCCATGTCAGATTTCCAGAGGCTAAGACAGTTCATGCCGTGTAGATCTACACGGCCGTGTAAAGGGGCTATTGGGGATGTTTGCCATGACCGTGTCTCACACACGGCCGTGCAAGGCTGGCAGAGAGGAGAGTGGGCAGGGCCGTGTGGCGCCCATACTTCACTTCTATTTAAACCCTTCTTCAAGATTTAAAAGGGGATCTTCTCCCCCTTGGGAGAGAGCGAGATTTGGGTCTTTCCTTCTAATCTTGGGAGGATTTCTGGGCGATCTAAGGTGGATCTTCAACGGAATCGACTCTGGGAGCGTGGATTGGATCCGAAGACCAAGCTTCATCTTAGATAAGTTTTCTTTCTCTCCTCTTCTTGGATTGGGGATCAAGAAATGCTTGTAATCTTTGTATTTTTGGATTTCTCTCTTCGATTCATGGAGTAGATCTCTTTGTTTTAGGATGGAGGGAGTATTTGTATGATGAATTGATGTAAACTCTTGTGGATTTGCCATTTCCTTGTTTCTATGATATTATCTTGTTTGTATCAATTCAATCTTGAATGAATCATTGTGTTGTTGACCTAATTCACATTCTTGATTGATTGTTTGAATGTCCTATGGATCTTGTAGAGATTATCTCCCACTCGATTTTCCGAGGGAAGCACGCAAAAGGTGCAAGCCCGTGTAAGGACATTTGAGGGATACGATTTAGGGAGAAATAGGATAATTCAAGAGGGTAGGATAGATTTAGGGATTAATCTTTATATCTTATAGGGTTGAGAAGTATGATCTTTGTGTTGATTATCCGAGGGATCTTCGTGACAGGAACATGCCCGTGTAAGGACAACACAAGTTCATATCTAATTGATCACATTTAGGTATATATTTCAATCCTAAGCCAGTTGTCTATTGCAAGAGAGAACCGGCAACCTTCTATAAATGTTGGACAATTGAGAAATAGGGTTTGGTAGATCATTTACATTGAAGAATCTTACAAAGAAACCAAAACTCCTAGAACATTCCTTTATCATAGCCCATAATCTTGTTTGTTGATCTTGTATTTCTATGTCTACTTCTCAGTAGTTACATTTAGCTTTTGGAAACCAATTGATTAGTTGTTCAGCTAACTCATGTTGAAACATTTCTAGTGCTTATTTCAGTCCCTGTTGATACGATAATCTTTTATATTACTTGCGACATTTCCGTACACTTGGGGAGAGCGAACAATCCCACATCACCATTGTGACTACTAATTGTGACTCTCACAATATGTGATAATGTCCTTCTATCCTAGACATCTAAATTGATCAATTGAGGCATAGACTGTGTCATCCTCTAATCAATTTATGTCTTGAACTCCAAGTAGACTCACTATAATCAAATGAGCTTAATATCTCATATTGACTCGTTTGGGCATGGCCATGCACTTAGTGGTCTCACTCTATCAGGAATCATGATGTCACTGCTGTCATATAGGAGGGATAGATCTCATCTACATCACTCACATCACTCCGCATAATTTGTTACATACCCAGTAATCACTTTTATAGTCCACCCATTTACGGGTGACGTTTGATGAAGCCAAAGTATGCAACTCCTTATGTAGGGAACCATGGTGACTTCAAGTCCAAGGATTGATAGTCTTACTAATAGTCACATGAGAAAGTATATGACACTAATATAACGATCCATGATACTTTCTCATAGCGGGTCATTCAGTATACATTCTCGAATGCATACTCATGTGTCAACTTGATATCTCTATATCCATGACTTGTGAGATCAAGTCATCGAGTTGACCTACATGCTAGTCTCATCGTATTAACATTGTCCCTGAATGTTAATACTTGACTAGGAATGATTAAGAGTAGTGTTCTCTATATCATCTTATTATCGATTCAACCAATCGATTGATATAGATAAGAACCTTCTACTCAAGGACGTTATTATACTTAGTTATTTGGCACCAATACAAGTAAGTATAATAACCATAAAGAAATGACTTTATAAATATATAGGAATATGATACATCAAGTCCATACAACAATCATCACATGATTGGCTCTAGGGCTCTCACTAATAGTTTCCTCCCCATCGGAGTCACTACTATTATTTGTGTGACTGAAGAAAAACTAACTATTAATTTGTCATAAAGTTAGGATGACAAGATATTAAAATTAATGGGTAAACCCCCTCTTACAAATGTTTGATTTTGTATACGTCCACACTAACGTGACATACAAAATTCACAGTGTTTGAGGTAATTTTATTTGTCATAAAGTTAGGTTGACAATATAATAAAATTAATGGGTAAAACCCCCTCTAACAAATGTTTGAATTTGTATACGTCCACACTAACATGGCATACAAAATTCACGGTGTTTGAGGTAATTTTATTTGTCCACACTAACTTGTTTGTAGGTTATCCTAAAGGAACGAAAGGTGATTTTTTTTTATAGTCCTAAAGATCAGAAGGTCATTGTTAGCACTAATGGCTGATTTTTAGAAGAGGACAATGTAATGAACCACAAGCCCATGAGTGAAATTATTCTAGAAGAAATGAAAAAGGACACGTCTACTTTAGTACCAATAGTGCAAGATGAAATATCACAAGAAACTGCAACACGTATCACAAATGATTCACAACTATAGGCAGTGCCTCGTCGTAGTGGGAGGGTTGTTAGGGAACCTGAAAGATTTATGTTTTTCAGAGAGTCTTCGGACTTGATCCCAGGTAAACATGAACATGATCCCCGAACATATGACGAAGCACACCAAGATAAAGATACAGCATCTTGGCAAAGATAAATGAATTCAGAAATACTATGTATTCTAATGCAGGTCTGAGAGTTTGTAGAACCACCAAATAGTGTAAAAGCCATTGGATGTAAATGAGTCTACAAAATCAAAAGATGGATAGATGGGAAGGTGGAAACCTTCAAAGTAAGGCTTGTTGCAAAAGGGTATACTCAGAAAGAGGGAATCAATTATGAGGAAACCTTTTCGCCGGTAGCCATGCTTAAGTCTATCCGGATTCTTTTATCTATTGCCGCTCATATGGATTATGAGATTTGGCAAATGGATGTCAAGACAACTTTCCTTAATGGAAGTCTTGAAGAAAACATCCATATGAGGGCAAAGAGCATCTTGTATGTAAATTAGTCTATTTATGGACTGAAGCAAGCTTCAAGATCTTGGAACATCCGGTTTAATAAAGTAATCCAGTTTTATGGATTTATTCAGTGTCTGGATGAGTCTTGTGTATACAAGAAGTGTGATGGAAATGTGGTGGTATTTCTTGTACTATACATAGATGACATTTTGTTAATTGGCAACAATGTCAAAGTGTTGTCAGAAGTAAGGGTATGATTTTCCAAGCAATTCGATATGAAAGACTTGGTAGAATGCAGACATATTCTTAGGATTAAAGTAATAAGGGATCGTAAGAAAAAAATATTGTGTCTATCCCAAGTTTCATATATCGATACTATCCTAGCTCGTTTTAGCATGCAAAACTCCAAGAAAGGTTTTCTACCTTTTTGGCATGGAGTATCTTTATCTAAAGAGATGTCTCCTAAGACATCAAAAGAGATAGAAGAAATAAAGACAGTTCCTTATGCTTCAGCTGTAGGAAGCCTAATGTATGCAATGTTATGCACGAGATCGAATATCTATTTTGCCGTGGACATGGTTAGCAGATATCAAAGTAATCCAGGATAGGGACATTGGACTGCCGTAAAGCATATATTGAAGTACCTGAAAAGAACTAGAAATTATATGCTAGTTTACAAGGCAGATGATTTGCTCCTTGTGGGTTACACGGATATGGACTTCCAATCAGATAGGGACAATAGTAAGTTGAACTCGGGATTTTGTGTTTACTTTATAGGTGGAGCCATAACAATGGAGGAGTGTAAAGCAGAAATACCTTTCAGACTCCACCATAGAAGCTGAGTGTGTGGCAGTCTCTAAGGCAGCCATAGAAGTTGTATGGCTCAGAAACTTATTGATGGACTTAGATGTGATTCCTAGTTTGCCCAAAATTATCATCGTGATAATAGTGGTGCAGTAGCAAACTCGAAGGAACCACGGGCCCATAAGACAAGTAAACACATTGAGTGCAAGTACCACCCGATACGAGACATCGTAAAACAAGGAGAAGTTGCTATCGCCAAGATTGCATCAGCAGATAACCTAGATCCTTTCACTAAGGCCCTTCTAGCAAGAGCTTTTGATGGGCATGTTGAGGGGATGGGAATCAGGTGTATGATAGCATATCTGGCAGCATAGTCTTTTAGTATAAGTGGGAGATTGTTAGCATGTATACTAAAAGCCTAGTTTTTTATAAATATTTATTTTGAAATAAGAATCGCATTGGTCAAATGTCTACATTTATATGCTAAATGTAGTTGTTCATTTAATTTATATTGAGGATAACATGGTGTGTGGTGTCACACAGAAGATCATGTTATCAGTTCCTTATAAATTATAAATAGTTGCTCACAACCAAGATGGAATCGGGAAAACCATTGGAATGGTTGTAGTGTAATTTGGTATTAGTTTATCTTGACTATAAAATTACACTAGTACACACTGAGTGTATTGAGCATGACCATTTGAGGTTGTTCTTTTTATACTGACTAAAAAAAAGAACAGGACCTCTGTTATTATGGAAGTGTGTACTCTTAATCATGATATAATAACAAGCACGTATATTTAATATTTATTTCTTTAATTTATCAAAGGGTGAGATATAGTTCGTTAAATCAATAGGCCCGATAAGTTGAGAAATGATATTATTTATATGGTTTGTTGTTGATTATAGAATGAAATTGTGTCCTAGTGATCTAGGTTGGTGATGTCCCCTTGAGGAGCTCATAAGGATTATCATTTAAACCTTGCAGGTAGACTTAGTCCAACATGACAATAAGGTTGAGTGGTACTACTCTTGGAGCTAAATATTAATTAAATGAGTTGTCAGTAACACATTTAATTAGTGGGCATTCTATATCTTAAACACAAGGAGACTAACGCACTCATGATAGGAAGGAGCCCATATTGTAATATGGGATTTGTGTGGTAGTGCAATAATAACTATTTAGTGGTATGAGTTATTATTGATGAACATGAGTTGGGTGTTCGAGGCGAACACGGGAAGCTCAAGCTCATCGGGAGACCAAAACCAATTCCTCCTCTCGGTCCCTATTGTAGCCTCTTACTTATAAAGCTTTCTATCCACCCAAAGCCCAGCCTCTTACATAAGCTTAGGTGCCGGCCAAGCCAAGCTTGAAGTCCAAGCTTAGTGGTCGGCCAAGCCAAGCTTGGAGCCCAAGACTAGGGCTAGCCAAGCCATGCTTGATGACCAAGCATGGGGTCGACCATGATAAGAAGAGAAAAGGAGATTTTATTAAAAATAAATTTTTGATAAAATCTTTCCTTTTATAACCATTCATAAAGGGATTTAAAAGAGAAATTTTATTTTTAAAATTTCCTTTTATAGACATCCACATGGTTTTAAAAGTGAGTTTTAAATTTTTAAAATCTTTCCTTTTATATCTTTCTACAAAGGATTAAAGAGAGAGTTTAATTTTGTTAAAATCTTTCCTTATTTGTAGTTGTCTATAATCTTTAAAAGAGAGATTTTAATTTTGATAAAACTTTCTTTTTTTGTAATCATGATTTAAAAGAGAAGTTTTAATTTTAATCTTTCTTTTTTTGTAGATGTCTACATGTTTTAAAAGAGAGAGATTAATTTTTAAAACTTTCCTTTATTGCCATGTACAATAGAAAATTTAAAAAGAGAGAGATTTTAATTGTTTTAAATCTTTCTACTTTTGCTTTTGTGTGGCCGACCATGTATTGTTTAAGAGGACGTTTAAGTTTTTGTTTTAAAACTTTCCTTTTTAGTCATTGGCAAGGATTAAAAGGAAGTTTTAATTTTGTTTTAAAACTTTCCTTTTTTGCCTTGAGCAAGGATTATAAAAGACAGGAAGAGGGAGCTTTCATGGATATATTACCTTAGTCTCCTCTCTTGATCCTTGTGTGGTCGGCCCTTGCTTCTTCCCTTGCTCCTTGTTTTCTTTCTCTCAAGGCCGACGACACATCTGTTGGATCGAGACGCGCTAGAGGGGGGGGGGGGTGAATAGCGCTCGTGGCTATTTTGTTCGATTATCGGAATCGTAAGAATTATCGGAGTAATTAAGCAACGGAATAAAACAAAACAAGCACACAGAGACAGGAGGATTTTTACTTCGTTCGGAGCCTTGATCGACTCCTACTCGAAGGCCCGCGATCCTTGATCGCTTCCGGTGGGCAACAACTATAAGCTCGATAAAATGATTACAAGATGAAGTACAAGTAAATGGAAAAACTAGTTATACCGACGACAACAGTAGAATTTTGAAGCTTCGGGTCGTCGGAGACTTGTGGCAGCACTTCCGGGCGTCTTTCGGAGCAGCACGTTGAAGAGAGAAGACTTGGAATGCATTGTTCTGAAGTGCTGGTCGAAACCCCCTTATAAAGGGTGTTCAAGGCGCCTTGAAGGCTGTTCAAGGCGCCTCCATACTGCCTGGTCTTCCGCTTGGATCAAAACTGACCTGGTCAAATTTCATCCATTCAAGGCGCCTTATATCCCTCTCAAGGCGCCTTCCAAGGCGCCTTCTTCCTGCTTCAAGGCGCCGCCCACCTTTGCACCCGAGGCGCCTCAAGCTCCATGGGCGCCACTGTTCATCCGAGGCTTTAGGTTGCTCTTTTGCACCGCAAGATACGTTAGTCCCAAACACTATCCTGCAGCATAAAGTTAGCACAATAAAATGATAAATATAAGTACTCGATCGTCTGAAATCGACTCGGTTTCCATCCGAAATCCTAGGTCGACCGACGCCTACTGTTCCCTCTACGGGAACGCGTCCTCACCTACTCCACTCGTGAGATTTACCTGTTGTCCAGATCGACTGGACTTTTTCTCAGCACTCGATGCTTCCGGACTTTCTGCTGGACATCCGCTTCCCCGGCTAGTCCAGTCTTTCACCTGGTTTGCGACACCAGGACTTTTCACCTAGGGTTACCACCCCTAGGACTTTTGCCTGAAGCCATCGACCTGCCAAGACTTTCCGCATAGGGTTACCACCCCCTATGACCTAGGGTTACCGCCCCCTAAGGTTTTCCCTTTGCCTAACCGCAGCTAGGACTTTCCTGAAATCCTCAAGTAGACTTGTTAGACTACAAAACATCTTAACTTTGAATTCTTTGCCGTTATCAAAACACGAGTTCGATCGTCGGATGCTTCCCGCACCGACAATCTCCCCCTTTTTGATTTTGGCAACTCAAATTCAAAGTTAAGTAAACAAACGAATAGATAGACATTTTTAACACAGGCAAATTTGCTAAGTATAGATGAACAAGGTAACTAAAGCAAATTTGCCCTATATGCTCCCCCTTTACTTTGGCTCCCCCTTAACTTTTGCTCCCCCTTAATTTTTAACTTGAATTTTATGTTTATGTTTACATTTTTGCTACTCTCCCCCTTTGCCATAACTCAAAAATGGGCAATAATAGGTGTTTGAATGAGTTGTACATGATTTTATTAAGGTTAGCAATGTTCAACAGGGTTTGAAAGTTAAGGTCAATTGGAATAATATTTTAAGTTTTTAGGACAAGATTATTCATTTAAGTTCAGTTGGTCCTTAAGTCCAAGCACAATTCATGTTCACTAGATTGATATATTAGGTATCAGAGCCATAGAGAACAAAACATTCTTAACTAAAAAAAATTGAGTATCTTTTGCCAACTGTCTAACCTTTAGTTACTTGCTGATTGTCTACAGGACAATAACTTTTACTAGGTTAGTCAAGTTAAGTTATTTTGGTCCAGATAGACTTGACTAGAGCTGGAGAACTTAACTTGATTAATGTTTATAGCATATTTAACGCCCAGACTCATATTGATGCACAGATATAAGCATTCTTGAGTCCAGGCTATACCCTATGCATCTCACGCCGTTCTATGTTCTTCAACCACAATCAAGGTAAACCTAGGTGTTTGTGAGATGCTCTGGCTTAATTCTAGGGGAACATGATATCTAGGGGGAAAGCTTAGGCTAATTCCAAAATTTTGAACAATCTAACAAAAATTGGAGTTTTGAAAACTGGTTTCCCTAGAATTTAAAAAACAATAAAACCTATGCTCATAAAATATAACACATAAAACTGAGTAATAACATGTCTAATCAATTTAAAACATCCAAGATATACATCAAAAGCTGAGTAAGAGAAAGATCACAGATGTCAATAATATGTCAAGGCAAGTGAAAAGATAGAATCAAGCAGGTGGATCATCGGCTGGAGGATCGACTAGGTGCTGCTCATGTGGCGGCTGAGGCTGTCCCTGACGCCGAAGCTCGCCTCGAAGAGATGCGAATCCAGCAGCTATCTCAGATCGCATAGTCCGAAGAAAACGATGACTGTCTAACACAGCTCGTCGCGTCTGTGTGGACTGGATCTCAAGTCGAGTGAGTCTATCCTCGACAGAGAGTGGTGCTAAAGATGACGGCCCGGCTGAAGAGGAGGGTTTGGCAGAGGTGGAAGGATCTGCGAAGAAGTCCTCTGCCACAAAATCTGGCCACTCCTCATCTGCATCAAGTGCGCCCTCGGCCTCTGGAGCACCAGGGGCAGCAGCTGGTGGTGGTCGGCCCTTCCAGGCCATAATCCCCTCGGCAGTGACATCTGCCCCTGCTAATCTAAGGTTACGCTGACCGACCTCATCATAAAGGGTAAGTGGGATGAGAACCCCTCTAGTAATGTCTATCCTAGAGCTGGAGAATATCTGGGTCAGGATATGACAATAAGGCATATGAACTACTCCAGATGTAACTGTGCTAGATGCAAGGATAATGTTATGAAACATATGGAGGGCTATGTCTATGTCCAGGCGCTGGGTGAGGGCGTACAAGAAGAACGAGTGGGACGGTCGCATCGTCGAGACATCTTGAGATGATAAGGGTAGAATACAAGCTGTTAGGACTCTGTACATAGCATAATCCTGAACTCGAAGAAGAGTGGATCTGAACTCAGTCAGGCCTAAGGGTCTCTCCTCCCCAAAGAAATGCATGTAAATGTCATCTAATGCAATGTGGGAATAGGGGGCACCAAAGGGTAGGGTCCTACTCGGATAACATAAAAATGTACACTCAGACTCCCTAATCTCTAGGCTGGTGCGAAGTAGTGATGGAGTGAACTGAAGGTCAGTACCTCCTACTCTGGTGGTATAAGTTCGATCATCAACCTTTTCAAGGTTGTGATAGAACTGGGCACATAGGTCTTGATTGACAGTAGTGGTGCAATCAACCAGTTTATCTAAATGATAGTGGGTTATCATTTGGATAGTGGGTTGACAATATTGGGACAAGAACTCCCTACCAATATATCTAGGTTTGATTGACTCAAAGGTAAACCTAGAGAAATCTATCCTATGCTGTTCCGAGGGGAATCTCGGGTCCGTGGAAGGGGCCCTTGCTGGTGTGGTATCCACAATACGACGCTTCCTATTTTTGACATTATGCAAGAAAAATTGCAAAACTAGCAAAGAATATAGGATTTAAGCAATTAAAGAAGGGTTTAGATTGTACCTAGGAGGCATAGCTAGAAATTAAAGGGAAGGAAATAGGTAGAAGGCGCCTTGGTTTGGAAAGATCCGAAGAAATCGGCGGCTTGCGGCGAAACACGAACAGAAGCAAAAATGGTTCTGTTCGTGACAAAAGAGAGGTTTTAAGGCGCCTTAAGATCCCTTTAGGGCGCCTTTAGAGGCGCCTTAAGGGCTTCTTAAGGCGCCTTAAGTGGGCGGCGGGAAATTTCCCGCCGCTGCTTAAGGGCGCCTCATCTTAGATGGAGGCGCCTTCGGATGCTACGTGTCTTTTTTTTTTCATTTAAGTTTTTCAAATAATTTTGAAATTTAAGTTTTTCAAATAATTTTGAAATTTAAGTTTTCAAATAATTTTGAAATTTAAGTTTTTAAAACAATTTTGAAATTTAAGTTAAAATAATTTTTAAATTTAAGTTAAAATAATTTTAAAATTTAAGTTAAAATAATTGTGAAATTTAAGTTTTTTAAAACAATTTTGAAATTTAAATTAAAATAATTTTGAAATTTAAGTTAAAATAATTTTGAAATTTAAGTTTAAAATAATTTTGAAATTTAAGTTTTTAAAACAATTTTGAAATTTAAGTTAAAATAATTTTGAAATTTAAGTTAAAATAATTTTGAAATTTAAGTTAAAATAATTTTAAAATTTAAGTTTTATTTTTTTTTCATTTAAGTTTTTCAAATAATTTTGAAATTTAAAATTTTCAAATAATTTTGAAATTTAAGTTTTTCAAATAATTTTGAAATTTAAGTTTTCAAATAATTTTGAAATTTGAGTTAAAATAATTTTGAAATAATTTTGAAATTTAAGTTAAAATAATTTTGAAATTTAAGTTTTTTAAAACAATTTTGAAATTTAAGTTAAAATAATTTTGAAATTTAAGTTTTTTAAAACAATTTTGAAATTTAAGTTTTTAAAACAATTTAAGTTTAAGTTTTTAAAACTATTTAAGTTTAGGTTTTTAAAACTATTTAAGTTTAAGTTTTTAAAATAATTTTGATTAGAATTAATTATCAATTTTTTAATTACTTAGTCATCTCACCCGAACCAAATTTTCAATCAGGGAATCCTATAATTTTTGTGAGATGAATTATGTTTAAATTTTTAGGGTAAGATTTAACTTTGTGTTAGATTCAGGTTTAGCTTTGGGTTCAACAAGTAGGCATTCTTTGGATAAACTTCTGGGCTATGGTGAGTCAGAAGGAACTCATTAAAGTAACCATGCCTTCGAGGTTTTCCAAATAGTCCTACCCATTGAACTTAATACTAATCCTTGGTCTAACTAGTTAGGATTCATTTAAGGGTAGCTTCGGTCAATTCCACTTGGCCAAATGCACCAGGTCGAAGCCATATCTTCCTAGACATGCGATGTCCAAGCTTCCCTAACGTACTATCATCCAAAAACTTCACCAGTACTGTGGTTCAAGTTAAACTTATCCCGTTTTAATCTAACCTTAATTACTCTGTCGAGTAATCTACTCTTGTTTTACCCATTTCGGGTAGATTAGGTTCAGTTACCCTGTCGGGTAGTACAGTTGGAGGTGCCAGCTAGTTTGGATCCTCCATCTATTTTTCAATTTTGAATTTATAATTTAATTTTGAATTTTCAATTTAATTTTGAATTTTGAATTTTGAATTTATAATTTAATTTTGAATTTTTAATTTAATTTTGAATTTTGAATTTTGAATTTATAATTTAATTTTGAATTTTTAATTTAATTTCGAATTTTGAATTTATAATTTATAATTTAATTTTGAATTTTTAATTTAGAATTTTAAGATCGTTTTCATTTTAGCTTTCCCTGGATCACGGCCTCGATATGGTCTGTTGAGGTAGTATATTTGATCCTTCGGAACCTAGTATTGGCCAAGTCCAACTTGATTGACCAATTTAGACTTGGGGACTCATGCTTGAACTGATTTACTACTTTGTTTGTTTATTAGGGATAAATAAGATTTATATTTCTTTTTACTTTTATATCCTAGCCCAGTTCTATTGTAGACGGCTCTTTGTGTCCCAAGAATTAGGTCCAGATTCTTGGAGCCCAAAGAAAACCGTTCTAAGATATTTTTTAAGTCTTTTACCTGATTTTTTAAACTTGAATTTTCTTCCTCAAGTTGTTGAACTTGAGTTGAATCTTCAGTTTGAACTTGTCACGCCCCCAGGTAGTCCCTGTCCGAAGAAATTTCAGCAGCATCTCCCCTGTACGACGGACAATATGAAGCTCAGTATACATATATCTCTATACCTCGGCCACACACGGCCGGAATAATACAATACAATTAAGAAACAACCCACGCAGTTTATATCAACATTCCACACAGATATAATATATGATCAATCCACGCAGTTTAATAAGGAAAGACGATATAGAACCTCAAAGATATATGTAAACAGCCTACTCCACTACAACGAAGAAAACAAATCCACAAAGTAATGAAAATACAACCACAACGGAAAACAAAAGTAGCAAACCCGAATGTTCAATGTAAAGTCCACAATACAAACCCATAATACAAGTATATAAGATGCAAAAGCAAAATATAATCCGACAAAGAAAATCCTCGCGATAATGGGGCTAGTGACTGGAATCTCTCCTGACGGCCTCAACCTGAAAAATAGTAACAACGGGGTGAGTTCAAAGAACTCAGCAGGTAATCCAATAGATATGTACAGCAACATATAACTACCAGTAATATCCTAGGGTACAGTCTCCTAAACCATAGGACCTACAGTACAGTCTCCGAACAATATAACAGGTATGCATAGCTGAATAAACTGTAACGAGTAACCAGAAGCATGTAATACAGTTTACAGCAAGAATAATAAGAAATGCATAACTGAAATAAACTGTACTCACCTACGAGGCTTGGGCGAATGATTGTGGACATACACAGATAAAGATAGTCAGAACAAATACGCATGTATCCTGTATGCATGTCAATCATATGCAGTTACCCAAGTGCATCATCCAATATGCAACAATCACAATAAATGCAATCTGTGCATATGATGCAATATGACATGGTCACCCCTGACGTCAGTCTGTATCTCACACACAATGGTGAGACCGCGTGGGTAGGACTGTGACCGTGCATTCTGCCATCACTACCCCTGAAGAGTGACCGAGTGGACGGGATGCTGTCGGAGTACACCTATCCTCCTACCTCAAACATAGTGAGGGAGCGCAATGCTCTCAACTCCCGGTACGCGATGACGGGGAGGGATCCCTGTCTGCTACCACGCTGCAGTCACCCCGGCGGTGCACCATCGAGCAACCTGCCATACACACCCTGAGTGCTGTGCCACTACCCATGCAGTAGACACGTTGTGTGCAGGCCCTCATGTAGCCGGCCGACGAGCTCAACAATAATGGAGTCGTCCATCGCCCAGCATGCAATCATGCGGTATGGTGCATGCGGCTACAGAATGGCATACCTGAACGTATCCTCCTCCATATACGTAGGTGCCAAAAAGGTAAACGCAGATATATAACCGAGATATAAACAACATGAATCCAACAATATATAACAAGTATCTCCAGCATCTAATCATGGGTAGATAAGCGCTATAAGTAATCATAACCACGAACACATATACACATGGTAAGAGATAAAAGTAAACCAGACTAATGTAAAGCATCTAACAGTAGAAGCATGTGAAGGTATCAACTAAGCTAAGACCAGGGAAGAAATAAATCTACCATCTATCACTAGTAACTATATATAAACTATACATATCATAAGACAGTATCAAAAGATAAGTCAAAGGGTACCCGCCTCAAGTAGAAGGTACAATCCAGCAAATCCAAGTCGAGACGCCCGTCTCGAATCAGAGTCCTGTGCCAAACAATATATATATTTCATTTAGCTAAATCAAAAGAATAGCTAAATAAAATCTCTAAAACCAAATTAGGGCAAAACCCTAATCAACAATCTCAACCTATCTAATTAAACCTACCGGTCAATTAGGGTTAGTTACCTAAACCCTAATCACCAATTAGATCAGATATATAAACTTAAATTAAATCCAATAGTTGACTAGGGTTAATTGTCTTAACCCTAATCATTCCATTAGATTAAATCTAAGCAAATATATCTATCATAACATGTATCATCATCTAAATTAAATCTAACAGTTGACTAGGGTTAATTATCTTAACCCTAATCATTCCATTAGATTTATCTAGGCAAATAAATCTAATTACAATTTAGCAACTAAATACAACATGTATCAACTAATGATACACTAACCATCTAGTATTCAAATCATACCATGATCTACAACTAATCATGTACCGAAACATACCTAATCCTTACCTAAATTTACAGCCACTGCTGGAACGAAATGAGCTGCTGGAAACCAACTGAGCTGGCTGGAAAGACAAGGTGATCTGCTGGACAAGGTTACCACAGAACACTACTTCACCTCCAATCAAAACTAATTCCTCTAGAACATGTATCAAAATCCCTACACATGATCATCCATCTAGAATAATCAAATTACACCATACCTCACGCTTAGCCCTCCCTTCTGTTGATCCACCCTAAGAAGTATTGCTCTCAGGAAGGTAGCTGCCAGAGCAAAGGGTGCTGAATAAAGAACATCACAGAAGATCAACCTACTGGATCAACCAGACCAAGAAGGAATCAAGCACAGATCATTGATCCAAACACCAACCAAAATAACAACCTACCTTACCCCAATCGGCTGTCTCCAATAGAAATTGCCCAATCCGTGACCTAAATCAACTTCAAGGAAGAGGATCAAGATCTGACCACATGAGGTCAATAGGAAGAAGATCAAGAACTGACAGCAAGGAAACGATCCTTGCCTCCAGGATCGTAGCTAGGGCACGGCTTGTCGACGCTGCGACGACTGATCGGAGCCGATGGAAGGGATTTAGGGCACGGTTGCACAAGGAGGAAGGGCTCAGGTGAAACTAGCCGTACTCTCAAACCTCCGGAAGCAAACCCTCACCGGCGATCGGGTGGATCTCGCTCGATCAGTGGCGTCGGCTCATCCCCGTGAAAGAACCAGTGGCGAGGAGAAGAGATCGAAGCTAGGATGAGAAAGGTCTCGGCTGGATCTGGGCTTACCAGGCGTCGATGCCGGCAGAGGAATCGCCGGAGCTGGTCCCGTCGCCGTCGCTTGTCCGCAAGAGGGAGAGGACAGAAAGAAGCCGGAGTCGGGGGAGAAGAGGGGCTCGGGTTCGGCGATAGGTTTAGGGAATTAAAAAGAAAATAAATATAAATAATAAACATTTCCTCTTTAATTGGGTATCCCAAACAGACAATATCCGTACCCGGAATGGATCCCCTCAAAACTCGTCGTACGAGCTCCGAAAAATTCCCAGAAAATTTCTAAAAATTCCAGAAAATTCTATAAGGCTATTTCCCAAATAACCTTATTTCTTTAAATTTTTTCCGAGATCTCACATCCTCCCCTACTAATAAAAATTTGGTCCCCAAATTTCGCTATAACCAACAGCAAACACTAGGATATAACCAAACAGTATAAATGCTGAAAGAAACTCTAACCCACTTACCTCAAGTAAAAAGATGAGGGTATCGAGCTCGGATCGTATCCTCCAGCTCCCAAGTAGCCTCCTCGTCAGAATGATGTTGTCATCCAACTTTAACCAGTCGGACAGTCTTGTTCCGCAGCTGACGCTCTCTACGGTCCAGAATCCGTACCGGAACCTCTTCGTAAGTAACGTCCGCCTGAATAGGAACTGATATATCCGACAGAACATGTGTCAAATCTGATACGTATCTCCTCAGCATAGATACATGGAATACATCATGAATGTCGACTAGAGATGGTGGTAGCGCCAGACGGTAAGCTACTGCTCCAATCCTCTCCAAGATCTGGAATGGCCCAATATATCGTGGAGCTAGCTTACCTCGAAGACCAAATCTCTTCACCCCTTTCGTGGGTGAAACTCTCAAAAATACATGATCACCAGTAGAGAACTCCATGCAATCTGATAATCTCTCGACAGTATAACTCAGCTAATCGATCCAGAGAATCAGTCTTCCGGATCGCTAAAAAGTGTGCGGATTTGGTTAATCGGTCAACGATTACCCAAATCGCATCATGGCCTCGTCGAGTCTTAGGCAATCCTACCACAAAATCCATAGTAATATGCTCCCAATTCCACTCTGGAATAGGGATCCTCTGAAGTAATCCAGCAAGTCTCTGGTGCTCAGCCTTCACCTGTTGACAGACAAGACATCTGGCTACAAACTCCGCGATGTCTTTTTTCATACCGTTCCACCAATAGGAACGCCTCAAATCACGATACATACGGGTCCCACCTGGGTGGACCGCAAATCTAGAGCGATGAGCCTCCTGAAGTAACTCCTCCATGACCGTGTGAGACTGAGGCACACATAATCTACCTCGAAAATAAATAATACCCTCGTCATCTTGTGCAAAATCGGTCTGCTGTCCGGAAGCTATCTGGCTGCTAATGAACTATAAATGTTGATCTCCGGCCTGAGCCTCTCGAATCCTCATCCTGATCGACGACTGAGCAACCATGGTAACAAGAATACCCTGCTCTGTCCGTCCCTGAATCAAGTCCGTGACTGTAACTCGATGACAAGCTAAAGTCCCTCTGGACTTCCTGCTCAGTGCATCAGCAACCACATTAGCTTTACCCGGATGGTAGCTAATAGTACAATCATAATCCTTCTGGAACTCCATCTATCTCCTCTGCCGGAGATTGAGTTCCTTCTGTGTAAAAATATATTTGAGACTCTTATGATCAGTAAGAATCTCAAAAGTAATATCATAAAGATGATGTCGCCAAATCTTCAAAGCAAAGATAATAGCGGCTAGCTCTAAATCATGTACTGGGTAGTTCTTCTCATGCTCCTTCAACTGACGAGAAGCATAGGAGACTACCCTACCATGCTGCATCAAAACAGCGCCCAAGCCCTGAAGAGATGCGTCTGTGTAACGTACGAATCCGTCATCAATACTAATCTCCGCTTCAGCTCCTGGAAGCTGGTCTCGCAAGCCTCTGACCACGTGAACTTCACGCCTTTCCTAGTCAGACGCGTCAATGGCATAGCAATACTGGAGAAACCCTCAACGAATCGTCTGTAATATCCAACCAAGCACAAGAAACTGCGAATCTCCTGGACTGACTTCGGCTGCTCCCAGCTGGTAATAGCCTCGATCTTCTGTGGATCTACTGAAATACCTCAGCTTGACACCACATGTCCTAGAAAACCAACTGAGGGCAGCCAAAATGCACACTTACTGAACTTCGCATACAGATGATGTCGTCGCAGAGTCTCCAAGACTATACGAAGATGCTGCGCGTGCTCCTCCTCGGAACGCGAATAGATCAATATATCATCGATAAACACAATAACAAACTGATCTAGGTACTCCAGAAAGATACGGTTCATCAGATCCATAAATACTGCAGGAGCATTGGTAAGCCCAAATGGCATTACCAAAAACTCGTAATGTCCGTATCTTGTGCGAAATATTGTCTTCTGAATATCAGAATCTCTAACTCTCAGCTGATGATATCCAGACCGCAGATCAATCTTAGAATACACTGATGTATCTCTGAGCTGATCAAATAAATCCTCAATCCGGGGCAAGGGGTACTTATTTCTGATAGTCACTGCATTCAGCTGCCTATAATCGATGCACAACCTCAGAGTACCATCCTTCTTCTTGACGAATAGTACAGGAGAGCCCCACGGAGATACACTAGGGCGAATAAATCCCCTATCTAATAACTCCTGGAGTTGAACCTTCAGTTCGTCCAACTCTTTCGGTGCCATACGATACGGAGCTTTCGATGCTGGTGCAGTCCCTGGAATCAGCTTAATAGCAAACTCCACTTGCCTTCGAGGAGGCAAACCTGGAAGCTCGTCTGGAAATACGTCTGGATACTCTCGGACCACTGGAACGTCTGAGAGCTGAGAACTACTGCTGTCGTCAGTATTAATCAAAGATAATAGAAATCCCTGACATCCATGTGATAGCAGTTTCTGTGCCTGTATCGCAGAAATGGTCGATATCCCATCGTCTCTGATGCCAGTGAAATCCCAAGAGGGTTGGTTCGGAGGTCGAAACGTAACCACCCTCTTCTGGCAATCGACTGTGGCATGATAAGCAGACAGCCAATCCATACCCAGGATAATATCGAACTCGACCATCTCCAGTACTAATAAATCTACCGTGAGTATAATGCTACCAAAATCTAACGGACAACCTCTTACCTCCTGAGTGACATCCAAGGTATCACCAGATGGTAAGGAGACGGTCAGCCGTCGAGATCTATGAGAAGGTAGTCAACCAATCTCTCTCACAAATGCACAAGATATAAAAGAATGTGAACTACCTGTATCAATTAGCATATCAGCAGAAAATGCATAAAGTAAAACCGTACCGCGGAAAATGGATCCGTCGGCCCGCTGTGCATCCTCTCGGGTGACCGCGTGAACTCGTCCAGTATCTGACGGTGGTAGAGGCGGTAACACTGCCAAAGGCTGCTGTGTCGGAGTCTAAGTCTGCCACTGAGTCGGTACTGGATACTGAGTCAGAGCTGGGGCTATGGGCTGCAGTATGTACTGAACTGGTGGCTAGGGCTGTAATTGATACTGCGCCGATGGCTGAGTCAGATACTGAGGTCCAGAAATAGAATCCTGGGACTCCATCAGAACGCTGGAATGCTCCTAACCGTGCATGCCATATGCAGCTGTCGCAGGGGGAGCTGTCCTCTGTTGACGGTTTGAAGATTGGGCTTTCGGCCCGCCTCGCTGAGTCCCGGACTGACCAAACTGTCCTCCCGGGACAGAGATCCCAGATGCTGTATGTTGAGCCTTCAGCGAACAATCTTGGCTCAAGTGCCCAGGCAGCTTGCAATAATAGCAAACTGACTGTCCCAAGGCACACGCAGAGGTGATGTGATCTCGGGATCCGCATCTGGTGCAGTAAGAGTCACCCGTGGACTGTTTCCGCTTCTGCTGAGCAGAGCGGGAACGTCCTGATCGCCCTGACTTCTGGCGTCGGTCAGATGACCCAGAAGTACTCTGACCCGTCTGAGTGCGACTGCTCTACTGCTGTCCAGTAGTCTATGGCTGCTGAATCTGTCCCGCAGTCCGATCAGTCTGCTTCCTCTTCTTGTCTGCGTTCACTCTCTGATGAGTAGACTCAATCATGAGAGCTCTATCCAGTCTCTCGGTGTATGATGAACAACCAAAACCAGACATCTTCAGCTGAAGATGCCCGTCCAGTCCCTGGACAAACTGAAGCATACGAGATCTGTCATCGGCAACTAACTCAGGACAAAATCTGGCCAACCGATTAAATTCAGCATTATACTCCATCACTGAGCGGTTATTCTGTCGGAGACAAAGAAAATCCTGCCGAAGAGCCATCTGATATGCTCGGGGAAAATACTGACTCTCGAATGCCTCCCTAAATCTCGTCCAGGTAATATGCTGGTCGCCTATGATAGAGTGCTGCGTGTCCCACCAGATCTCTGCCCCATCTCGCAGGTGGTAAGCAGCTAGCTCAGCCTTCTCCCACTCGGAGCAGGCCATGTAAAAGAATGTCCGCTCCATAGTCTCAATTCAGGACTGAGCTATGCTCGGATCAGTCTCCCCGCGGAATAATGTGAATCGACTCTTCATCGACTCGGCTAAGGCTGGGATCCGTGCTCGTGTCGCAACTATACCAGTAGGGATCGCTGCGGAACTAGGTAGAGCCACTGGAGTTGATCCTATGGGTGGCACTAAGGGATAGGCCGGAAGAGGTACCACTGGTGCTGTCGTATAACCTGGGATGGGTACTGCTGGTGGAACTGCTGAGTAGGCATAAGTAGGGGCGACTGGAGGTACGGTGGGCGGTACCGGATAAGGAGTAACCGGTACTGCTGGTGCGGGTGCCGGGTATGCAGTAACCGGCGCAGGTATCTGGGGTGCCAAGTACGTAGAAGCAGGCGCGGCTAGAGGGGCTGCCGGGTATACTGCGGGTACTACCGCTGGGGGAGGTGCTGAATATGCCGACGGTGGTACCACTGGTGGTACAGTCGAGGTAGGTACCTCGGAAGTCGGAGCTATCGGGGTCTGATAAGCACCCGTACCCACAATGACCTGAGGAGTCTGCCCCTGACGGACAGGCTCAACCCTACCAGACCTCTCTGAAGACACTGTCTCAGGAGAATCTAACGGCCTCTTACGTGGCCGCCCACGTCTCGGTTCCGGTACACGTGTAGGTGGCATATCTGTAAAGAAAATGTTACCCAGATATCACTACAGGTATAAGAACTAAAAAATTACCTAAATTACCTATTTGCCGTCTGGAGATATCCTGTCGCTGCTTAGCCCCAAATAGAACCTCGTCAAAATACCTCGGAATTCCGAAACGAGAAAATCGACGGAAATCCGGACAAATCCGAAAATATCCAGATACGCTCGCAAACTCCAGAAAACAAAAACCGAAATCGGAGTCTAGCTCTGATACCAAAAATTGTCACGCCCCAGGTAGTCCCTGTCTGAAGAAATTTCGGCAGCATCTCCCCTGTACGACGGACAATATGAAGCTCAGTATACATATATCTCTATACCTCGGCCACACACGGCCGGAATAATACAATACAATTAAGAAACAACCCACGCAGTTTATATCAACATTCCACACAGATATAATATATGATCAATCCACGCAGTTTAATAAGGAAAGACGATATAGAACTTCGAAGATATATGTAAACAGCCTACTCCACTACAACGAAGAAAACAAATCCACGAAGTAATGAAAATACAACCGCAGCGGAAAACAAAAGTAGCAACCCCGAATGTTCAATGTAAAGTCCACAATACAAACCCACAATACAAGTATATAAGATGCAAAAGAAAAATATAATCCGACAAAGAAAATCCTCGCGATAATGGGGCTAGTGACTGGAATCTCTCCTGACGGCCTCAACCTGAAAAATAGTAACAACGGGGTGAGTTCAAAGAACTCAGCAGGTAATCCAATAGATATGTACAGCAACATATAACTACCAGTAATATCCAAGGTACAGTCTCCTAAACCATAGGACCTACAGTACAGTCTCCTAACAATATAACAGGTATGCATAGCTGAATAAACTGTAATGAGTAACCAGAAGCATGTAATACAGTTTACAGCAAGAATAATAAGAAATGCATAACTGAAATAAATTGTACTCACCTGTGAGGCTTGGGCGAATGATTGTGGACATACACAGATAAAGATAGTCAGAACAAATACGCATGTATCCTGTATGCATGTCAATCATATGCAGTCACCCAAGTGCATCATCCAATATGCAACAATCACAATAAATGCAATCTGTGCATATGATGCAATATGACATGGTCACCCCTGACGCCAGTCTGTAACTCACACACAATGGTGAGACCGCGTGGGTAGGGCTGTGACACCGTGCACTCTGCCGTCACTACCCCTGAAGAGTGACCGAGTGGACGGGATACTGTCGGAGTACACCTATCCTCCTACCTCAAACATAGTGAGGGAGCGCAATGCTCTCAACTCCCGGTACGCGATGACGGGGAGGGATCCCGGCTGCAACCCCGCTGTGTCGTGCTACCCATGAGCACCCCGGCGGTGCACCACCGAGCAACCTGCCATACACACCCTGAGTGCTGTGCCACTACCCATGCAGTAGACACGTTGTGTGCAGGCCCTCATGTAGCCGGCCGATGAGCTCAACAATAATGGAGTCATCCATCGCCCAGCATGCAATCATGTGGTATGGTGCATGCGGCTACAGAATGTCATACCTGAACGTATCCTCCTCCATATACGTAGGTGCCAAAAAGGTAAACGCAGATATATAACCGAGATATAAACAACATGAATCCAACAATATATAACAAGTATCTCCAGCATCTAATCATGGGTAGATAAGCGCTATAAGTAATCATAACCACGAACACATATACACATGGTAAGAGATAAAAGTAAACCAGACTAATGTAAAGCATCTAACAGTAGAAGCATGTGATAGGTATCAACTAAGCTAAGACCAGGGAAGAAATAAATCTACCATCTATCACTAGTAACTATATATAAACTATACATATCATAAGACAGTATCAAAAGATAAGTCAAAGGGTACCCGCCTCAAGTAGAAGGTACAATCCAGCAAATCCAAGTCGAGACGCCCGTCTCGAATCAGAGTCCTGTGCCAAACAATATATATATTTCATTTAGCTAAATCAAAAGAATAGCTAAATAAAATCTCTAAAACCAAATTAGGGCAAAACCCTAATCAACAATCTCAACCTATCTAATTAAACCTAACGGTCAATTAGGGTTAGTTACCTAAACCCTAATCACCAATTAGATCAGATATATAAACTTAAATTAAATCCAATAGTTGACTAGGGTTAATTGTCTTAACCCTAATCATTCCATTAGATTAAATCTAAGCAAATATATCTATCATAACATGTATCATCATCAAAATTAAATCTAACAGTTGACTAGGGTTAATTATCTTAACCCTAATCATTCCATTAGATTTATCTAGGCAAATAAATCTAATTACAATTTAGCAACTAAATACAACATGTATCAACTAATGATATACTAACCATCTAGTATTCAAATCATACCATGATCTACAACTAATCATGTACCGAAACATACCTAATCCTTACCTAAATTTACAGCCACTGCTGGAACGAAATGAGCTGCTGGAAACCAACTGAGCTGGCTGGAAAGACAAGGTGATCTGCTGGACAAGGTTACCACAGAACACTACTTCACCTCCAATCAAAACTAATTCCTCTAGAACATGTATCAAAATCCCTACACATGATCATCCATCTAGAACAATCAAATTACACCATACCTCACGCTTAGCCCTCCCTTCTGTTGATCCACCCTAAGAAGTATTGCTCTTAGGAAGGTAGCTGCCGGAGCAAAGGGTGCTGAATCAAGAACACCACAGAAGATCAACCTACTGGATCAACCAGACCAAGAAGGAATCAAGCACAGATCATTGATCCAAACACCAACCAAAATAACAACCTACCTTACTCCAATCGGCTGTCTCCAACAGAAATTGCCCAATCCGTGACCTAAATCAACCTCAAGGAAGAGGATCAAGATCTGACCACGTGAGGTCAATAGGAAGAAGATCAAGAACTGACAGCAAGGAAACGATCCTTGCCTCCAGGATCGTAGCTAGGGCACGGCTTGTCGATGCTGCGACGACTGATCGGAGCCGATGGAAGGGATTTAGGGCACGGTTGCATAAGGAGGAAGGGCTCAGGTGAAACTAGCCCTACTCTCAAACCTCCGGAAGCAAACCCTCGCCGGCGATCGGGTGGATCTCGCTCGATCAGTGGCGTCGGCTCATCCCCGTGAAAGAACCAGTGGCGAGGAGAAGAGATTGAAGCTAGGATGAGAAAGGTCTCGGCTGGATCTGGGCTTACCAGGCGTCGATGCCGGCAGAGGAATCGCCGGAGCTGGTCCCGTCGCCGTCGCTTGTTCGCAAGAGGGAGAGGACAGAAAGAAGCCGGAGTCGGGGGAGAAGAGGGGCTCGGGTTCGGCGATAGGTTTAGGGAATTAAAAAGAAAAGAAATATAAATAATAAACATTTCCTCTTTAATTGGGTATCCCAAACAGGCAATATCCGTACCCGGAATTGATCCCCTCAAAACTCGTCGTACGAGCTCCGAAAAATTCCCAGAAAATTTCTAAAAATTCCGGAAAAATTCTATAAGGCTATTTCCCAAATAACCTTATTTATTTAAATTTTTTCCGAGATCTCACAGAACTTGATCAGGTAAGTATTTTGAGTTAGTTGCTCCTTTAAGAATAGCTACTTCTTTTAGAAGTGACTTTATTTTCAGATTTGATTTGGCTAATTTGCAAAGTAAATAATTGACTAAATTATTAAGCCTAGGAATACTTACAGCGGAGTCTGGCCCTTCGGAAACGGATGCGGATCCGTAGCTTTGCTCGGAGTCGGCTTCTGATTAGCTCTCGGATTCGATGATCTGGTCCCGGGCCATCAATGCGAGTAAACTCGTTTGGTCGAGTTCGTCGTCTTCGTCCTCCGAAGAAGATTCGTCCCAGGTTGCCTTTAGGGCCTTCTTTCTTCTTTGCTTCTTGGCTTCCTTTGGGTTGGGGCAGTTGGATTTTATATGCCCCTTCTGGTTGCACCCGTAGCAAGTGACTTTGAATTTTACCTTAGAGTTCTGTTGGGCTTCCTTAGTTTGAACTGCCTTCTTCAGATCTTTCTTGTTGAAGCCCTTCTTCTTCTTGTAGAGCTTCTTTACAAGATTCACAAGTTCGCTGGTCAGTTCATCTTCTGAATCTTCTGAATCGAGTTCGTCTTCTGATTCCGATTCAATTTTTCGCCGTCCTCTTGATTCCCGTGTTCCACTTGTTCCTGCAATCAAAGTAATACTTTTCTCGGATGGTTGTGCATTAGTTTGTTCATAGAGTTCAAATTCACTCAATAACTCGTCTAATTTTAAGGACGACAAATCCTTAGAGACTTTGTAGGCATCTACCATTGATGCCCACAATGTACTTCTAGGAAATGAGTTAAGTGCATACCTTATTATATCTCTGTTTTCTACCTTCTGCTCGATTCCATGAAGGGAATTCAGGATATCTTGAATTCGAGCATGTAAAGAACTTGCCGTCTCGCCTTCTTGCATTTTCAAATTGTATAGTTTATTAAGTAACAAATCACGCTTACTTACCTTGGTTTCCGAGGTGCCCTCGTGAAGTTCGATCAGTTTCTCCCATAGTTCCTTTGTGGAGGAGAATGGACCGACTCTATTGAGCTCTTCTTTGGTCAGACCGCACTGGATGGTGCAGGTGGCTTTGGCGTCGGTTTCCACTTTTTTGATAAATGCGGGCTCCCAGTTCTCATAGGATGTAGGCTTACCGTCTGTACCAGTTGGTAGTTGCAGTCCTATTTTAACGATCATCTAGGTGTCGAACTGGATCTTCAGATATATCTCCATTCACCCCTTCCAATATCCGAAGTCTTCTCTGGAAAATAGTGGGGGACGAACGGTGCTATATCCTTCTTGTAGGGCCATTTTGATCTACAAAAACAGAAACAACAAGATCTATTCCAAGACTAAGTCTTGGATTAGTAGTGCGGGAGGAAGGAAGAAAAAATAACAGGCTCAAGTGGTATTGACCAACTTTGAGCAGAAAATCGATTCGTGAAAAGAAATTAGAATATAGCTATGAGGCTAGATTCTAATCGACCAAAAAAAATGAAAATACCACGTGAAAATTATTTTGAATAGTGGTTACACTGATTCAAAACGACCCCGCTCTGATACTAATTGTTGGATCGAGACGCGCTAGAGGGGGGGGGGGGTGAATAGCGCTCATGGCTATTTTGTTCGATTATCGAAATCGTAAGAATTATCGGAGTAATTAAGCAGCGGAATAAAACAAAACAAGCACACAGAGACAGGAGGATTTTTACTTCGTTCGGAGCCTTGATCGACTCCTACTCGAAGGCCCGCGATCCTTGATCGCTTCCGATGGGCAACAACTATAAGCTCGATAAAATGATTACAAGATTAAGTACAAGTAAATGGAAAAACTAGTTATACCGATGACAACAGTAGAATTTTGAAGCTTCGGGTCGTCGGAGACTTGTGGCAGCACTTCCGGGCGTCTTTCGGAGCAGCACATTGAAGAGAGAAGACTTGGAATACGTTGTTCTGAAGTGCTGGTCGAAACCCCCTTATAAAGGGTGTTCAAGGCGCCTCCATGCTGCCTGGTCTTCCGCGTGGATCAAACCTGACCTGGTCGAATTTCATCCATTCAAGGCGCCTTATATCCCTCTCAAGGCGCCTCCCAAGGCGCCTTCTGCCTGCTTGCACAGGCGCCTCCAGTGGCGCCTCGAATCCAGCTCAGCTTTAGGTTACTCTTTTGCACCTGCAAATTACGTTAGTCCCAAACACTATCCTGCAGCACAAAGTTAGCACAATAAACATGATAAATAAAGTATAGACAGTCTCCGGACTGTCCGAGTCTGACTTCGGATTTCCATCCGGAAACCCTAGGTCGACCCGACGCCTACTATTCCCTCTACGGGGAACGCGTCCTCACCTACTCCACTCAGGAGATTTACCTGTTGCCAGTCGATCCTCCAGATCGACTAGATTTTTGCTCAGCACTCGATGCTTCCGGACTTTCTGCTGGACATCCGCTTCCCCGGCTAGTCCAGTCTTTCACCTGGTTTGCGACACCAGGACTTTTCACCTAGGGTTACCACCCCTAGGACTTTTGCCTGAAGCCATCGACCTGCCAAGACTTTCCGCATAGGGTTACCACCCCCTATGACCTAGGGTTACCGCCCCTAGGGTTTTCCCTTTGCCTAACCGCAGCTAGGACTTTCCTGAAATCCTCAAGTAGACTTGTTAGACTACAAAACATCTTAACTTTGAATTCTTTGCCGTTATCAAAACACGAGTTCGTTCGTCGGATGCTTCCCGCACCAACAACATCAAGAAGTTCCTTTTCCTTGGTGGCCGGCTACTTGGAAGAGAAGAAGAGAAAGGAAGTTTCCTATTTTGGCATCCCTTGGTGGCTCGAAAGTCTTGGAGGAGAAGAAAGCTGGAGTGGATTTCATCTTGGTAGATCGTCGCCCACACGACGTCCAAGAGAAGGAGAGGAATACAACAGAAGATCAAGAGGTCTATAAGCTACAAAAAAAGGTATAACTAGTTATTTGTTTTCGCATCATAACTAGTTTATTTTTTTTGTATAGATCTTGAAAAAACAAACACAAGAGGCTATCGATTTTAGGTTATCATTTTGTTATCGATTCTATTTTTCGATTTCATGTTTTGATATTGTGCTTCTATTGAGGTCTCTATTGTTAAACCTAGTTTACTATAAGAAGTTAAATATCTGATTTCTTTGAAAGACTTTGTCTTGGAAGTGATGGATGATCCCATACCCAAGAAGGCCTAGTGCCTCACATGTTTAACTCGGAAGCCGATCTTTGAAATAGATATTTAATTAACTTCTGTAATATGGTTTAACTTATGAAGAACACATCGGTTAAACTTGGAGTAAAAATGTTAAGTATCATTTCCAATCTAAGTTTAACTTTTGAAGGACAATTTAGATTAATAATGTTAAACATCGTTTGTAATCCAAATTTAACTTCAGTAGAGCACATGGGTAGCTAGGATAGTTCTATGCTTGTACAAATTTTTATACAGGGGAACTAGAACGGTATTTCGAGTAGCAACCAACAAGCTCGAGGTCCAGGGTAGCAATCAAGTTTTCTATTCATCTCTTTGCAAAGTCTCTATTCATGCTTCAACTCTACATCACATCCTTAAGCAAGCTACTACTCCGACGATCTCCATCGCTTTATATTTGTTCTGTATAAGTTAGATTGCATTTTACTTAAATTCAAATAAGATAGTAGACTGTTACTATCTTATACTTTTTATCTGTATGAATCACTTCTTTCTGAAGGTTTCAGAAAGAAGATTTTTAGTGGATTTTCCAATGGTGCGATCAAGAGATCGCGGGTCTTGGAGTAGGAGTCAACCTAAGCTTCGAACAAAGTAATTAAAACTAGTTATTTATTTTCCACTACACTACTTGTTGATAGTTCTAAAGCATGAAAAATATAGAAATATAAAATCTGTAAAACTCACAGTGATCTCCCATAGTAGATCTTAATCTTCCTTTGTCGCCGGAAAAATAATTATGAACCACTTATCGTCGGAAGAGCGATCACGAACGAATCAAAATGTTCTTCATGGTTCATAAACCAAATCTCATGCCTCGGATGTTCTTCTTCTCTGCATGACACATAGTCTCGATAGAATTCTGACAACACTTCTGATGTGCTTCGATCCCATCTGCATACATAATGCAGCAACCTTTCTTGATGCATGCACCCGTCTTGCTCTCTTTTCCCCCATTGCACCAATTGCCTTGGATGCTTTTTTATAGAGGAAGATGAAAAGTCATCTTCCTCTACCTCCATTAATGGAGGAATGAGAAAGGGTTGGAAGGTGAAGGGGAAGAGACACCATTTCACCTTCTTAATACCAACATCTCCCACTCGTCTAAGTCAATCTTTAAAGGTTAACTGGTCATAAAGACCATATAAGTCACATATACTATAATATAATCAAGTCATAAAGACCATATAAGAGCTGGTTAGTCACAAAGACCAAATAAGAACATTCATTCCATACATTAAGGAAAATGGTTCGTGCGACAACAAGCACACTGAGCAATTATTACTAAGAAGATTGGTACACCTTACATAGCTTCTCTTTGAGCGATCAATGCTAACAAAGTTGTTACACTTTACTTAGCCGCTCTTTCAAATGAATTAGAGACACTCTCATTATGGCACATAGCCTCTCTCCTAGCAGAACATATCTGTTACCCAAGAAATATCCAATCTCTCAGTGGCACACAACCATTATCTACGAGATATCCATGTCTTTCTATTTATCCAGATTAAATAATCTTCATTTACATCAATATGAACATCTCTAATCCCTCATAATGACTATTACGTCAAGAACATGTTCCATATTCAATATTCACAATCATTTCTATACATAACAGAATTGGGTCGACCAGTGAATAACATCAAAAGATGCAAATCTATTTAATCTTCCTTTTTAGCTAGAATCTATTCATTTTAATCAGTCACTTTCCTAGTAATGCTCCATAGACCGAATCATCCATAGTTAATAGGGGACATGTTAAAGTAGCAGACACCGATTATAACTTCAAGTAGATAGCTAAATAGTCACTAAGGGTAAAATTGAAATTAACTTATAATCTCAAGGGTCTCACATAGTAGAGAAGTAGGGATCCATTCTCCTACTAACCTTCTTGTCGCCATAATACATGTGGTATGAATAACATGCTACGATGTTATTCTCTTTACTAAAAAGAGCGCATATTTTTCTCAAATTTTAGCATCATACAGATTTTGATCTAGACATACCTAATGTCTAATCCTAAATTCAACATATGAATTCTAATATGGCCTTTAAACAAATTCAGTAAATGGCGGGTACATTTACTCCAACCATTACATAAATGATCTCATCTTGATATAATTATCAAGGTGACCTTAACTTATAGGTATGTCTCTATTCATAGCCATATAAGTTGTCCCATAAGTAACGGTCTTACCTTTATTTATACTTAACAAATAGAGATGATTATCCATGTAAGTGGACCAATCTCAATCTATCAACATGCTCATCGAGACTTTAATCCAAAATGTAACAATTTATACACTGAATAGATCATGGCATTTTACAACGTTTTACAATTAACGAAGTCACAAAGACTTCCCATTCTTTGAAATGACTCTTTAGTCAATGGCTTAGTAAAGGATCTGCAAGCATATTATGTGTAGGGATATACTCAAGAATTATCATTTTCTTGTCCACAATATCCCTTTCAAAATTATGCTTGATTCTATATGTTTGCCTTTGCTATAATATTTGGGATCCTTAGCTTGACTGTTACAGTATACTATAATAGGACTCCCACTGTCCTCAGTAATCTTCAAATGCTTCAGGAACCTTTTCAACCAGACAGATTGTTGCACAACCAATGCGCAAGCCACACAGCTTCCATTGTCAACACGGCTACATAAACCTGCTTCATGCTATTCCATGAGATGGTACCACCATTTAACAAGAAGGTATAGCCAGATATGGATTTTCTGTCATCAAGGTCTCCTGTCCAATTTGCATCTATGTAGCCACCCAAGCTCATCTTAGATCCTTGAAATAGATGCATAATTTGATGTCCTTTTTTAGGTATTTTAATACCCTCTTCACCGCTTTCCAGTGTCTCGATCCTGGGTTTAACTGGAAATGACTAATAAGCCAATATCATAACTTGTATCAGGATAAGTACACAACAAAGTGCACATTAAACTATCAATAGCACTGCCATATGGTTTTTTTCATTTCAGCTATTTCTTCAAGAGTCTTGGGATACAATGTTGTAATTACGTGTTGTAGCATCTTAGTGATATAAGCCTCTTGAGAGAAACTCAAAAGCTTTTTTGATCAATCTTACATGATCTTCACTCCTAAGATGTACTTAGCTTCTCTTCAAAAATAATACCCTCCATTTAGGTATATCCTTTTGCAACTTATCGAGCTTTGTATCGATTAATCGATCCATTCGCTTTCCTCTTGATTTTGAGAATCAACTTATTCCCAATAGCCCTTCGGCCTAGAGGAACATCGACTAAATCCCAAACTTGATTCTTTCTCATTGAATCCATTTCCTCATCCATTGCAAATTACCCTTTTTTTCTCTCTCTAACGGAGCATCTTAATGCTTCCTCTACCATTTGAGATTCACTGCATCAATTGAGAGTGTGATTAATGCCTTATTCTCAATATCAAGCCATTTCTTCGTAAGTTGGATTATTGAGAAGTCAACTTATGACTTGGCAAATCACTCCCATTGGGTTGACTAAACTTAGGCATCTCTTTTGACACCTCTCTTGTTGATAATATCTCATCCCCTCAAAGAGGAACACTTTTATCAACATTACCTCTAGTTGGAAACTCTGTTTCAAGAAAAATTACATCTCTTGAATCTATTACGAAGATGGTTCCATCTAGTTGCTCATCTACACTACCATAAAAATGGTTTATTAGGATATTTCGTGATGACACTTATTATAAAATGTCATTATAAATCCTTTATAACGATATTTATTAAAACTAATTAATTTTAAAAATATAATATTTGATTAGATATTCTATCTTAACACATTTTATAAATGTCATCATACATAATAAATAGTTCCCTTGGGGCGATGCGATGGTTAAGACATGGGGTGTTGCCACATGAGGTCTTGGGGTCGAAACTCAGCGTGACCGAGCATAACCTCCCCCATGTCTTGGCAATTTGCACTAATAACTAGTAGCCACCCATGATTTACATCCTCCGTGTTGGCCTAGGGACGGGTTGGCAGGGGCGCTGGGGGCGAGCGAATCACCTTTTGCCACATCATACATAATAAATATATTAATCTAACTTATATCATGTAGTGTTTAACCTAGATGAGATTAACTTTTCCCAAACGCCCGTGCCCCGTCTCCAACACCACCTCCGCAGGCCTTGACTTTTCCTAAACGTGTGTGCCCCGTCTCCACCACTGCTTCTCCTCGATCGTCTCCGCCGCTACACCTCGATCGTCTCTGCCGCTGCGCCTCGATCGTCTTTGTCATGCCCCATCTCTGTCGTTGTTGTGCCCCATCTTTATCCATTCGCCGCCATGGGTATATCTGTTCATCTCTACTATCCTTAATTGTTTTTTGTTCTTTTTTTTGTTTCTTCTTTCATTTGTTTGGTATGACTTTTTGCAGCCAAGATCAAGATCGGCATCAATGGAAGGCTTTATTTTTTGTTTCACAGGAGTGTCTTTTTAATTACGACTGTCGATCTTGGTTTCTGTTGGGTTTATCTTTTGTTTTGTTGGCTCACTATAGCTTTTGGTAGGATTGGGCGATTGGTTGCCAGAGTCACGCTCCAGAGTGAGGATGTGGAACTCATTGCCGTCAATGATCCATTCATTACCACCGATTACATGGTACTCTTTAGCGAATCGATCTACCTATACGGTTACTTTTTTATGCTTTCTTTTGGCTTTACTAGTCTGATTTGTATATTTATTGTGCTTTGTTCAATTATCTTCCATCAAAATATATTATTTAGAAGTGGATTGTCGCTACATATATATTGTTGGGTTTTTCAGGCCACGAAAACCCCGAATCACCCTAGCCAACGGATCTCGTGCAAAGAAAAGATTTCAAAACAAAATTACGAGTACGAGTTTCTACTTAGATCTACTCCTAGATCTACATGAAAAGAGTTATACCTTCGGTGCGTGCCCTTTGCGTATCCCGCTCGTTCAAAATGCCGGATCTCAAGAGTATCAAGATAGATACTCCTCTAGAAGTATCCACACGGACTCGAAGGTGGAGAAAAACACACAAAGAGGTGTGCTAGCACCTATGTGTGGTTCGTCCAAGTTGAGGAGGAGAGGGAGAGGGAGAGAGCTCCAAGAGGAAGAAGAAGGAATAATGCACTTGAATGAGGAAAATCAATTTGATTCCCATTCAAAAGTGGTCGGCCACTTTCAAGTTGTGTAACTCCGAAAAAATTGCATTAAGTGCAATTAATGTGAAGCTATTAAAGAAAATGGCTTTGTAACTTCCATGAGGTGACACCTATGATGATGTGGAGTAACATCATTGGTCCACATCAATGCCAACTCACAATGAGGTGGCATAAAGTCAAGTCAAACTTGACTTTTAATCTTCCTCTCAAGTCAAGTCAAACTTGACCAAATCTCTTCCATGGTTGATCTAATCTAACCATTTGATTCAAGCCAACTTAATATAATGAATCTAATTCATTAAATTAAGTTGATTTAATGAGTCATAATCTAAATTAGACTCATTGAATACATGAATCCACTTGAGTCCAACTCAAGTTAGCCCAATTAGGATTACTCTTAATCCAATTTGATTCATCAAATGAATCTAATCCTCTTGGTTCATCATATGAACCTAATCTCCATCTAATTGTCCTAAGTGAGTGACCCTTTAGGTTCTTGTAACGTTGGCAATGCCCTAAACTCATTTAGGAGCATAAGTAATGAGTGGTATCTAGCAACACATCATTACTACGCAAGTTACAAGAATGTTGAGATCCAACATCACCTTGTGACCACTAATTGTGACTCCTCACAATATATGACAAGTGTCCTTCTATCCTAGACATCTAGATTGGTCAATGTGAGGCATAGACCGTGTCATCCTCTGACCAATCTAAATCTTGAACTCCAAGTAGACTCACTAAATCAAATGAGCTCAATATCCTATATTGACTCATTTGGGCATGGCCATGCACTTCGTGGTCTCACTCTATCAAGAATACCGATGTCTCTCGCGTCATATAGGAGGGATAGATCCCATCTACATCACTCACATCCCTCTGAATAATTTGGTATATACGCAGTTATCGCCTTTATAGTCCACCCAGTTACGGGTGACGTTTGACGAAACCAAAGTACATAACTCCTTATGTAGGGATCTATGGTGACTTCAGGTCTAAGGACTAGTAGTCATACTAATAGCCACATGAGAAAGTATATGACACTCATATAACGATCCATGATACTTTCTCATGGCGGGTCATTCAGTATACATTCTCTAATGTATACCCATGTGTCAACTTGATATCAATATATCCATGACTTGTGAGATCAAGTCATCGAGTTGACCTACATGCTAGTGTTATTGCATTAACATTATCCCTGAATGTTAATACTCGACTAGGAATGATTAAGAGTAGTGTTCCCTATATCATCTCACTATCGGTTCAACTAACCGATTGATATAGGTGAGAACCGTCTACTCAAGGACATTATTATACTTAGTTTATTTGGCACCAATACAAGTAAGTATAATAACCAAAATCCAAATGCATTTATTTATATAGAATATGATACAATAAGTCCAAAATACAATCATCAAATGATTAGCTCTAGGGCTCTAGCTAACAATCTCCCACTAGCACTAGTGCCAATCAGTGTAGGCTCTAAGCCCAAATGACCTAGTGTGACCATCATGCTTCTTCTGTGCCAAAGCCTTGGTCAAGGGATCTGCGATGTTAGCCTCTGTAGGTACTCTGCAAATCTTCACATCTCCTCTCTCGATGATCTCTCGAATGAGATGGAAGCTCCGTAGTATGTGTTTGGTCCGCTGGTGTGAGCGAGGTTCCTTCGCCTGTGCTATAGCTCCATTGTTGTCACAATAGAGCTCAATGGGGTCAACAATGCTAGGAACCACCCAAGTTCAGTGATGAACTTGCGGATCCAAACTGCCTCCTTTGCTGCCTCTGATGCGGCAATGTACTCGGCCTCTGTCGTAGAATCAGCTACTGTGCCCTACTTTGAACTCTTCCAACTGACAGCACCACCATTAATGCAAAATACGAACCCCGACTGCGATCTATAGTCATCCTGGTCGGTCTGGAAGCTAGCATCACTGTAACCCTTTACAGCTAGCTCATCATTGCCTCCATATATCAAGAAATATTCTTTAGTCCTTCTTAAGTACTTAAGAATATTCTTGACCGCTATCCAGTGACTTTCACCTGGATCTGACTGGTATCTGCTCATCATGCTCAAAGCATACGAGACATCAGGTCGAGTACATAGCATGACGTACATGATCGATCCTATGGCTGAGGCATAAGGGATCTGATCCATGCGGTCTCTCTCCTCTCTAGAAGAGGGACCTTGAGTCTTCGAAAGACTCACGCTATGTGACATCGGCAGAAATCCCTTCTTGGAGTTCTGCATGGCAAACCGTAGGAGTACCTTGTCAATGTATGTACTCTGACTTAGGCCAAGCAATCTCTTAGATCTATCTCTATAGATCTGTATCCCTAGAATGCGGGATGCCTCACCTAAGTCCTTCATTGAGAAGCAACTCCCTAGCCAGGTCTTGACAGACTGATGCATAGGGATGCCCTTCCCAATGAGTAGTATGTCATCCACATAAAATATGAGGAAGACAACTATATCCCCTACAACCTTCTTGTAGACACAAGGCTCATCTTCGTTCTTGATGAAATCAAACTGTTTGATTGCATCATCTAATCGAAGATTCCAGCTCCGAGAAGCTTGCTGTAGTCCATAAATGGACCTATGCAGCTTGCATACTCTGCTAGTATGCTGTGGATCTACAAAACCCTCAGGTTGTGTCATGTACACATCCTCGAGTAGGTTTCCATTCAGAAACGCGGTTTTGACATTCATCTACCATATCTCATAGTCATGGTAGGCTGCAATAGCAAGCATGATCCGAATGGACCTAAACATTGCTACTGGAGAAAATGTTTCTTCATAGTCAATACCATGAATCTGCTTGAAACCTTTAGCTACCAAGCGACCCTTATAGATAAGTCCATCCATGTCAGTCTTTCTCTTAAAGACCCACTTACACCCTATGGGTTTTACCCCTTCAGGTGGATCAACCAAAGTCCGTACTTGGTTGGTGTACATGGATTCCATTTCGGATCTCATGGCTTCTAGCCATTTTTCGGAATCTGGTCTCATCACAGCTTCCTGATAGGTGGTAGGCTCATCCTCTATGAGCATAACGTCATCATGGTCAGACAAGAGAAATGAGTATCTCTCAGTCTGACGACGTACCCTATCAGACCTGCAAAGAGGTATGTCTACTTGAACTGGTTGTTGTTCCTCAACTCCTTGTGGAACAATATCATCCACAACACTTTGTGGTTCCAGTTCAATTTCCATCGAGCCATCAGTGCTATTGTTCGCATCTTGAACTTCTTCAAGATCGAACGCGCTCCCACTAGTCTTTCTAGAAACAAAGTCCCTTTCTAGAAAGACCCCAGTCTTTGCCACAACTACCTTGTGTTGACTGGAAATGTAGAAGTAATATCCCTTAGTTTCCTTGGGATATCCAATGAAAAAGCACTTGTCAGATTTGGGTCCTAATTTGTCTGAGACTTGACATCGAACGTAAGCCTCACAACCCCAAATCCTCATGAAAGACACCTGGGCATCTCTCCCAGTCCATATCCTATATGGTGTCTTTATCACGGCCTTGGATGGAACTCGGTTGAGTATAAAAGTTGTCGTGTCTAGAGCATAGCCCCAAAGGTATGTCGGAAGATCTGTGTGACTCATCATAGATCGTACCATATCTAATATGGTACGATTCCTCCTTTCGGATACACCATTCCACTGTGGTGTTCCAGGAGAAGTGAATTGGGATAGGATCCCACACTCTGCTAGATATATAATCACGAAACTCATGGCTAAGGTATTCTCCACCTCGATCGGATCGAAGTATCTTAATACTCTTGCCAAGCTGGTTCTGTACTTCATTCTTGAATTCTTTAAATTTTTCAAAGGATTCAGACTTATGTGTCATCAAGTACACATAACCATATCTACTGAAGTCATCAGTAAATGTGATGAAGTATCTATAACCTCCTCTAGCAGCAATATTGAAAGGGCCACATACATCACTATGTATGAGTCCTAACAAATCAGTTGCTCTCTCGCTGTGCCCACTAAAGGGAGTCTTGGTCATCTTGCCTCGTAGGCATGACTCGCATATCTCATATGATTCAAAATCAAATGAGTCCAACAAACCATCCTTATGGAGCTGGGATAAGCGCTTGTCATTTATATGACCTAAGCGACAGTGCCAGAGGTAGGTTTGGTTCATGTCATTTGACTTGAACCTCTTGGTATTTACGTTATAGATAGGGCTCTCAAGGTCTAAAATATAGAGTCCGTTTATCAGAGGTGCACTACAATAGAACATATCGTTTAAATAGACGGAACAACATTTGTTCTTTATAGTAAACGAGAAACCTTTCTTGTCCAAACAAGAAACTGATATAATGTTCTTAGTTAATGCAGGCACATAACAACAATCGACTAACTCTAGTACAAGCCCAGAGGGCAGAGATAGACAGTAAGTCCCTACAGCAACAGCAGCAACCCGTGCTCCATTGCCTACTCGTAGGTCCACCTCGCCCTTTGTCAATGCCTTGCTATTTCTCAGTGCCTGCACATCAGTATAAATGTGAGAAGCACATCTAGTATCTAATACCCATGATATAGAAATAGATAGATTGACTTCTATAACATATATACCTGAAGTGGAAGTCTCACTTCGCTTCTTCTTAAGATCCTCCAAGTATACCTTGCAGTTCCTCTTCCAGTGCCCGGTCTGACCTCAGTGGAAGCAGGTAGAATCCTTGGTGACCCCTCCTTTAGGCTTCAGTACCTTGCCTTTGCCCTTGGCTTGGGACTTTCCCTTGCCTTTGGGCTTGCCCTTGCCCTTATGTTTCTGAACCATCAGAACAGTGTTGGGCTTCGCCTTCTTAAGGTTTAGCTCAGCAGTTCTTAACATGCTAAGCAGCTCGGGCAGTGGCTTGTCAATCTCGTTCATATTATAGTTTAGAACGAATTGACTGTAGCTATCCGGCAAGGATTGCAAGATCAGGTCAGTGGCTAGCTCTTGGCCAAGAGGGAACCCCAACCTTTGTAGGTTCTCTATGTACCCAATCATTTTGAGTATATATGGGCCTACGGGAGCCCCGTCTGACATCTTGGCCTTGAGATCTCAAATCTCTCATGCCTCGCTTGTCCTTGATACGGTGACGAAGATGTTCAACCATATCATAAGCGCCCATTAACTCGTGTTGCTTCAAGCTCGAGTTCATGGTCATGAGCATTAGACAAGACACATCTAATGCATCATCTTGATGCTTCTTGAAAGCATCTCGGTCATCTCGCATTGGCAGGAGGAGCCTCGGAATGGGCTGCTCCTACAGTTTACGTTCTTGGGTGAGAACTATTCTCAGGTTCCTGTACCAGTCCAGGAAGTTTGCTCCGTTGAGCTTGTCCTTCTCAAGGACAGATCGCAGGGAGAAGGTGTTCGTGTTCGACGTCATGGCAATTCTACAACAGAAATAAATGCATAAATAAGTATCATATTCTTAATTATTTAATTAGGCCTTTTAACTAAATGATGCTCCCACTGAATTCTATAATTCATGTGGGACAATATCCACATCATATTAACCCTTGAGTTAGCTTTGGCTAAAACGCCCAAGATTTAGTATGATCGGTAGGTAAAGATTACCAATTACATCTCTATACAACTCTTGTTTATAGAATCAAAATCCGCATTTATATTAAAACTCGAGTTAGCTTTGGCTAATACGCCCGAGAGTTAATATATATGTGATTTTGACCTAACTTTCCAACCGTTGGAAGAATGCCTATAGTTATACTCGATCCAACTGAGTTAACTAGGAATACTCAATCTAATTGAGTTGTACTCACCCATGCGTTGATAGGTGGGACCAAGATTGTCCCTCCGTACCCTACCAAGATAGTATGTATTGCTCTGCTTTGGCAGATTCAACAACTACATGCGATCGAGGTAGTGGTATGTATCACGGCATGGTAGGCATTACGAGTTGACGTGATTTAGATCTAATCTAAACGATGATGTGTATCATATACTCGATAGATCTAATCTAATCGAAGGGTGCATCATGTGCACGACTTAGATCTAATCTAATCGTTAGGCACTAATTAATTACTTAATTAACTAGCATTCATCACATACACACAAAAGCAATTAATTAAATTAATTTGTGATTTAGTCATGGCCCTACTACGATCTTCACAAGCCAATGAGAAGATCGGATGGTCAATCTAAGGTCAATAGCTTCTCAAGCTTCTTCCTTTGACCACCTTGTGTTGCTCGCGCCCTCCTCGTAATTCCGTCTCGTGTGGACCTTCCACCGCTTCAAAATTACATTACAATTTTGAAACTCGAGTTACATTCGAGTCTAAATCTAATTTACAACCAAAATATAAGAGAAAGGCACGACGCGCAGGTCGCGAAAATAAAATAAAAATAAAATACAAGCACGCACATCACATAACGGCACGCAGGCCGTATTATGAATTACAACACAATTGTCCAATCGAATTGGGTCTTTGGGCCATGACTATCACAAAAATAATATATAATTCAAAATTATTTATTTTTCATAATTTTCTGTAATTTTTCATAATTTTTACAGATTTTATGAGTAAATTTTTCCCGGCGGTCCCGATTAGCGATTTCGGGCGCAATCGCAGAGCAAATCCCCTTGCGGGGTTAGGGGTAGTACCCCTACCCGCGATCTAACCATCGCGAGTTGCTCCTAAGCGATCCAAGAGCGCCTTAGCCCGCTGTCCCAAAAGATTTTGGGTCGATACATTACTATTTTTGGAAAAACTTCTCGGTAATCGAAGCCTACAAGTGTCGAAACACTTGTGCTTCGCTTCTACGAGAAAATTACCCATTAAAACTATAAAAACATGAATTTATAGAAAGTTTACAGATCTATATTTTTCATAAAAATATGAATCTAAACTCGTACTCGCTTCGCACGTGGCTCTGATACAACTGTTGGGTTTTTCGGGCCGCGAAAATCGACTTTTCGCGTCGCGGAAACCCCGAATCACCCTAGCCAACGGATCTCGTGCGAAGAAAAGATTTCAAAACAAAATTACGAGTATGATTTTCTACTTAGATCTACTCCTAGATCTACATGAAAAGAGTTATACCTTCGGTGCGTGCCCTTTGCGTATCCCGCTCGTTCAAAATGCCGGATCTCAAGAGTATCAAGATAGATACTCCTCTAGAAGTATCCACACGGACTCGTAGGTGGAGAAAAACACACAAAGAGGTGTGCTAGCACCTATGTGTGGTTCAGCCAAGTTGAGGAGGAGAGGGAGAGGGAGAGAGCTCCAAGAGGAAGAAAAAGGAATAATGCACTTGAATGAGGAAAATCAATTTGATTCCCATTCAAAAGTGGTCGGCCACTTTCAAGTTGTGTAACTCCCAAAAAATTACATTAAGTGCAATTAATGTGAAGCTATTAAAGAAAATGACTTTGTAACTTCCATGAGGTGACACCCATGATGATGTGGAGTAACATCATTGGTCCACATCAATGCCAACTCACAATGAGGTGGCATAAAGTCAAGTCAAACTTGACTTTTAATCTTCCTCTCAAGTCAAGTCAAACTTGACCAAATCTCTTCCATGGTTGATCTAATCTAACCATTTGATTCAATCCAACTTAATATAATGAATCTAATTCATTAAATTAAGTTGATTTAATGAGTCATAATCTAAATTAGACTCATTGAATACATGAATCCACTTGAGTCCAACTCAAGTTAGCCCAATTAGGATTACTCTTAATCCAATTTGATTCATCAAATGAATCTAATCCTCTTGGTTCATCATATGAACCTAATCTCCATCTAATTGTCCTAAGTGTGTGACCCTATAGGTTCTTGTAACGTTGGCAATGCCCTAAACTCATTTAGGAGCATAAGTAATGAGCGGTATCTAGCAACACATCATTACTACGCAAGTTACAAGAATGTTGAGATCCAACATCACCTTGTGACTACTAATTGTGACTCCTCACAATATATGACAAGTGTCCTTCTATCCTAGACATCTAGATTGGTCAATGTGAGGCATAGACCGTGTCATCCTCTGACCAATCTAAATCTTGAACTCCAAGTAGACTCACTAAATCAAATGAGCTCAATATCCTATATTGACTCATTTGGGCATGGCCATGCACTTCGTGGTCTCACTCTATCAAGAATACCGATGTCTCTCGCGTCATATAGGAGGGATAGATCCCATCTACATCACTCACATCCCTCTGAATAATTTGGTATATACCCAGTCCACCCAGTTACGGGTGACGTTTGACGAAACCAAAGTACATAACTCCTTATGTAGGGATCTATGGTGACTTCAGGTCTAAGGACTAGTAGTCATACTAATAGCCACATGAGAAAGTATATGACACTCATATAACGATCCATGATACTTTCTCATGGCGGGTCATTCAGTATACATTCTCTAATGTATACCCATGTGTTAACTTGATATCTCTATATCCATGACTTGTGAGATCAAGTCATCGAGTTGACCTACATGCTAGTCTTATTGCATTAACATTATCCCTGAATGTTAATACTCGACTAGGAATGATTAAGAGTAGTGTTCCCTATATCATCTCACTATCGGTTCAACTAACCGATTGATATAGGTGAGAATCGTCTACTCAAGGACATTATTATACTTAGTTTATTTGGCACCAATACAAGTAAGTATAATAATCAAAATCCAAATGCCTTTATTTATATAGAATATGATACAATAAGTCCAAAATACAATCATCAAATGATTGGCTCTAGGGCTCTAGCTAACATATATAGATCCAAACTGCAGATCCTATGGATTAGAATTTTTATGCTTTTAGTTTATACTATGTTTCTTTAGCTGTATCTTAGATCTGACTTTCTAACTTGGATACATTTGTAGACATACATGTTTAAATATGATACTGTACATGGGCAATGGAAGCATAACGAGATAAAAGTGAAGGATTCCAAGACCCTTCTTTTTGGAGAGAAAGAGGTTATTGTCTTTGGCATCAGGTGTTTAAAATGCTATTGTCTGTTCTGAAAGAAGTAGCTGTTGTCACTGAATTTTTTGTTGGTGTTATTTACTGAGATTGTGGTTGTGTTTAGGAATCCTGAGGAGATTCCTTGGGGTGAGACTGGAGCTGACTTCGTTGTGGAGTCTACTGGTGTCTTTACAGACAAGGACAAGGCTGCTGCTCACTTGAAGGTAGTTGATGATACCATATGCCAAGTTGCTTTATGATGTTGGAATCTATAACTGATGAAGACTAATCTGAGTTTGCTTTGGAATGAGTGAGATCAATTTGATTGAATGAGGAAGGGTTTATGCTGTTTATACTTAATCTTGTTATTTATGTTTACCTAATACTAGTGATTGATTGAGATTGATTCAATTTAGTAACACGTACATTGAGCAATTTCCTGCCAATAATGTTCAATTTTTTGACTAGTATTTCTCAAATACCTTCATTCTACTCCATGTTATCTAGCCTCATTTTTGCACACTTACATAATTATATTTAGATTTTCCTAGCATTACATAATTGGTGGGATAATGTACCTGCCTATTGACTACGAGTGACAAGAAAATTGCCTAATGCTTTGATCTTTTGATATGAATTGAATGGATGGAATTGTATTGGTTTTTCAAAAATGATTAAGGTGATGTCGAAGAATTGATCTGCCTCTATTTAGCATTTTGAAGCATATATGTTCATGTTTTTTTTCACTAGCTATTTTTTTAACTTTTTATTGGAATTGTGATGGATAAAGGTTGGATGTTTTTGCTGAGACAAACTAAGGAATACAGAAAAGGACTTGATAATTTCCTAGATTTTTTATTTTCTAATGCAAACATAAATGGATAAAGGTTAGTACTTTATTGATTTTATTCTTTACTGCTGAATTTCATTGTTTATTTTGATATTATTTATTGTTCGATGTGGCATAATGAGTTGGAGTTTGCTTACTTGAAAGCTATAAGTTGTTCTCTGCAACAACCATTATTTATTTACTGTTCTCAACAACTTTTTCAGCAGCATGTTGAAAGCTACAAGTTGTTCTCAGCAATAACTATTTCAATGATGAGCTGGAATATAGCTTCTTACATTTTGTAAGATTTTGCTACCTCTTTGCTATTTTAGTTTAGCCCTACTAATGCTTTGTCTACGTTTGAGTTCTTGTAATTAATTCATTCTTTGTATTGTTGCTTATTGTGAGAAGTTGAGAATTCAATTAGATTAAGTGATAATGTATAATCTTATTTAGCATAATTGTTGTTGCTGATGGTATGTCATATTTGTTTTCATCAAAACCTTTTCTTTTCCATTTTCATGTAGATTGGATGTTATGTCTCGATAAAAGTCTATTTTATTTGACAAAAATTGTGCAAAAGGAGTTGTTCATAGCATGAATCTGAATACTGAAGTAGGAAGACAAGCGTTGGGACCAAATTGTTGTGAAATACAAGTTCTAGTTGTCCTAGAACGGGAAGAGAGTTTGATTAGGTTATATGATCTTTTACAAAGATTTGAGGATGCACTTGGAGGATTAATAGCTTGGCCTTGTCATCTGGTATGATATACAATCTTTTAATTAACTACTATTTATTGTATATGCTCGTCATGTTGGTGTCTTTTTAAACTAATATCAATTATATTTGTAGTTGATAGTTAACAGTTAACGAAGAAGACTTCTACTAGGTGCATTTGAGTTTTGTGGTATAATAGCAAGATTTTTCATCTTTGCAACTTCGAAAAACATGAGGTTAGATTTTTAGTTTTGTTGATGTGTGTTGTCTTTTTATTTTTCTTTAGTTTCTAGTTTCTCTATCGCTATTATGTATATATTTGACCTTATTTGTGGCACTTTCTTAGAACTACAATGTTTCAAAAGTTTTCCTTATTTTTATTTTTCTTTTTAATCTGAATGGAAGAGTGAGGAAAGGATGTGTGACTTCTATTGCACTAGAGAGATTCTTTGGTTAATAAATTTATAGAAAGTTGTATTTTTATGCTAGGCCTTAACATTCAAGAACAATAGCTAGCAATCCCTTCTAATTTATACTGGTTTCATATTTCTTTCCAATATGTTATGTTTTCACAATGTAGAGCTTTCCCAGTTTATCATTTGGCATGATATTCACTAGTTTGAATTAAATTTAATCTCTTTATTTTATGCTACTTTATTTTTTTTATTTACACAAATATATGAATTTTTATTGTAGGAGACTAGAATATGTGATAGTTGAAGAATGAAGATGCTCCACAAAACTTTGTTGAAGAATGAAGATGTTTGGTTATGTTTTGCTTCACGAGATTTAATTTTTTTTTAGTTCTTATAAACTAAATACATTAGATACATTTGTTGGTGTATATATATTTTTTGAGGTGACAAGTTTGTTAGCACATTAATGATTGTAAAATTAATGATAATTATTGATTAACAATTTGATTTCTAGTTTAGATTTTTTATTTGTATTTATGTTAATTTATTATGTGTGAATATTATATTATGAAAATATTGAAAATAGACGACGTATTTCATAATATATGATATTTTTTAATGTCCTTATAGACTAGTATAGATTGACATTTGTAAATGTCACTATAAATTACATAATGAGACATTTTAAATTAACTTTATAAACTATCATTAGTGACATTTTTTATTGTCACTATAAATAAAATACAAAACACTTATAGTTGTCATAATTAATGATTTTAAAAGGCATATAAATTCATCATCATTATTATAATAACAAGGCAGGTATGGGCGTCATTACAAACTTTATAGTGACACTTTTTTGTCACTATAACAATTATTCATGACATTAGTGGTGTGATTATTTTTATACTATAATGACACTAGGAAATGTCATAATGCTTTAGACGACATCACTATAGAGGACATTTTTACTTAATGTCACTATATCAAAAGTGTCGGTATAAGTAGTATATGATGACACTTTCAAATGTCATTAAAAGCATATATTCTTGTAGTTCTATGAAAATATAACCTTTGGAGGTCTTATGATATCTAATAAAGATATATTTCTTACCCCTAGGTCCTAGTTTCTATACTTGTGAGAACTATCATGAATGTAAGCAGCTGACCTCTAAGGTCTCAGATTACTTAAATCCAATTTTTTGGTTGTCCAATGCTCATATGGGGTAGATAGAATTGACTTTGAATGCACTTTCTTAAGTATATAGGTCGTAACTAATAATGCATCTCAGCAAATTACTCTACACCATCATAGACTTAACCATATCTAGAAGAGTTCTATTTCTTCTTTCAGCAACCTCATTTTGTTGTGGAGTTCCTAGGATTGTTAGTTGTCTAATAATCCCTCTATCATTACATATTGTCTTGAATATATCAGACAAATATTTCCCTCTAAGGTCAGTGCATAAAGTCTTAACTTTACATTCCGTTTGATTCTCAACTTCATTCATTTAACGAATGAAGAAATCTAATGCTTCAGACTTATGAGAAATCAAATACACATGACCAAAATGAGAGAAATCATCAATAAAGGTAATGAAATAGGAAGTTCCATGTCTAGCCTTTGCATTCATTGGACCACAGATATTCGAATGAATTAATTGCAATGATGATTCAGTGCTTATAGCCTTACCAAATGGTTTCCAAGTTACTTTTTCATCAAGATAATGCTCAGATATAGACAAGTGAATTTTAGCCCAAGTGCCCAATAGACCCTCTCTAGCTAACCGATTTATACGTTCTTGTCCTATGCGTCCTAATCTAGCATGCCAAACCCATTAGTTATATCTGCATCACTAGTTAGAAAAATATTTAAAAAACAACCCTCAATAGCACAATTGATATTTGGTTTTACATCAAGAACCATAAAACCATTTGATAAAAACCATATCCGATTGACACTTAGCTAATCTTAAGTTCAACACTCCGGCTATAAAAATTAATACAATACCCTAAATCAAGAAGACCTATAATAGAAATAAGATCCTGTCAAATTTAAGGAGAATATAGGACATCATGTTGAAACAAAATACTACCACCACGGAGGTTAAGTTTGCAAGTGTCGACTCCTTTGACTTTAACTCTTGCATTGTTTCCTACATAGATCCATTTGTTACCAGCTGGTACCCGTCGGTACTCTATAAATGTAACTTACTTCCAAGCTACATGGTTAGTTGCTCCCGAATCTATAATCCACAAAGGATGAGAATCAGCTAACAACACTGAACTAGCAATAAAATACTCAAGAAAAGAAGACACAGTTGCATTGTTTCAATCTGGTCTTCTTTCCTTTCTTCTTGATTGGATCTTGTCCCACAACAACAACTTCTTTCTTCTTTCCCTTCCCCTTCTTGAACCATTTCTTTTTCTTAGATCCAAATGATCCAACAGAACCAATTGCCACATAGGCTAGTCCAGAAATCCTTACAGATTCAACTCTCTCCACCTCCAATTCTATATGTCATGAGATGTCAATGGGAGTCTTAATACTCTCACAGTGAGTTAGGGTCTTCTTTATGGTCTCTCAAGAATCTGGAAGGGAATGAATAACTGCTTGAACCTGTTGTTCATCGGTCAACTAATGACCAGTAGTTTTTAGCTCCCGAATTATGTTTAGCATCTCCCTGAGGTGTTGAACCATTGTAAGATTCGGACACTTCTTGTAGTTGTCAAACTTAATCGTCAGCTGTCAAAGCTTGCTCAGACTTACTCCTCTGTATTTCTTCTTAAGGGCTACCTAAACTGCATGAGCTGTAAGATACAACTCATACTAAAAAACTAGGTCATCAACCATTGAACTAATCAATATTCCCTTAGCAGTGGATTCCTTCTTCTTCCATGCCTTATAGGCGTCAAGATCTCGTCTGTTCTGTGTAGTGAGATCTACAGGTTCTTCCATAACCTGTTTTATAGTCTCAAGAACTTCTTTTTCATCAAGAATATATTGTATCTTGAGTTGCCAGATTTTATAGTTACCTCATATAATTTCTCTCTATTATTGAGTTTAGCTATGATGTTCTTTTTTGTCATGATCTAACATAAATAGACATATTATTTAGTATTCAGTGAAATTTATATACATGCAATTTATTATTGACTCAATATTAATTTGAGTTGGTTTACAAAATCAAGTAATAACTACGTTTCCACTCATCATTTGTATGATTCAATCAAATCAACATTGATCAATACTATTACATACATCCCAACAAATAAAATAGTCATCATTCTATCATGATTTCTTTAGTTAAATGAACTAATCATTTAATAAAATGAACTAATAATTTTTCATGTATCATGTAGAGTAATCAGCATATGAATGAACATATCATTCATATAAATATGCCACATATTGTTAACATATAATAAACGTACATGAACTAAATGGACTAATACTGTTCATACATAATGACAGTAACAATAACACAACTCTTACAAACTAGATAGGCTGACACCACTACTACTAGGATAGACACTAGTGCAGTGGCCAACATAGTCCCCTTCAACCTGGACTCATTTGAGGCAATCTCAAATAGATCAACTTCAAGATTTTTAATTTGATCTATCATAGAAACTTCTTCAGAATCCTCTTTAGATTCTTCAGGATCCTTCTCAAATTCTTCAGGATCTTCCTCTAAGAACTCACAGTGAAGTAGCTCCACACACAACTATGCATATAAGGTTCTCCCTTCGGAGAGCCTCCATATCTGGTGTGCTACCACCTTAGGATTCTCCGGCAGTGAATGAATCAACACCTAGATCCTATAATTATCCAGGATTGGAAACACTTCTTATTCGAGTTTCTAGGATTGGTAATCATCTGAGCCATCATTAAATTAAAATTAAATAAGTTAGTACAAAACTAACTAACCAGTACAAAATCGGCTTAATTTAATTTATATATGTATAGAACCAACATTATTAATCAAGAAAAATAAATCTTTTTGATTTTCAGGAGCCTAAATAGACTGATCCATTTGATCGGTTGATTGGTAATCCAGATCCTGAGCTCTGTCTAATATCCTCGTTAGAACTAATCTAACTAGACTGGGATTTCTTACCTATGTTCTGTTAATCTAATCCCATTTAAATCAATCTTAGACTTATTGATCAAACTCAGGTCTATTTGATCAAACCAATGTCTATTTAATTAAGTCTGACCCATTAGAACAAATCTAATTAGTTTAGTTAAACCAACTAATCATTTGAACTAAATCAAGGTCAAATTGGGCCAAAATTGTCTGATTAAACCAACATAGTCGGTCTAATTTAGTGAACCAGATCCAGTTTAAGTCCGACCAAAAAGTTTAAGTCCAACCCAATTAATTAAGGTAATTAATAATCCCAATTATAAATAAGTCCACATGCATCAATTAATTGAAACGTAAGTTTGATAACATAAACTTAATCTAACATGCAATAATCAAACAGTAAGTTGACGAACAAAATTACTATTGGACCTTTTTCTTCGCTACGCCACACGCCACCTCCACATAACCATGACAGACGTGGTTGTTAGCCATAAAGGCCAATCATCTCCCTACAACGGTGGTTGTCGATCCTTTCTGGCGCTGGATACTGGTCGCCCTTGGCCCGACGATGCCACTGTTGGCTGTTCAACGCATCCTGGCGATTGGCGCATCGCTAGCTAGACGGGAATCCTTCGCCAGATCTGGAATGTTGTCGCCGGCATACCTTCCAGCTAGCGTCTTCTGTCCAACACCAAAGAACGCCTGCTTCTTCCACCAAATCCATGCCCATGTGCACGTTAATGCCATTTGTGCCGCTCCATGCAGTGGCATGGTTGCCGACTACGACAATCAACTACTGATTTTCTAACGCCGTTTCTAGTGCTAGCAGGCCAAGAACATCTATGACTATCCTCCCGACTTGGTCGCTGGTGTTTACGACCATTTCTACGTGACAAACATGTGGTTGGTAGCAGTCGACAGTTCTTTTCGACATGGTTGGCAGCACGTAACACAACAGTCAGTGCAAAATCTGGTCGCTGGTTCTCGCAGCGATCATTCGCAAGCCATTTGCTTGCTCTAGAAGAAATTTTCGATACAAAGTTATGATTTCTAGGTGAAGTAATACAGATTATTTTCATGTTTTTACAACTCGTGCTCTAATACCATTTTTGATAGTTCTAAAGCATGAAAAATATAGAAATATAAATCTATAAAACTCACTGTGATCTCCCGTAGTAGATCTTGATCTTCCTTTGTCGTCGGAAAAACTATCACGAACCACTTGTCGTCAGAAGAACGATCACGAACGAATCGGAAAGTTCTTCATGGTTCACAAACCAAATCCCATGCCTCATATGTTCTTCTTCTCTGCATGACACATAGTCTCAACAGAATTCTGACAGCACTTTTAATGTGCTTCAGTCCCATCTGCATACACAACGCAGCAACCTTTCTTGATGCATGCACACTGGTGTCAACCATATTGCATGTCACGTGGCACATCAAATTAATTAAGATTGAAACTCATTGGATTAAAAACAAAATTGTAATATGGAGTCCCAAGTTGTGTTTCTTTCCAAGGTTAACTAGTAAATGTGTGAGTGCCTAGAATGTGAAATTCATTTAGAACTTATTTCTAGAAAGGAAGTTTAGATTATTTCAAGCTCAGAATTAAAATGAATCACTTTCATTAACAAATGCTATGGAATTTAGAGAAATATATGCTTAACAAAACTTATTTCGATCAAACAACTTACTGTACGATCTAACTACAACCAAACTTACATATGAAGTACTCCAATTCCAAAGTAAATTTGTCAACTTAACCTAAATTGATCCTATTGGATTTTGCTGAATTGAACATGATTCCCTAAAATTAAACCTATCTATGAGAAAGACAAGATGAGGAAATAGAGCAAGTTTAGAAATCAGTAAATTCAGTAACAAAATTGGAAATGAAGTTTGAATTGAAACTTGTTACCTAAGCATAAATTGAAATCCCTACTCATGTATTTGATTTTTTCTGTTTCACCTCAGTTATATGCAATAACAGGCATTAAATGATAACATCTAACAGAACAATTTTCAATTTGGTTTTGCTTGCACTAAAGGGAAAACAAATGAAAACAACAGATCTACTAATTGAAACTAAAACCAAGATGAAAGAACATCACAACTTAAATCAGTGTTTCATGAACTGTCTTTCTGCAAATTTACAGAAAATCTCTCGGAAACTCCCTTGAGCAATCACCGGATCAATTCAGATTCTCGGTTGAGAATTAAGAAGTGTGCAGATGCAGAAACCTCCCTATAAGCTTACAATCTTCTCAAAAGTTCAATGCCCGAAGATCAAGGAAAGATGAATGAGACGCGATCGTCAATCGATCGATCAAACCAATTGCGAAGTCGCGAGCGAATTGAGAAATGGATGTGAAGTAGAAACTTCCGAAAAAACTCCTCCTAGATTTCTGTTGCCTGATGGATTCCTTCAGATCGAAAAAACTCCCCCAATCTGAGCTCGTTTGGTGAATGAGAAATGCAAGGATTGCGACAGAAGAATCTTCCTCTCTCGCACTCTGATGGTCGGACAATGATCGTCGATCACTCCAAATGCTGGCGGTGATGACAAATCTTAAACTCTGATCTAGAAGTTAATGGGAGCGTCGGCGTCGCTAAGGATGAAAATGATGAACTGTAGAGAATCGCGAGGAGCCGAGCTCGAAAATGCACTGTAGCTTCTCAAAGCTTTTAAATCCTCTTCTCATCTGATCTAGCGGTCTAAAACGCTTTAATCTTGATCAACAGTGTAAACATCTCAGATTTGCTTCAAATCTTCTAGATCTTCATCAACGGCTATGATGTACTTCCTCTTAGCTTAGATTAACCAGATTTTTGACGGATGGCTAAAATCTCTCCTATCTTCAATGGACGGTCCAAATCGCTCCAAAGCTTTGATCGCCTCGTTAAGCCCTAGATTTGATCCTAAGTGTGACCTGATCAGATCGGGACCATGACCCTTTTGATGTCTACAAAATAATAATCAAACATTAGCATCAAATACCATGATAATAAACTAATTTACAATTAAGTCCAAGATCAAATGCAATTTATGAAATGTAATGTAAATGTGAGTTTAAGCTATGAATAGACCATCAAAAACATACATTATGAATCAAAATAATATAGAAAAATCATGGTTATCAAATCCCCCACACTTAGTCTTAGACGTCCCGTACAAGTAAAGAAAAACTAAAAATCCTACTTAAATGGCACCCCCTAAACAAATTCCTAAACATGATTAGAAAATAAAGAAAGTAAACCATCTAAGATTATCACATTCCAAAATCTCAACCATTCATGGACTTCAAACTTTACTCTTGGTTAACAACATAATAATTTCCATCTATCATGAGTAAATTAAAATTGATTTCACACTAGAAAACTCACAAGATAGAGTTTTTGTTGCCCTTATCCTATTTCACATGTAATCACAAAAATGGAGGGCACTCATGCTACTTGTGCTTCTTGCCCTACCATATGCTTGCTTATCTTCTACTCTCTACCATGATCATGGATACAAATCATAATATGAAGGCTAATCATGGAAAGGAAAATGTAAGAATATGAATTAAGTGCACATCAAAGCATTATTTGCAAGAAAAGATAAGAAAAGGAAGAATTAGCTCAAAGAAAAGATAAGAAAGAAAGATTTAGCTTTAGTGGAAGACATGGATACAAAGAATGCTATAAAAATGAATACTTTGGCCATACTTCCTTCTTCCTCTTCTTCCTCTACTTTCTTCCAATTACTTCACCATCGATCAACAATTTGAGTTTCTCATTCTTTTAATTTCAATGAATGCATCTCTAAAAATTCAATTAAGCTTAGCAATGATTTTCTTCTTTTCATATTTCTCAATTTACTGAGATTACATCCCTAAAAACTAACCCTAGATAACCATTTCATTCATTCCCAATTCTAGTAATCTTCATTTTCTTAACTTTAGTTCTTAGCCTTTCAAAATTTCGGCACAAAAACTGCATTAGTAGAACTTAACCTTCATTGCATTTGTCTCCTCTTTGTTTAGCTGCAAAACTCACTGTACACTTCCCTTTTAATTGTTTATTTCAAGTTCTAACTAATGATCCTACTAATCCTTGAACTCTACAACTTTTCCTTCTAAATTTTGACCATTTGTTTCACCTTACATCACTGCCCATTTGCAAAATAACCCTGAATTTCAGCTCTACAATTCCAATTTCAGCACTTTGATTCATTAAGATTCTATCAAATTAGTTTGCAATAGCATGGAAGAAAAATGAAACACCATTTGTTTCAAATAATGTAAGATCTTCACTGCTTTTCCCTTTGAATTTAAACACACCCTTGATACAAAATTCTACATTCTGGAATTGACTTCAACATTTCAGCATTTCATCAACCTTCTTGTTCTCTAATTGTACATTCAATCAATGAGACAACTTGGATCATACCTTACCTCCCCCACACTTAGAACTTTGCTCATCTCGAGCAATGAAACTCAACAAATGCTCAACTAACTCAAGAATTTTATGCAACTACAAATTAAACCTGAACTTAGTATCCAGATTCTGATACAGAGTGATTTCTGCAAAATTTTCCAGAAAATTGAGCTTAGGAAGATGGTTCGTTTGATATTGAATCGAAGGACTTTGAGTTCCATTAATTTCTAATCATAAATAGCAAGGAAACTTAACCCAAATCTGTCTTCTTGAAATCAGAATCCACTTCCTGAGTTGATGAGTTTCAGCTCCTTTTCCATTATTTTTACATCCTCAATTTCTGTAGCTTTCCTTCTACATTTAATCCATAGCAAGACCTAACCAAATTCATCTCGAATTATACCTTCAATGACTATAGATTTAGAATTCTAACTCAATTGCTAAATGGACTGATTCAGATCTTAAGTTCCAACTTCCAGTTTCCAGCTTTTATCACTGTTCTGTATCAAATTCTCACTCTAAAATTCAGCTAAACTATAGAGATGCAAGGTCTTCTTTTATCAACACTCTACAAACAGCTAGCTTCCTGATTTCCAGTGAAAAAATAGCTTTTAACTCCAGTTATCATAGCAAATGCAGGTTTTTTGTTTTTTTGTACAATTTCTGAATTTGTATCAACTCATCATCATCTAGCCTCCAAAAATTCCAATTTCATTACATCTGGCCTCTTAAGATCCCCATCAAATCATCCTCCACAGATTTTTTAATTTAAGCTACTTAAGCTTTCTACAACTCATTTTTCAAAATGCAGAAATGCTTCATTCAGTTTTCAGCCAGCACACTGTTTGAGTATCAAGTACTATCCTTCTCTTCCTTCTTTTCAGATTAAATGATTCTATCTTCAAGTACTTCATGAGTGTAAAGGTTCTTATCAATCAAATTCCAAATTTTTAACCATTAGATCAGATTACCAGCAAATACATTCACCTAGCTCAAACATTTCACAGTTTCAAATTAAGCCTTGTGATGCTTTCAAAATTCTGTTCACAACATTTTGTGAAGAAATGGAAAGCTAAACATTCTATTGATCCAAACCTTACATCACAAATCCATAGTTATAACAGCAAAATCTGATTTCAAAGATTCAGATTCTATGCTTTCATGTTGTTTTCTTCCTAAGCTTAAAGAAAGATATCCTTTAGTACTAAAACCTTTTGGAACTCGAAACAATGCAAGTCTGAATCAGCAGTATTGATACATTAATTCCAGAATTCAGATTTCTGCAAATTCTAAAGAGTTTCAGATTTCAATCTCTAATTTCATAAATCAGGTTTAGACCCTTCAAAAAGCTGCTCAGGAACATTCATCAGCATTGGCACATAAACTCAGCCCACTATCTTCAGAGTTGGAATTGCAATGTAACTTCAACTCAACTTTTTAGCTTGTTGTTGCAATAAAGTATCAGATTCAAAGTATTGGATCCAGCTATACATTTCTAAAATTCAGTTTCAACGAAATTTAAAAAGAAGATTTAGTCCTTCACAACAAAATTCTGCCTTTAAACAATTTAGAAATCAAAGTCAGTGAATATTTAAGGAATTCAACTACCTCAAGTTTCAGATTCAATGAAGTTTAAGGAATTCCTGCATTTACAAACTTAGAGAATTATCATTGTCTTCCATTAATCAACAATACAAGGTCTTCAAACAATTGCTCACGGAGTTGATGCATCTTTGATAGCATGAACAATCACAAACATGATCTCAACAATTCATTCTTCATTTCTTACAACTGCAATTGCTGAGGATTAGAGTTCATTATTCATTGAATCAATTCTAGTAGCAACTTAATTATATTAAATTACTCATGATACAACTCTTTCATTTCCCTTTTCAGACTTCCAATGTTTATCCAGAAACCCTTTATTTATCTTCAAAAATCTCCTCTACTTAACATCAAATCTTGATACAAAATTCAACAATCCATCCTGATCAAGTAAAAAATCAAAGTGCTCAAAGTGCATTAATACTTTTAGCTCTGAAATTTCACTAAGCAACTCAACACAAGGACAATGTACCAAGCTTCATGAAACCTTACAAAATCTTCAAAATTTCCAAATAGTGCAAAATCTTCCCCCACACTTCAACTTTTATTCATCTTAGCCAAGTCATTCACAATATAGCATTCAAAGTATCCTCATCCAAGATATTAAATGAGAGAAGATAAAATGATATGATGATTAACAAGAAATATAGTAAGAAATTGTGTTGGAAGAAAGAAACAAATAGATTAACCTTCATAAACATAATTTAATCCATTAGATTGTGGTTTTGAAAGAATCAAAGCAAGTTCTAGAGTGCAATGACACAAGTGCATCACTCAATTAAGGCTTAAACTCACTAGGCATGAAAAAGTATCAATCCAATTCATCAATCAAGTATCCATCATTAAGTAGAAACCTTGATAAAATCAAAAGTCCATTATTGAGATTAAACCCAAAAAATAGATTCTTAAATCTAGCTCACAATCTCTACTTCTAACATGTTATAGAAAAATTGCTAGGGGTGCCATTTTCCTATTCAAAACAAAACAAATTTCAACGATAAACTTCAACAGTAAGAATCTATTCTTTGAACAAAAACAAACATTTTGTTAAAACAACTAGAAATGAAAATAAAAAGAAAACTAAGTTGGAACAAACTCCCCTTCATATGAGTAGATAGCATCAATAAACTTCATCTTTTGCATCACTTCTCCATTGCCAATCTCATGAAACAATTTGAGTCTATGCCCATTCACCTTAAAAATCCGGTTGGTAGCCTCTTCCCTAATCTCAAAAACTCCACAAGAAAATACATTAGTTACAGCATAAGGTCCTTCCCAACGAAATCTCAACGAACCTTTAATCAAATGAAGTCGTGACCTATATAAGAGCACTTTGTCACCAATATAAAATTCCTTACCCATAATGTGCTTATCATGAAAATTCTTGGTCTTCTCTTTGTAAATCCGTGAGTTCTCAAATGCTTCTCACCGAATTTCCTCAAGTTCTTGAAGTTGCAATTTTCTCTCTTCTCCTGCTAAGCTAGCATCGAAATTACAAGCTTTAACTCTATGTGAAACCCCATATCTGCTCAACATAGCCTTTATGTGACTGTTGCAAAAATGTGTCCCTTGATCACTAATGATTGCCCTGGGCACTCCAAACCTACAGAAAATATGTGTCCTGACAAAACTAACAAAAACTGAAGAATCATCAGTCCTGGTGGGGATAACCTCCACCCATTTGGAAATATAATCAACTGGCAATATAATATATGAAAATCCAAAAGAGACAGGAAATGGACCCATGAAATCAATACCCCATACATCAAAGATCTCATAAAATAGCATGTAATGTGGAGGCATTTCATTCCTAGGCCCTATGTTCCCAATTCGTTGACACCTATCACATGATCTACAAAAAACATAAGCATCACGAAAAATGGTAGGCCAATAAAATCCACACTCTAGAACTTTCCTAGCTGTCCTCTGGGGTCCAAAATGTCCCCCACACTCAGATGAATGATAAAATAATAGCACAGACTGAAACTCAGAATCAAGTATGCATCTCCTAATGATCTGATCACTACAAAACTTCCATAGATAAGGGTCATCCCACACATAATATTTTGAATCACTCTTCAATTTATTCTTTTGAGCTTTTGAAAATTGTGCAGGAAAATCATGACCTACTAAAAAGTTAACAAGATCTGCAAACCATGGCGACTCAACATGCACCCTAAAAAGTTGCTCATCTCTAAAGTCATCATCAACACCCGTATGATCCAAATCCCCTTCAATTCTGCTCAAATGGTCTACAACCAAGCTCTCCTTACCACTCCTATCACGAATCTCCAGATCAAATTCCTGGAGTAAAAGCATCCATCTGATCAATCTAGTCTTGGCATCTGGCTTCTTAAGGAGAAACTTCAAAGCTGCATGATCAGAAAATACAACCACGTGAGAACAAAGTAAACATGATCAAAATTTATCTAAAGCAAAAACAATGGAAAGAAGCTCCTTTTCTGTCGTGGTGTAATTTGCTTGAGCCGAATCCAAGGTCTTTGATGCATAGCAAATCACATGTGGTGCTCCCTCTACTCTCTGCGCAAGTACTGCCCCAATGGTAAAATTTGAAGCATAGGTGCAGAAATCAAAGCTTCCTTCAATCTCTGAAAAGCTTCCTTGCACCTCTGATCAAACTGAAACTCAACATCTTTCTGAAGAAGCTGAGATAATGGAAGAGCAATCTTACTGAAGTCCGTAATAAATCTCCTGTAGAATCCTGCATGGCCAAGAAAAGCTCGAACATCCCGCATGCATGCGAGGTAAGATAAAGAAGATATAAGACTAACTTTAGCAGGATCTACCTCAATTCCTTTCCTAGAGACTATATGACCTAAAATAATTCCATGCTCAACCATAAAATGACATTTTTCAAAATTAAGTACTAAATCAGTCTCAATGTATCTATCTAAAACTGTAGACAAATTTTCTAGACATGCATCAAATGATGAACCATATATAGAAAAATCATCCATCAAAACTTCCATGCAATGCTCTAAAAAATCACCAAAAATGCTTACCATGCATCGCTGAAAGGTTCCTGGAGCGTTGCATAGTCCAAATGGCATCCGTCTATAAGCAAATGTACCAAAAGGGCAAGTGAAGGTAGTCTTCTCCTGGTCCTCTAGGTCAATGCAAATCTGAAAATATCCAGTGTAACCATCGAGGAAACAATAATGTGACTTGCCCGTCTCTCCAACATCTGATCAATAAAAGGCAAAGGATAGTGGTCCTTCCTGCTTGCTTGGTTTAGCTTCCTGTAATCTACACAAACTCTCCAAGAATTCTTTACTCATGTGGGCACTAACTCATTCTCTTCATTAGCCACTACTGTCACCCCTGATTTCTTTGGAACCACATGGATGGGACTCACCCACTTATTGTCAGAAATAAGGTAAATGATAACTACCTGTAGAAGTCTAGTCACCTCTTTCTTGACTACATCAAGGATCAATGGGTAAGTCTCCTCTGGGGATGTCTCACTGGTTTCACATCCTCCTCCAACTAAATCCTGTGCATGTAAATAGAAGGACTGATCCCAGGAATATCTACCAGAGTCCATCCAATGGCCTTCTTATGTTGTCTCAGAAAATCTAACAATCTTTCCTCCTAATCTGGCTTCAAATTCTGAGCTATAATGATAGGTAGCTGCTGATTCTCTCCTAAATAAGTATTCTTTAAATATGGAGGCAATGGCTTCAATTCATCCTATGCCTGATCAATAGATGGTGATCCTAGGGGTAATGTTTCCAAGGAACAATCCCCTACACATAATTCTTCTCCTCTGAGTGATCCTAGGGATAGAGCTTCTCCTAAGCAATCCCCTACTCATAATTCATTTCTCTCACTCGAAAATAATCCACAAGACCTATCATCCACTCCCAAGGCTGAAATATCTTCCATATCCGTAAATAAAATATCACCTTGACCAACCTCTGCAGAATCTGAATCTGAATCATTCATTGAAAAGAAATTGATGCTATCCAGCTCCTCTGAGATATCTAAACTAAGAAGAGAATGATCCTCTCTAGGATGTTTCATGGCATCAAAAATACTGAATCGGACCACTATATCACCTATCTCCATCGAAAGTGTGCCCGCATGAACATCAATCTTAGTCCTTGCAGTCTTCAAAAATGGTCGCCCTAGAATGAGTGGAGATCTACTGGCCAGGTAGTCTCCCTCCATATCAAGGATATAAAAGTCTGCAGGAAAAATGAGTTCTCTCACCTTAACCAATACATCTTCAATAACTCTAGCTGGGTGAGTCTGACTGCGGTCAGCTAACTGAATGACTACTCCTATTGGTTGTAATGGTCCAATTCCTAAAGTCTGAAAAACTGATTTTTGCATCACATTAATTGAAGCTCCCAAATCCAACATAGCATCCTTAAAAAGACTACTCCCAATCTCGCAAGGGACTGTAAATACTCCAGGATCTTCACATTTCTGAGGAACTGGTTGAAGAAGTGCAGATACATTCTTGCCCATGCTAATTAACTCATTCCCCTTCAACTTTTTCTTGTGCACACAAAGATCCTTAAAAAATTTAGCATATTTGGGAATTTGCTTGATCATTATGAGTAAAGGAGCATTTACCTCCACCTTGCTAGATAGGTTCACAAGCTCTTGAAATTCCTTAGCTCTTTCCTCTTCTACATCCCTCCTTGGTTGAGTTTTTCATTGAGGAAAAGGCAATGGGATGCTTAGCTCGGTATCTTTCTGAACTGAATTTTGATATCCTGAGTTTCCAAATTTGCTGCAATCTGGATTTGCTGTTGGAAACTGTCCAGCTGTATAATAGTTGTTAGAAATTTTCAGAATACAACTTCTACTCCCTTGTCCATACTCCAAATTCACAGGATCGATGAGAATTTGAGTGGAACTTGAAACTGGCACATTCTGAATTTCTGGAAATTCTTCACTGTTGAAATTCAATTGCTGGATTTCTGGAAAATTTTCAGCAACAACTCCTTCTTTTGAAAATTCTGAAACTTTTCTACCACTCCTTAAAGTCAATGCACTAATGTTCCCTTTATGATTAGGAGTTGTTTGAGATGGCAATAGACTAGATCCCTGAGCTTGAATCTGATTAATGCTGGAAGCCAATTGCCCAATCTGCCTTTCTAAGTTTTGAAGAGCAGAATCTATCCTTTGCCGATTTTGTTGTTGTTGAAGAATTTGTTGCATTAATTCCTCTAATCTGGCTTGCTGTGCATCAGAACTAGAAGCATTACTGGAACCTCCTTGAGTTAAACTCAACCTCGTAGGTGCTGGAAGTGCTTGCTGTGTAAAATTCTGTCCCTGCTGAATACTCTGATTTTGGAAGTGTTATTACTGATTTTGATTTGGAAACTGTTGATAAGGCTGAAATGATTGCTGGAATTGATTTGTAGGGTGGTAATGGTGCTGGAAATGTTGATTCTACTACTGGAATCCATGCTGAGATTGCTGAAAATGTTGATTTGAAGTTGGTTGTTGATAGAATGAATTTCCATACTTCAAATTTGGATGATCTCTCCAACCCAGATTGTATGTCGAGGAATAAGGGTCATGTTTTTGTTGGAATTGAGCTCTAGAGAATGCTGCCGAAGATTCATCCTGATGGAGATTAGGACAAAGTTTTGAAAGGTGATCTTGACTCGAACAAATACTACAAACTACACTTTGTTTACATGGAAATTACACATTTGGCACAATAGAAGAATGAGTGGCATTATTCAAGGCTAGTTGTTTCACCAAGGATGTTAATACCATCAATGAGTTCCTTATCTCCTTTTAATCATTGGAAACCATTTGAACTTCACCAACTCCTCTAGTAGTGAGAGCTCTACTTCCAAATTGCTGTGAATTTTCAGCCATGTTCTTGTAACGCCCCGCCCCTTCCTGCTCAAGCAGACGGGGGTTACTTATTTTTTCTTCTTAAAACAGCGGAAGTCTTATCTATAGTATAATTTTTTTTTCTTTAAAACTTTTTCTTTACTTTTCAATTCATCATCACTAGCTATCTATCATATGAGTCACATAACATGCTTAACATAAATTTAAATCATAATACTAAGGAGCATGATGAAATGTCATGGAGTCATAAAAGAACGACATAAACATAATTCTTATTAACTACAAGCAGGTCTTTCTTTTTAGCCGAGTCACTACTACACACGTCCTTCTTGCCCCCCTCCTGCTGCTCCTTTAGTACATCCATTCCTTTCCCTTATCTGTGGTACAAGGAAAGTAAGCTGTGAGCACACAAGGCTCAGTAAGATCCTTTCCTACTCATAAAAAAAAAAAAAACCGTATAGCATAACTAAATCTCCAAGGCATAAAGCATAAATACAACTCATCATATCATGTATAGAAGCATCATATCATAACATAATCGTAAGGTATCATGGCATATCATAACATGCATCCTAGCATAACATAAACATAATCATAACCTGATCATAAGTTCATCCTAGCATAACATAACATAATCATAAGCATCATAGCATATCATGATATACTCATAAAGTGCATCCTAGCATAACAATATCATGATCATAGCATGCCATAACATAATCATAAAGTTCAACCTAACATAACATGTCATAAGCATCATGGTATATCGTAACATAATCATAAAGTATTATGCGAGATGACTTTCAAAAACATGATTCATGCAATAATATATGCAACATGTCCTTTGAAAACTTATTACATACATACTTAAACATAATCATAATCATAACATGGTTAGAGCCCCGGCTTGTACCACATACATAAATGCGCGCGTCCTATGTAGGTCCAAGGTAGCAAGTCTTGAACCCTACAAGGCATACATACTAGGCCCGTTTCTTAGTCCATCGACCTAGGGGCACTTAGGAGCCCATCCCTAACGAGGCCCGTTTCTTAGTCCATCGACCCCGGGGCGCTTATGGAGCCCACCCTTGGTACAAGCCATATAAAGTAAAGTAGCATGTCATACATATCATGGTTCTTATCATTTCTTGCACATCGTATTTCTTATCATATCATACCATATAGAATTTGGGCACACAGCTCATCATAATGGTATGTAAAATTTGGACACACAGCACATCATAAATACATGCATAGTTTGGGCACACAGCTCATCATAAATAGCATGCAAACTTGGGCACACATCTCATCATATATATCATGCGTAAATTGGGCACACAGCTCATCATAAATAACATGCAAACTTGGGCACACAGCTCATCATATACATCATGCATAAATTGGGCACACAGCTCATCATAAGTAACACACAGCATAGCATAAGGGTTTCCATCATGTATAGATCATAAGTGTGCATAATTAAACATAGAAGCATAGCAATCTCATAAAACATGGCATATAAGATACATGGGAAACATAATTAGTTTTCTAACCCTAATGTCTTATAGTGGCCGAAACATATAGTTGGGTTTTAGGTAAAAACTCCATACCAACATGTGAACCCTAAACAAGTATCATTTCTTATACCATAACAAAAACACCATGAGCAAGTTTAGATAGAGTTCTAGGTTTCTTAAGCTTACAACTTATCATGGCCGAACCTTATCGAGCATACATTGGGTTAAAAATTATCATTCAAGCTTGTGAACCCTAAACAACTTTCATAGAAATTATTTCAAGGAACAACATGAGCATAGTTGGGTTAGGTTCTAAGTTTTCTAGGCCCTTAAACATAATGTGGCCGAAACTTGTAGGACTTAAATCTAGGGTTCAAGTGTCATAAAAGCATGAGATACTTAAACAACTTTCATAGAAATTATTTCAAGGAACAACATGAGCATAGTTGAGTTAGGTTCTAAGTTTCCTAGGCCCTTAAACATAATGTGGCCAAAACTTGTAGGGCTTAAAGCTAGGGTTCAAGTGTCATAAAAGCATGAGAACCTTAAACAACTTTCATAGCAATTATTTCAAGGAACAATATGAGCATAGTTGAGTTAGGTTCTAAGTTTCCTAGGCCCATAAACATAATGTGGCCGAAACTTGTAGGGCTTAAAGCTAGGGTTCAAGTTTCATAAAAGCATGAGAACCTTAAACAACTTTCATAGCAATTATTTCATGGAACAACATGAGCATAGTTGAGTTAGGTTCTAAGTTTCCTAGACCCTTGAACATAATGTGGCCGAATACATATGAGCATGGAATGAAATTCAATCATCATATGAGCATAACAAGTTAACAACTTCCTCATCATGAGGCACCTATCATAAATCAACAATAAAGGACATGCTTGGTTTGAGTCTTAGCTTACCTATTTTTCTTTTTATTCATGTTTATCCGAGAGTCTAGGGGTGTGATTCTAAGTTCTAATCAACATTCTAACATATGAACATGAGATAAATCCTTACCATAAAAATACATGTCACAAGGAACATATTGAGCATATCAAAATTTAGATCTTTACATTTCCTAGGTCCCTCTTTTTGGTCTTATCTTGGCCGAAATTCTTCATGAGGATTTTCTTAGTTTTTTTTTTGTAACCAAATCTCATAGAATACGCAAAAGCTATTGTACCACAGGTGAGGGAAACTTACATCCTTTCGCTTGTGGTTTTCTTAAGGAGAAAAGTATCCTAAGTGCCAAGGAAGGAGAAAACTTCTTCTTCTTGTACCTCCTTTTGCTTCTTTTTGATTGGAAGGAATAGAACTTGAAAGCTTCTTCTCGGAAATTAGTTTTCTTGGAGAAGAACTTAACATAGCTATTGAAATGAGGAGAGGGAAGAGGTTCTTGGTTCGGTGAAGAATGAAGAAGGAGGAAGGAGGAAGAAAGAAAAAGGACTTAATCTCTTGTTTTTCTTCTCCCAATCTATTTATTCCTTTTGCCAATGAAACATGTATTCATTCATTCCCTCAACTCCTATTTTCCCTCATTCCTTATATTCCCATGAAAATAGAGAGAGGGAGGGAAGTAGGCAATTCATCTTTTGCTTGCTCCTTTTCTTAACCAAGAGGAAAAGAAGGTAAGCAACTTGGTTTTCTCTTGCTCTTTTGCTTAGTTTTCTTTTTATTTCCTTCTCACCTTTAACTAAAATTCCATCCTTTTCTATCCATATATTATTCATTATCCTAGTGGTTATCATACATTAATTTATCTCCATTATTTGTGGGAGGTTCAAGGTTCAATCCTTGACCTCACCTCTTCTTATTCTATTTTCCCTTTTTCTTTTATCCTTTTTATTTCTATACTCTAAAGAAAATAATATCCATATACCTATCTTATAATTTCGTGGGTGTTACAGTTCTAGATAAGCTCCCTTGCTTACTCTAGAGTTTTGTTCACTAAAGCTCCTCCAGCTGCTGCATCTATCCTACTTTTGTCCATAGGTAATAAACCCTCATAGAAGTATTGGACTAGTAACTGCTCACTGATTTGGTGTTGAGGATAACTTGAACATAATTTCTTAAATCTCTCCCAATATTCATAAAGTGTCTCTCCTACCACTTGTTGAATTCCACAGATACTCTTCCTGATGGTAGCAGTCCTAGAAGCTGGAAAGTATTTCTCCAAGAAAGTCTTCTTGATATCAATCCAAGAGGTAATATATCCTGGTAGCAAATAATATAACCAATCCTTTGCTACTCCAGTTAATGAAAATGGAAAAGCCCTTAGCTTGATGTCCTCTTCTGATATTCCCTGTGGCTTCATAGTAGAACAAACCACATGGAATTCATGTAAGTGTTTGTTTGGATCTTCTCCAGATAACCCTTAAAATTTAGGAAGTAAATGGGTCAACCCTGATCTCAACTCAAAATCTCCTACCAAAGTTGGATAAGTGATGCATGAATACTTGAAAGCTTCATCAGGAGCTGCAAGCTCCTTCATGGTTCTATTATGATCAACCATGGGAATATCTGAATGCAATAAAGTACTCTCAGAGTCTTCTAACGTTTTCTCTTGAATTCTCAATGCCCTGAAGGTCCTCTCAATCTCCAGATCAAGTTCAAATAATTTTTTTGTTGAAGTCCTGGTCATAACATCAAAAGCAAAATGAGTATTCAGATAAATGCAATGTAAGCAAATAAGATACAAAACAAAGTATCTAATCTAAAAACAATCACACTTTTCTAGTTAATTCCCCGGCAACGTCGCCAAAATTTAGTGTCAACCATATTGCATGTCACGTGGCACATCAAATTAATTAAGATTGAAACTCATTAGATTAAAAACAAAATTGTAATATGGAATCCCAAGTCGTGTTTCTTTCCAAGGTTAACTAGTAAATGTGTGAGTGCCTAGAATGTGAAATTCATTTAGAACTTATTTCTGGAAAGGAAGTTTAGATTATTTCAAACTCAAAATTAAAATGAACCACTTTCATTAACAAATGCTATGGAATTTAAAGAAATATATGCTTAACAAAACTTATTTTGATCAAACAACTTACTGTACGATCTAACTGCAACCGAACTTACATATGAAGTACTCCAATTCCAAAGTAAAACTGTCAACTTAACCTAAACTGATCCTATTGGCTTTTGCTGAATTGAACTTGATTCCCTAAAATTAAACCTATCTATGAGAAAGACAAGTTTAGGAAACAGAGCAAGTTTAGAAATCAGTAAATTTAGTGACAAAATTGGAAATGAATTTTGAATTAAAATTTGTTACCTAAGCATAAATTGAAATCCCTACTTGTGTATTTGATTTTTTTTTTCTTTTTCAACTCAGTTATATACTATAACAGACATTAAATGATAACATCTAATAGAACAATTTTCAATTTGGTTTTGCTTGCACTGAAGGGAAAACAAATGAAAACAACAGATCTACTAATTGAAACTAAAACCAAGATGAAAGAACATCACAACTTAAATCAGTGTTTCATGAACTGTCATTCTGCAAATTTGCAGAAAATCTCTCGGAAACTCCCTTGAGCAGTCACCGGATTAATTCAAATTCTCGGTTGAGAATTAAGAAGTGTGTAGATGCAGAAACCTCCCTACAAGCTTACAATCTTCTCAAAAGTTCAATGCCCGAAGATTAAGAAAAGATGAATGAGACGCGATCATCAATCGATCGATCAAACCAATTGCGAAGTCGCGAGCGAATTGAGAGACGGATGTGAAGCAGAAACTTCCGGAAAAACTCCTCTGAGATTTCTGTTGCTTAATGGATTCCTTCATATCGAAAAAACTCCCCCAATCTGAGCTCGTCTGGTGAATGAGAACTGCAAGGATTGCGACAGAACAACCTTCCTCTCTCGCAATCTGATGGTCGGACAATGATCGCCGGTCACTCCAAATGCTATCGGTGATGACAGATCTTAAACTCTGATCTAGATGTTGATGGGAGCGTCGGCGTCGCTAAGGATGAAAATGATGAACAGTAGAGAATCGCGAGGAACCAAGCTCGAAAATGCACTGTAGCTTCTCAAAGCTTTTAAATTCTCTTCTCATCTGATCTAGCGGTCTAAAATGCTTTAATCTTGATCAACGGTATAAACATCTCAGATCTGCTTCAAAGCTTCCAGATCTTCATCAACGGCTGTGATGTACTTCCTCTTATCTTAGATGAACCAGATTCCTGACGGATGGCTCAGATCTCTCCTATCTTCAATGGACAGTCCAAATCGCTCCAAAGCTTTGATTGCCTCATTAAGCCATAGATTTGATCCTAAGTGTGACTTGATCAGATCGGGTCCATGACTCTTTTGATACCTACAAAATAATAATCAAACATTAGCATCAAATACCATGATAATAAACTAATTTGCAATTAAGTCCAAGATCAAATGCAATTTATGAAATGTAATGTAAATGTGAGTTTAAGCTATGAATAGACCATCAAAAACTTACATTATGAATCAAAATTATGTAGCAAAATCATGGTTATTACACACCCTCTTGCTCTCTTTTCCTCATTGCAACAATTACTTTGGACGTTTTTTTATAGAGGAAGATGACTCTTCATCTTCCTCTACCTCCATTAATGGAGGAATGAGAAAGGGTTGGAAGGTAAAGGGGAAGAGGCACCCTTTCATCTTCTTAACACCAACACTACTCTTGTTTCAATGCTTTAAAAGAAAAAGTTTTTAACATGCGATATTCACCCCCGCCCCCCCCCCCCCCTCCCTTTATCGCATCTTTCGATCCTTCAACAATCCCTATTCTTATGAACAATACAACAAGAATACAAATATACAAAAGTAAAATAAACTACTTTATAAGAATTTTACTTTTGACGCTTGCTTGTTATTGTGTATTACTTCTTGATGGTCCAAAAATATAGTAGAGCTTTATTCTTAAAACCCCAAGAATTGGCATCTTCAATCTTCCTCGAAACTCTATTTTATAGGTTTGTTGTCTAGTTGATTTCCACCTATTAGTTTATTATCTTTTCCCATAAGTTGATTGTTCCTATGTATTTTCAATCGTTGCTTTGACTTGTTAGCTCAATGTCCATCCATCTCAACATCAATCAATTATCCATTACCATTAGTCGATTGGATCAGTTGAGTCCTACAGTTGATTAATCATGACCAATCGAGTTGAATAATCGATTTCCTAACTTTCTGTTTGCTATAATAACACCACTAGTCAAATGATCAAATCTATCAATCGATAGTTATTATGGAAGAATACTATTCACGATCGAGTTCCAACTTTCAACCTGTTGCTATAGTGTCGAACAATCGACTATTACTGTAGTATAAATCCTAAATCTTGTTAGTATAGAAGAAATCCTAAACTCCATTACTATAGCAAAAATCCTAAACCTCATTACTATAATAGAAACCCTAAACTCTGTTACTATAGTGGAAACCTTAAACACTACTTATGATACCAGAAAATACTATTTGTACCAAATACTCTTATGCCAAGGGACTCTTATGGTATAGGTTAATCCCGACTTATTAGGGGTCTCATCCTTATCTAGTATTTGATTGACTTCAATTTATTAGGACTTTCTATGCCCAACATTCAGTCAATCTTCGTCTACCTAGACTTTTCATTGCTTAGTATATGTCAACCTCAACCTATTAGGACTTCTTTATTTCCTAGTATCTAGTCAACCTCTCCACCCTTCTTGAAGGGGGTCAACTCAATTTAACTCTCCCAACTGAGACTTAGTCACGGATTGAGCTCTCCCTCTTTCTCGGAAGAGATTGACTTGATTTATCCCTTCTGACTGGAACTTAGTCACAGGTTAAAATCTTCTCCCTTCTTGGAAGGGGTCAACTCGGTTTAATTTTCTCAACTTGGATTTAGTGGTGGATTAAGCTCTTCCCCCTTCTTAAAAGGGGCCCACTCAGTTTAACTCTATCGATTGGGACTCAGTCACAGATTAAACTTTCCCTCATTCTCAAAAGTTGACTCGTTTTAACTCTCTCGACTAGATCTAAGTAGCAAATTGGGCCATCCCTCCTTCTTGGAAAGAGTCTACTCAGTTTAACTTTTCTGATTAAGACTTAATCATGGATTGAGCTCTCCTCCTATCTCAAAATGGGTTAATTTAGTTTAACTTTTCTGACTGGGACTTAGTCGTGGATTCAACTCTCCCTCCTCAAAAGGGGTCGACTCAGTTTAACTCTTTGAGTGAGACTTAGTCGTAGATTGAGCTCTCTTCTCCTTCTCAAAAGGGGTTAATTGGTTTAACTCTCTCAGTTAGGACTTAGTTGTGGATTGATCTCTCCCCCTCCCTTCTCGAAAGGGCCCACTCTGGCCCCCTATCACTACTTAGTTGCAAATGGCATTCTCCTCCCCTTCTCAGAGGAGTCTAGCTCACACAGCTTCTCCTAAGTTGGCTCCTATAGGATAATGGGCTTTGTGAACCTAAGTCCAAGGCCTCAGAATCAAGTCGAATACTTCAAGTTGGAGAGGCCTGGTAATAGTCGATAAAGTTAGTTGTAACAACACACTGACAATGGAAGTCATAGGAGGATAATTCATTCATTTCAAAAGATGTTTACATGGATCCTACCAATGGAAAAATGAAAAGACAAATCCCTCCGGCTTGAACATTACTTTGAGGGAGGAGGTAAAGGCTTGGAATTAGGGATGACAATTTCACCTAAACTTGATGGAGGATCCGACATCCAACCCGAATGGAGGTGGGTATGGAGGGACTATCAATACTCGATACCCGACCCGAATACCCGATTAAATAATATATATACATATATTAAAGAAAATTTCTTTTTTTTCAAAATCAACTTACTATTTTTGTTGATATTAGAAGGAGATGTTTAATCTATTTTTTAAAATTATATATATATTTTTTAATAGGTTGTTAATTTTAATATATTTTTATTGAATGATAATAGTTGGATAGAAAGGAGAAAAATTATAACTATAGAAGATATCCGATCATTTAATTGACATGGGTATACCCATCGGAGATCCTATACCGATGGGTATGGGGACGGAGGATATAGAATCCGACAAGAACCTGACTCATTGTCATCCCTACTTGGAACCAAAAACCTCATGAGGAAGACCTCGCAAAAACTTATAACGTGTCCAAGAAGTTAGCTGGGATCCACTCAAGAGGATGGCTAGGCTCCTTAAATTGTTGGATATCTCCCCTAAACCTCAGCTCGAAGAGGAAGACCAAGTGGGCACCCAGTAGATCATAGAACTCAGGTGACTCCAAGAAGTGTTTTTTCTTTTCAATCCATTGCTCCTCTTCCCGAGTTTATAGTTCACCAATTCTACCTTGACATGCTCAAACTCATCCTTAAAAGGGCATTCTTCTCCTTTTTTTCCATCACCAGTTTCACATGCCCTTTGTGACGACTCTCAGTGTTGTCTAGCTTCGCTCAAAGTTTTAGTAGCTGCTCCGAATAGAGGGTCATCTCTACCTTGTCATCCTCCAACTCCTAGGTTTGTCACTCTAATTAAGCCCTATGCTCCACCTCCCAAGCCCACAGATTAAGGTAGGTCTCAATTGAATGAGGAAGCCTATCTAGGAGTTCCTGTTGGCAAGTAAGACGTTGCGGAAGTAGTAAGTTAAGCTTACGGAGGTCAGATAGCAAGTTGAGAGGGGAGAAGCCTTACCTTCACACTATTGGTGGTCATGTCGTCCACTAAAGCCGCCAAGGGGAGATTCTTGACTGCCTCCCACTTGGCCATGGAGATGCTAAACAAGGTGGTGCTAGGGTCGATGTGGGTGACGGGCCTCGGGAGAAGCTATAGCCCAGGCTGACACCGCATAATGAAAACACACTCGGTCTAGAAGGGGGAATTGGTTCCTGGGAAGGTTATTGGCACAACAAGGATGAGGGAGCTAGTGAATGTTGAAGGGGGCTTGACAAGTGCCTATATAAGCTTAGCTTAGTTGAATGGAGGTGCTGAAGCTAAAGAAAGGGACTCAAGTTCTTGGATTGAGGATCGGGGCCATTTCATATGCTTGGTGATTGAAGCACTCCACATCTTATTAGCTATCAAATGAGAGAAAGAGAAAAGGAAGTCAGTGATAACTAAAGGAGAGATAAACAATGAGTTGAATACTTGGAGGAAGGGTGAGCTCAGTCTCTAAGGGACTTTGCCTGAAGTAGTATTATATTTGAGATATGTCCTAAAGACTATTGCGAAGGCTGTTGTGTGGAGATAAACTTTGCCATGCTGGGGGCACCAAAATAGGGTTTGGGCGTCTCGATCATGTCATGCCAACAAACTGTTAGATTTGATTAGCAGGCTATAATAAATAGAGCCCTAGTCTCAATAGTTTGGAAGAACACACTTATGTACTTCGAATTTCATTATGCTTTTCATTTTCGAGCTTTATTTTATGTACAAGGCTTCTCCACCTCTGACGTTTTGTTCGAAAAGGAGATCTTCATAGTGGGTATACTTTCCTTGGAGTAGTAATCTTATGATTGCAAACCAAATAAAGTTGTTTGTCTCGTATTCTTCTTATTTCTATTATCTTTTTGTTAAGTGTGTAATTGTTTAAGCCCAATAGTTTGTGAAAGGTGTGAGTTTTCTTTGCAGGATAATTTACCTCTCTCTTGTTCACCATACAAGACCTATAATTGGTATCAGAGTAAGGTTGCTTCAGAAGGATTAACCATCGATTGAAGCATAGAAAATGATGGTTAGAATAACTATCCATCCGCCTAAATTCGAGGGAGACTTCGCCCATTGGAAAAAGAAATAGAGGTATACTTTAAAATAGATTTTGATATTTTGCAAATTTTGAAAAATAGTTTTATAGTACCTACCAACAACAACAACGATCTAAAGAAAGAGGACAACTAGATAAAGAAGGAACAAGCCAAATTTATGGCCAACAGAAAAGCAGAATTCCATCTACGAGTGCGCTGCCACCACAAGAGGTCAACAGGATCAGAGTCTACAAGTCTGCAAAAGATCTATAGGAAAAATTCTTGGAGCTCCACGATGGATCCTCCGAAGCCAAGCTTGCAAGAAGATATCTACTTCGAAACCAACTAAGAAATCTTCGATTAAAGGAAGGTGAAATTGTAAAATACCGGAAATAGGCGGATATGAATAAGGGAATTTTTCGGAATTTTTGGACATTTTTCGGGAATTTTTCGGATCTTGTACGGACGAGTTCACGGGGATAAAAAACGGGGCTCCGAGAAAGCCTGTTTGGGCTACCCATTTAAGAGAGAAAAAGATTTATTTATTTATCTCTTTTTCCTTTTCTAATTTATTATCTTATTTCTTTTATTTCCTCTCATTCTCGCCGTTCTCTCTTATCTCCCCGACGCCGCCGAGCCTTCTCCTCCTCCTTGCCCTAACCGCCGGCCGACGGTTTCTTCTTCCCGAACGCCGGCGACCGGTTAATTGCCGGAGCCCTAGCACCGCCTGCCTGAGCCAAACTCTTCTCCTCTGCTTGCCCTAGCCACCCGATGCCACCACAGCGCGTCTGTGCCCAGTGCCGGCGCCACCGTGGACCACTCGGTGCCCTAGCCACCCGGCGCCGCCCGACCACCTTCTTCTCTTCTCCTCTCCTCTGCCGCCACCTAGAGCCAACGACCACCTTGTGCCCTAGTGCTCTTTGCCATTGATCAAGTCCACGGTGAGGATTTGTTTGGTTGGGAATTTAGTAGGTGCAAGGATTTTTATTTTTGATCCGGTTTGCTTATGGTGTGCTTTGGTCCAGTGATTCACCTGGTTGCCATTAGCAACGATCTTGGTCTGAGGATCATCAAAAGAGGGGCTGTGAGGAAGAGGTAAGGTTAGATTGTTGTTTGGATTTGTAATCTTTAATTTTTATCCAACCTTGGATCAATTGAGTTGTTGGGCAGTGGCTGAAAGGTTGTTGTTTGTGGTGTTCTTGATCAAGCAACTCATCCTTGTTTCCAGTAGCTGGTTTTATTTCGACATCTACAATAGTTGATTGAGGTAAGGTGTAGTAATTTTTATTCATGATGTATGAATGAATTGGGTTTATGTGTTGATCAGAGATTTGCCCTAATTTAGGGTTAGAGAGTTATTTAGCTATTTATGAGAATGTAGCTAAATAAAAATATATGAAATTGGTAATACAGAATCTTGACGCGAGACGAGTATCTCGGAGTCAGAATTGGACATTTCTATTGGAGGTGGGTACTTTTGACTTATGTCATTTGATATGCTTAGTAATTAAATTAACATGCTGCAATAATTGTGTTTCTTATCTGTTTCGGTTAATCACTACCCAAATCTTACATGCTTGATTGATTGATTGGTTTTGCATCTCAGGTATATTTTACCTGTTTATACATGCTTATAGGGGTAGTGATATACCATGCTTGACCATGTTCAGGACCTTGGTTTTATACCTTCTGTATACCTTTGGATTGTTTTGGATTCGTTGACCCTTGATGCATTTTTATATATATGTGGATTAGGTCAGGATATTCTTGTGGTTAGTGCCATGCACCATTTGCATGATTGCATGCTGTGCGATAGTCCGCTCCATTATTGTTGAGCACATCGCCAGTTACATGGATCTGCACACACCACCACTCATGGGTTAGTGGTCGATTCAGGCAGTGTTGCAGCAGGGACTCTGTTAGGCACCGTTGGTCCGCTCATGGGTAGTGTGACACAACGTGTTATCCGGCAGGGATTCCTCCCCGTCTTTGAGTACCGAGAGTTGAGAGCATTGCGCTCCCCCATCTATGATTTGGGGTAGGAGGATAGGTGTACTCCGACAGCATCCCGTCCACTCGGTCACTCATCAGGAGTAGTGACGACAGAGTGCACGGTTGTCACAGCCCTACCCACTCGGCCTCACTTTTGTATGAGATGATCGACTGGCGTCAGGGGTGACCAGGACGCATCATTGGCATCATATGCATGATGCATTTATTGCTTGTGTTTGTGGCTGCTGCATTTATATGCTGCATATTGTTTGGATACCTATGTTTGACATGCATACAGGATTTCCTTATCCCTCGGACTGTTTGACTTTATACTCAGGACCTGGTTAGTACAGTATTCTCCTGTTTATTTCAGATGCATTCTTATCTTTCTTATCAGGAGACTGTACGCATGATTAGTGCTAGGTGTTGTTTCTTTACTTTGCATATCAACTGTACCTGCTGAGTGTTGGACTCACCCCGCCTCCATTGTTGATATTTTCAGGTTGATGCTGTCAGGAGGGAGTTCCAGTCGCTAGTCCTCACTGCACGTAGTGCTGGTCCTGCAGACCTCCAGGATATGTTTGGTTTTCTTTGGTTTCTTTCTGTTCTAGACTGTTTGAACTCGTTATGTTCTGGATTTATTTATTTATGGACATGATATAGATTTTATTATATTGATGGATTTGGATTTGGTTTTTATTCTAGTACATGCCTGCCTGGATGGCAGAAGAGGTGAGTTCGTTGGTTTTGAGCTTTACGAGTGTAGTTGAGTAGGGTGGTTTTTGAGTCAGAGTATTATTACTGCGTGGTTGTGTCAGCCAGAGGCTGAATATATATATAAACTGCGTGGTGATTGATTTTTATTATTGTTATGATTCCAGCCGCATGTGGCTGAGTATTTAGTGCTTGTAGAAAATTTTTGATTGTCCGCCGTACAGGGGAGATGCTGCCGAAATTTTCTCGGACAGGGACTCTTCTGGGGGCGTGACAATTTAGTGGTATCAGAGCACAGTTTTACGATCTTTTGTTTCGTATTTTGGATTTTCGGGATTTATCTGATACCAATTTATTTGGTATCAGAGCGGGTTACGATACCTGCTTTTGGTGTTCTGGAGATTTATCGGATACCTGTTGTTGGTATTCTGGATATTTGGGTAAGCCAGGTTTGCGAGTCAAACTGGGCATTATTGGATTTTCGATATGTTATGTTTCGGATTTTCGTTTCGGATTTATTGGATTTCCGGCGATATTCTCGTTCGGAATTTTGAGGTTAAATTGGGGACTGGACAGCGACGGAACATCTCCAGACAACAAATAGGTATGTTGTTATTTTATGTTGTAATATTGGTATTGATATCTGTAATTTAATTTAACAGATATGAGACGATCTATTCGTATTGCTGCGAGACGTGGTGCTGGACGACCACGTGGGAGGACCACGGGATCTCTGGATATGCCAGAGATGCCCACTGTTAGTGAGCCTGTCAGTCAGGGACAGACTCAGGATGCAGCGGGAGCATCGGGCTCTCAAATCCCGATAGCTCCTGTAGAGATACCTACTTTGGCCACACCGACGGTATCCACGCCTACCCTGTTTACAGTACCATCAGGAGTACCATTGGTGTACCCAACATCTGCTCCAGCGCAGCCTACGGTGTATTCAGGACCACCGCCACTTGGACCTACAGTGTACCCGACACCAGTGCCTACAGTAGCAGCAGCTGCACCATATCCGGTACCATTACCTACCGTACCTCCAGCTGCCACCTCTTTTGTTCCCCAGGCAGTACCACCGACGGCTTATGCTCCGGTATATACAGCAGCACCGAGAGTTCCTCCTCCGGTCTATTCTGCGGTACCACCTGTAGTATCAGCTCCAGTGTTTCCGCCAGTTCCTGCAGCCGTCCCGACACAGATCACTGATATTGTCGCTGCACGAGCTAGGATTCCAGCACTGGCTGAGTCGATGAAAACTCGTTTCACTCTTTTCCGCGGGGATCTCGATCCGAGTATGGCTCTGTCATAGATAGAGACTATGGAGCAAACTTTCTTCTATATGGCTTGCTCCGAGTGGGAGAAAGCAGAGCTGGCTGCTTACCATATACGGGATGAAGCTAATGCCTGGTGGGTTACTCAGCATGCTATTATTGGTGAGCGCAACGTCACATGGACCAGGTTCAGAGAGGCTTTTGAGAGCCGTTTCTTTCCACTGTCCTATCAGATGGCTCGCCGACAGGATTTTATGAGTCTGAGGCAGAATAATCGCTCTGTGACCGAGTATAATACTGAATTCCTCCGGTTGGCTCAGTTTTGTCCAGAGTTAGTTGCGGAGGACAGAACTCGCATGATGCAGTTTATACAGGGATTGGACGGTTATCTGCATGTACAGCTTGCCGGATTAGGGATTTCATCTTACTCTGATGCATTGAATCGAGCTTTGATGATAGAGTTAGCTCGGCAGACAGCATATCCGGACAGGAAAAGAAAGCATACGGGTCAGACATCAGAGCAGGTCCAGCAGACACAGGCGACAGGACAGCCACAGAGTAGTCGCAGACGGTCAGGTCAGGGTACTTCTGGGGCGTCTCGTAGGCCTCAGAAATCAGGGCGGTCTTCTTCAGGACGTTCCCGATTTTCTCAGCAGAACCGGCAACCACCTTCCGGTGATACTCATTGTTTCAGATGTGGATCCAGAGATCACCTCACCCCAGCTTGCTCTCTGGGACAGTCAGTTTGCTTTTATTGCAAACTGCCGGGGCACCAGAGCCGAGATTGTCAGCTGAAGGCTCAGCACACGGCTTCCGGAGGGTCAGGTCAGAGGGGACAGTCTAGTCAGTCAGGGGCATATCGAGGAGGGCAGAAAGCCCAATCTTCACAGCGTCAGCAGGGAGCAGCTCCCTCCGCAGCAGCATTTGGCATGCTTGGACAGGAGTACTCCAGTGCTTCTGTAGCACCCCAGAGTTTTGCTCCAGGACCTTATTATCCGACTCAGGGGCAGTATCAGACTCAGTCCCAGCCAGCTGCACAGTATCAGTCACCATCCTCTCAGTCTTATCTGGCACATAGTCCAGCATTACCACCTCCTCCTCCGCCAGAGACTGGTCGTGTTCATGCGATTACCAGAGAGGATGCTCAGCGGGCCGACGGATCCGTTTTCCGCGGTACGATTTCTATTTATGCATTTACTGCTGATATTTTGATTGATACTGGTAGTTCGCATTCTTTTATATCCCGTACCTTTATGCGGGAGATTGGTAGATTACCTACTGTTAGGTTGCGGCGATTGACTGTCTCCCTACCGTCCGGTGATACTTTAGACGTCACCCAGGAGATCAGAGGTTGCCCGTTAGACTTTGGCAACATGATACTTACGGTAGATCTTCTAGTATTGGAGATGATCGAGTTTGATGTCATACTTGGCATGGATTGGCTGTCAGTTTATCATGCTACCGTTGATTGCCAGACGAGGGTGGTCACCTTCCAGCCTCCGAACCAACCCTCGTGGAGTTTCACTGGCATCAGAGACGACGGTATCTCGATTATTTCGGCGATTCAGGCGCAGAAGCTGCTGTCTCACGGCTGTCATGGTTTTCTGTTATCGTTGATCAGTACTGAGGACAGTAGTAGTTCGCAGCTCTCCGATGTTCCTGTAGTCCGGGAGTACCCAGATGTATTTCCAGAGGAGCTGCCAGGTTTGCCTCCCAGAAGGCCAGTGGAGTTCGCTATTGAGCTGATTCCGGGAACCGCGCCGGCATCGAAAGCTCCGTATCGTATGGCACCAAAAGAGTTGAACGAGCTGAAGGTTCAACTCCAGGAGCTTTTAGACAGGGGATTTATTCGCCCTAGTGTTTCACCATGGGGTTCTCCAGTTCTATTTGTCAAGAAGAAAGACGGCACCATGAGGTTATGTATTGACTACAGGCAGCTGAATTCAGTGACTGTCAGAAATAAATATCCATTACCACGGATTGAGGATTTGTTTGATCAGCTCAGAGGTACTTCAGTGTATTCTAAGATTGATCTGCGATCCGGATATCATCAGCTGAGAGTCAGAGATTCTGATATCCAGAAGACAGCTTTCCGTACCAGATACGGTCATTATGAGTTTTTGGTAATGCCATTTGAGCTTACCAATGCTCCAGCGGTGTTTATGGACTTGATGAACCGCATCTTTCTGGAGTATCTGGATCAGTTTGTTAGTTAGAGCCCTAGAGCCAATCATTTGATGATTGTATGGACTCATGTATATCATATTCTTGTATATTAATAAAGGCATTTGTTTGGTTATTATACTTATTTATATTAGTGCCAAATAGACTAAGTATAATAGCGTCCTTGAGTAGAAGGTTCATACCTATATCAATCGATTAGTTGAATCGATAGTGAGATGATATAGGGAACACTACTCTAAATCATTCCTAGTCGAGTATTAGCATTCAGGGACAATGTTAATACAATAAGACTAGCATGTAGGTCAGCTCGATGACTTGATCTCACAAATCATGGATATAGAGATATCAAGCTGACACATGGGTATGCATTAGAGAATGTATATTGAATGACCCGCCATGAGAAAGTATCATGGATCGTTATATGAGTGTCATATACTTTCTCATGTGGCTATTAGTATGACTATTAGTCCTTAGACCTGAAGTCACCATAGATCCCTACATAAGGAGTTATGTACTTTAGTTTCGTCAAACGTCACCCATAATCGGGTGGACTATAAAGGCGATTACCGGGTATGTAATGAATTATGCGAGAGGGATGTGAGTGATGTAGATGGGATCTATCCCTCCCATATGACGGGAGCGACATCGCTATTCTTGATAGAGTGAGACCACTAAGCGCATGGCCATGCCCAAATGAGTCAACATTAGATGTTGAGCTCATTCGATCGAGTGAGTCTAACTTGGAGTTCAAGATTTAGATTGATTAGAGGATGACACGGTCTATGCCTCATATTGATCAATCTAGATGTCTAGGATAGAAGGACACTTGTCATTATTTTGTGAGTAGTCACAATTGGTAGTCACAAGGTGATGTCGGATCTCGACATTCTTGTAACTTGGGTAGTAATGATGTGTTGCTAGATACCGCTCATTACTTATGCTCCTAAATGGGTTTAGGGCATTGCCAACGTTACAAGAACCTATAGGGTCACACACTTAGGACAATTAGGTGGAGATTAGGTTCATATGATGAACCAAGAGGATTAGATTCATTTGATGAATCAAATTGGATTAAGAGTAATACTAATTGGGCTAACTTGAGTTCGACTCAAGTTGATTCATGTGTTAAATGAGTCTAATTTAGATTTTGACTCATTGAATCAATTTAATTTAATGAATTAGATTCATTATATTAAGTTGGCTCGGATCAAATTGTTGGATTAGATCCACCATGGTAGAGATTGAGTCAAGTTTGACTTGACTTGAGAAGGAAGACCAAAGGTCAATTTTGACTTGACCTTTTGCCACCTCATTGGTGAGTTGGCATTAGGTGGACCAATAATGATGTTCCACATCATCATGGGTGCCACCTCATGGAAGTGACAAAGCCACTCTCTTAATGGTTTCATATTAATTGCAATTAATGCAATTAATGTGATTTTATGGTTTCATATTAATTGCAATTAATGCAATTAATGTGAATTTTGGAAAAGTGGCCGGCCACTTGGTTTTTGGGTGAAGAAATTCATTTTTCATTCACTTGTGTGCATCTTCCTCCTTCTCCCTCTCAATCTCTCCCTCTCCCTCTCCTCCCTCGGCCGAACCACATAGGTGCTAGCACACCTTGGTTTTTGGTCATCTCCATCTAGTGTGTCCGTGTGGATACTTCTAGAGGACCGGCGCTTGACGGTCTTGAGATCCGGCATCATTTGGACGAGCGGGAACGCGAAGGGCATCGCTACAAGGGTAAACATTTTTTTCTCGTAGATCTAAGTAGTAGATCAGTTTTTGAACTCGTACAAGAAATAGTTTTTCGAATTTTGTATACGAATCTTTGCACGGATCTACGGCTTTGGGTCCTTCGGGGTTTCCGCGACGCGAAAAAGCGGTTTTTACGGCTCGAAGAACCCAACAGTGGTATCAGAGCCACGTGCAAAGACTTGTACGAGTTAGTTTTTGGTTTTTGGAAAACAAAACTTCTGTGATTTTCTGTAAAAATTCAATTTTTTTGTTTTTATGGGTAATTTTTCCTTATAGGCGAAGCACAAGTGTCTCGGCACTTGTAGGCTTCGGCTATCGGGAAGAATTTTCCCAAACGGCTTCATTTCGACTCAAAATCTTTTGGGACAGCGGACTCAGGTGCCTTTAGATCGCAAAGGAGCAACTCACGATGGTTAGATTGTGGGTAGGGGAACTTCCCCTAACCCCGCAAGGGGATTTGCTCCGCGATCGCACCCGAAATCGCTAAAAACGAACCCGCCGGGAAGATTTTTCCGAAACGGCAATGTCTCGACCCAAATCGTTTTGGGACAGCGGGTTTAGGCGCTGTTGGATCGCAAAGGAACCCTCGCGATGGTTAGATCGCGGGTAGGGGCGATGCCCCTGGGCCTCGCAAGGGGATCCGTTCCGCGATTGCGCCCGAAACCGCTAAACGGGACCGCCGGGAAATTTTACTCGTAAAATTGTAAAAATTAATTTTAAAATTATAGAAAATTGTGAAAAATATATAATTTTGAATTATATATATTAATTTGTGATAGTCATGGCCCAAAGCCCAATATGATTGGTTGTGTTGTAATTCATAATACGGCCTGCGTGCCGTGATGTGTTTTCGCGTGTTGTATTTATTTTATTATTCGCGACCTGCACGTCGTGCCTCGTCTTTTATTCTTGTTGTAAATTAGATTTAGACTCGAATGTAACTCGAGTTTCAAATTGTAATGTACAAATTGGAGCGGTGGAGGGTCCACACGAGACGGAGTTCCGAGGTGGGCACGAGCAACACAAGGTGGTCAAAGGGAGGAGCTTGGAGAAGTTGTTGACCCTAGGTTGACCATTCGATCTTCTCATTGGCTTGAGAAGATCGTAGTAGGGCCATGACTAAATCACAAATAGATTAATTATTTAATTATTATGTATCTGATGCATGTTTAATAGTTAATTAATTAATTAGTGCCTTAACGATTAGATTAGATCTAAGTCGTGCACATGATGCACCCTTGCGATTAGATTAGATCTAAGTCGTGCACAAGATGCATCCTTCTCGATTAGATTAGATCTAGATCGAACCAACTCTAAATGCCTAACCGTGTCGTGATACCTATCACTACCTCGATCACATGTATTGTTGAATCTGCCAAAGCAGAGCAATACATATTATCTTGGTAGGGTACGGAGGGACAATCTTGGTCCCGCCTATCAACGCATGGGTGAATACAAACTCAATTAGATTGAGTATTCCTAGTTACTCGGTTGGATCGAGTCAACTATAGGCATTATTCCAACGGTTGGAAAAGATAGGTCAAAATCACATCTATATTAACTCTCGGGCGTATTAGCCAAAGCTAACTCGAGTTTTAATATAAATGCGGATATTGATTCTATAAACAAGAGTTGCATAGAGATGTAATTGGTAATCGTTATCTACCGATCATACTAAGCCTTGGGCGTATTAGCCAAAGCTAACTCAAGGGTTAGTATGATGTGGATCTTGTCCCACAAGAATTATAGAATTCAGTGGGAGCATCATTTAATTAAAGGCCTAATTAAATGATTTTTAAGAATATGATATTTATTTCTGCAAATTTTGTTGTAGATAACCATGACGTCGAATACTTTTTCTCTCTGCGATCCGTCCTTAAGAAGGACAAGCTCAACGGAGCAAATTTCCGACTGGTGCAATCTGAGAATAGTTCTCACCCAAGAACGTAAACTGTACGTTCTGGAGCAGCCCATTCCGGAGGCCCCTCCTGCCACTGCCACGCGAGCAGACCGAGATGCTTACAAGAAGCATCAAGATGACGCATTAGATGTGTCTTGTCTTATGCTCGCAACCATGAACTTTGAGCTTCAGAAGCAACATGAGTTTATGAGCGCTTACGATATGGATGAACATCTTTGTCACCTATATCAAAGACAAGCAAGGCACTGGAAGAGGAACTCCAAAGAATACCTGGAAGATCTTAAGAAGAAAAGAAATAAGATTTCTACTTCAGGTATAAATGTTATAGAAGTCAACCTTTCTATTTCTTCATCGTGGGTATTAGATACCGGATGTGCTTCGCACATTTGTACTAATGTACAAGCGCTGAGGAATAGCAGAGCATTGACGAAGGGTGAGATAGACCTACGAGTAGGCAATGGAGCACGAGTTGCTGCTATTGCTGTATGAACTTATCATCTATCTCTGCCCTCTGGGCTAGTACTAGAATTAGACGATTGTTGTTATGTGCCTGCCTTGACAAAGAACATAATATCAGTTTCTTGTTTGGAAAAGAGAGGATACTCGTTTATAATAAAGAACAAATGTTGTTCCGTCTTCTTAAACGATATGTTCTATTGTAGTGCACCTCTGATAAAAGGACTCTACATTCTAGACCTAGAGAGCCCTGTCTATAACATAAATACCAAGAGGATCAAGTCGAATGACTTGAACCAAACTTACCTCTGGCACTGTCGCTTAGGTCATATAAATGACAAGCGCTTATCCCAGCTCCATAAGGATGGTTTGCTGGACTCATTTGATTTTGAATCATATGAGATATGCGAGTCATGCCTACGAGGCAAGATGACCAAGACTCCCTTTAGTGGGCACGGCGAGAGAGCGACTGATTTGTTAGGACTCATACATAGTGATGTATGTGGCCCTTTCAATGTCGCTGCTAGAGGCGGTTATAGATACTTCATCACATTTACTGATGACTTCAGTAGATACGGTTATGTGTACTTGATGACACATAAGTCTGAATCCTTTGAAAAGTTCAAAGAATTCAAGAATGAAGTACAGAACCAGCTTGGCAAGAGTATTAAGGTACTTCGATCAGATCGAGGTGGTGAATACTTAAGCCATGAGTTTCGTGACTACTTAGCTGAGTGTGGGATTTTATCTCAACTCACTCCTCCTGGAACACCACAGTGGAATGGTGTATCCGAAAGAAGGAATCGTACCTTATTAGATATGGTACGATCTATGATGAGTCACACAGATCTTCCGAAATATCTATGGGGATATGCTCTAGACACGGCAGCTTTCATACTCAACCGAGTTCCATCAAAGGCCGTGATAAAGACACCATATAGGATATGGACTGGGAGAGATGCCCAGGTGTCTTTCATGAGGATTTGGGGTTGTGAGGCTTACGTTCGACGTCAAGTCTCAGACAAGTTAGGACCCAAATCCGACAAGTGCTATTTCATCGGATATCCCAAGGAAACTAAGGGATATTACTTCTACATTCCCAGGTAGTTGTGGCAAAGACTGGGGTCTTTCTCGAAAGGAATTTTTTTTCTAGAAAGACTAGTGGGAGCGCGTTCGATCTTGAAGAAGTTCAAGATGCGAACAATAGCACTGATGCCTCGATGGAAATTGAACTGGAACCACAAAGTGTTGTGGATGATGTTGTTCCACAAGGAGTTGAGGAACAACAACCGGTTCAAGTAGACATACCTCTTCGCAGGTCTGATAGGGTACGTCGTCAGCCTGAGAGATACTCATTTCTCTTGTCTGACCATGATGACATTGTGCTCATAGAGGATGAGCCTACCACCTATCAGGAAGCTGTGATGAGACCAGATTCTGAGAAATGGCTAGAGGCCATGAGATCCGAAATGGAATCCATGTACACCAACCAAGTATGGACTTTGGTTGATCCACCTGAAGGGGTAAAACCCATTGGGTGCAAGTGGGTCTTTAAGAGAAAGACTGACATGGATGGACTTATCTATAAGGGTCGCTTGGTAGCTAAAGGTTTCAAGCAGATTCATGGTATTGACTATGATGAAACCTTTTCTCCAGTAGCGATGTTTAAGTCCATTCGGATCATGCTTGCTATTGCAGCCTACCATGACTATGAGATATGGCAGATGGATGTCAAAACCGCGTTTCTGAATGGAAACCTACTCGAGGATGTGTACATGACACAACCTGAGGGTTTTGTAGATCCACAGCATACTAGTAGAGTATGCAAGCTGCATAGGTCCATTTATGGACTAAAGCAAGCTTCTCGGAGCTGGAATCTTCGATTCGATGATGCGATCAAACAGTTTGGTTTCATGAAGAACGAAGATGAGCCTTGTGTCTACAAGAAGGTTGTAGGGGACATAGTTGTCTTCCTCATATTGTATGTGGATGACATACTACTCATTGGGAAGGACATCCCTATGCTTCAGTCTGTCAAGACCTGGCTAGAGAGTTGCTTCTCAATGAAGGACTTAGGTGAGGCATCCCGCATTCTAGGGATACAGATCTATAGAGATAGATCTAAGAGATTGCTTAGCCTAAGTCAGAGTACATACATTGACAAGGTACTCCTTTGGTTTGCCATGAAGAATTCCAAGAAGGGATTTCTGCCGATGTCACATGGCGTGAGTCTTTCGAAGACTCAAGGTCCCTCGTCTAGAGAGGAGAGAGATCGCATGTATCAGATCCCTTATGCATCAGCCATAGGATCGATCATGTACGCCATGCTATGTACTCGACCTGATGTCTCGTATGCTTTGAGCATGACGAGCAGATACCAGTCAGATCCAGGTGAAAGTCACTGGATAACGGTCAAGAATATTATTAAGTACTTTCGAAGGACTAAAGAATATTTCTTGATATATGGAGGCAATGCTGAGCTAACTGTAAAGGGTTACAGTGATGCCAGCTTCCAGACCGATCAGGATGATTATCGATCGCAGTCAGGGTTCGTATTTTGCATTAATGGTGGTGCTGTCAGCTGGAAGAGTTCGAAGCAGGATACAGTAGCTGATTCTACAACAGAAGCCGAGTATATTGTTGCATCAAAGGCAGCAAAGGAGGCAGTTTGGATCCGCAAGTTCATTACTGAACTTGGGGTGGTTCCTAACATCGCTGATCCAGTTGAGCTCTATTGTGACAACAATGGAGCTATAACACAGGCGAAGGAACCTCGCTCACACCAGCGGACCAAGCATATACTACGGCGCTTCCATCTCATTCGAGAGATTATCGATAGAGGAGATGTGAAGATTTGCAGAGTACCTAAAGAGGCTAACATCGCAGATCCCTTGACCAAGGCTTTGGCACAGAGGAAGCATGATGATCACACTAGGTCTTTAGGCCTTAGAGCCTATACTGATTGGCACTAGTGCTAGTGGGAGATTGTTAGTTAGAGCCCTAGAGCCAATCATTTGATGATTGTATGGACTCATGTATATCATATTCTTGTATATTAATAAAGGCATTTGTTTGGTTATTATACTTATTTATATTAGTGCCAAATAGACTAAGTATAATAGCGTCCTTGAGTAGAAGGTTCATACCTATATCAATCGATTAGTTGAATCGATAGTGAGATGATATAGGGAACACTACTCTAAATCATTCCTAGTCGAGTATTAGCATTCAGGGACAATGTTAATACAATAAGACTAGCATGTAGGTCAGCTCGATGACTTGATCTCACAAATCATGGATATAGAGATATCAAGCTGACACATGGGTATGCATTAGAGAATGTATATTGAATGACCCGCCATGAGAAAGTATCATGGATCGTTATATGAGTGTCATATACTTTCTCATGTGGCTATTAGTATGACTATTAGTCCTTAGACCTGAAGTCACCATAGATCCCTACATAAGGAGTTATGTACTTTAGTTTCATCAAACGTCCCGTAACCGGGTGGACTATAAAGGCGATTCCTGGGTATGTAACGAATTATGCAGAGGATGTGAGTGATGTAGATGGGATCTATCCTCCCATATGACGGGAGCGACATCGCTATTCTTGATAGAGTGAGACCACTAGCGCATGGCCATGCCCAAATGAGTCAACATTAGATGTTGAGCTCATTTGATCGAGTGAGTCTAACTTGGAGTTCAAGATTTAGATTGATTAGAGGATGACACGGTCTATGCCTCATATTGATCAATCTAGATGTCTAGGATAGAAGGACACTTGTCATTATTTTGTGAGTAGTCACAATTGGTAGTCACAAGGTGATGTCGGATCTCGACATTCTTGTAACTTGGGTAGTAATGATGTGTTGCTAGATACCGCTCATTACTTATGCTCCAAAATGGGTTTAGGGCATTGCCAACGTTACAAGAACCTATAGGGTCACACACTTAGGACAATTAGGTGGAGATTAGGTTCATATGATGAACCAAGAGGATTAGATTCATTTGATGAATCAAATTGGATTAAGAGTAATACTAATTGGGCTAACTTGAGTTCGACTCAAGTTGATTCATGTGTTAAATGAGTCTAATTTAGATTTTGACTCATTGAATCAATTTAATTTAATGAATTAGATTCATTATATTAAGTTGGCTCGGATCAAATTGTTGGATTAGATCCACCATGGTAGAGATTGAGTCAAGTTTGACTTGACTTGAGAAGGAAGACCAAAGGTCAATTTTGACTTGACCTTTTGCCACCTCATTGGTGAGTTGGCATTAGGTGGATCAATAATGATGTTCCACATCATCATGGGTGCCACCTCATGGAAGTGACAAAGCCACTCTCTTAATGGTTTCATATTAATTGCAATTAATACAATTAATGTGATTTTATGGTTTCATATTAATTTCAATTAATGCAATTAATGTGAATTTTGGAAAAGTGGCCGGCCACTTGGTTTTTGGGTGAAGAAATTCATTTTTCATTCACTTGTGTGCATCTTCCTCCTTCTCCCTCTCAATCTCTCCCTCTCCCTCTCCTCCCTTGGCCGAACCACATAGGTGCTAGCACACCTTGGTTTTTGGTCATCTCCATCTAGTGTGTCCGTGTGGATACTTCTAGAGGACCGGCGCTTGACGGTCTTGAGATCCGGCATCATTTGGACGAGCGGGAACGCGAAGGGCATCGCTACAAGGGTAAACATTTTTTTCTCGTAGATCTAAGTAGTAGATCAGTTTTTGAACTCGTACAAGAAATAGTTTTTCGAATTTTGTATACGAATCTTTGCACGGATCTACGGCTTTGGGTCCTTCGGGGTTTCTGCGACGCAAAAAAGCGGTTTTCGCGGCTCGAAGAACCCAACAGAGTTTGTTATCGTTTTCATTGATGACATATTGGTCTACTCTCGTTCCGAGGAGGAGCATGCACAGCATCTTCGCACAGTCTTGGAGATTCTTCGACGACATCAGCTGTACGCGAAGTTCAGCAAGTGTGCATTCTGGCTATCCTCAGTCGGTTTTCTGGGACACGTGGTTTCTAGCAGAGGTATTTCAGTTGATCCTCAGAAGATCGAGGCTGTCACCGGTTGGGAACAGCCGAAGTCAGTTCAGGAGATCCGCAGTTTTCTGGGATTGGCCGGATATTACCGACGTTTTGTCGAGGGATTCTCGCGTATTGCTATGCCACTGACACGTCTTACCCGGAAAGGCGTGAAGTTCATATGGTCCGAGGATTGCGAGACCAGCTTCCAGGAGCTGAAGCGGAGATTAGTGTCGGCTCCAGTTTTGGTTTTACCTTCTGGAGAGGATGGATTTGTACTTTACACCGACGCATCTCTTCAGGGTTTGGGCGCTGTTCTGATGCAGCACGGCAGAGTAGTCTCTTATGCTTCTCGTCAGCTGAAGGAGCATGAGAAGAACTACCCAGTTCATGACTGCCATCATCTTTGCTCTGAAGCTATGGCGACATCATTTATACGGTATCACATTTGAGATTCTCACTGATCATAAGAGTCTCAAATACATTTTCACTCAGAAGGAGCTTAATCTCCGACAGAGGAGATGGATGGAGTTCCTGAAGGACTACGATTGTACCATTAGCTACCACCCGGGGAAAGCTAATGTGGTTGCAGATGCGCTCAGCAGGAAGTCCAGAGGGACTTTAGCTTGCCACCGGATTTCGGTTACGGATTTGATTCAGAGTTTTTTTGAGTTAGGCCTGGAGGAGCAGGGACCGACAGAGCAGGGTATTCTGGTTACCATGGTTGCTCAGTCGTCGATCAGGACGAGGATCCGAGAGGCACAGGCCAGTGATCAACATTTGCAGTTTATTAGCAGTCAGATAGCTTCCGGACAGCAGACCGAGTTTACACGAGACGAGGAGGGTATTATATACTTCCGAGACAGATTATGCGTACCTCAGTCTCATCCGGTCTTACAGGAGCTACTTCAGGAGGCACATCGTTCTCGATTTGCGATCCATCCAGGCGGAACCCGTATGTATCGAGACTTGAGACGTTCCTATTGGTGGAACGGCATGAAGAAAGACATCGCGGATTTCGTAGCTAGGTGTCTTGTTTGTCAGCAGGTGAAGGCTGAGCACCAGAGACCTGCAGGGTTACTTCAGCGGATTCCTATTCCTGAGTGGAAGTGGGATCATATTACCATGGACTTTGTGGTGGGTTTGCCGAGGACACGACGAGGCCATGACGCGATTTGGGTAATCGTTGATCGATTAACCAAATCCGCGCACTTCTTAGCGATCCGGAGGACTGATCCCCTGGATCGATTGGCAGATCTGTATTGCCGAGAGATTATCAGACTACATGGTGTTCCGTTGAGTATCATTTCGGATAGAGATCCACGGTTCACGTCTCGTTTCTGGCAGAGTCTGCAGCAGGCCTTGGACACACAGCTCCGTTTCAGTACAGCCTTCCATCCACAGACAGATGGACAGTCAGAGCGGACCATTCAGACGTTAGAGGACCTGCTGAGGTCATGTGTTATGGATTTTGGAGGCAGTTGGGAGGACCATCTGCCGTTGGTAGAGTTTGCCTACAACAACAGCTTTCATTCGGCTATCCAGATGGCACCGTTTGAGGCGTTGTATGGTAGACCTTGTCGGACACCCGTCCTTTGGGATGAGGTTGGAGAGGCCCAGTTGTTGGGACCTCATAGAGTTCAGCAGGATGCAGAGTTGGTCCGTACTATCAGACGGAGGATGTCAGAGGCGCAGGATCGCCAGAAGAGTTATGCTGATCGGAGACGCAGACCACTAGAGTTCTCTGTTGGCGACCATGTATTTCTGCGAGTTTCACCCACGAAAGGGGTGAAGAGATTTGGCCTCAGAGGTAAGCTAGCTCCGCGGTACATTGGTCCTTTCGAGATCTTGGAGAGGATCAGAGCGGTAGCTTACACCGTCCCTGTCAGGCGTGCACGATGTATTTCATGTATCCATGCTGAGGAGATATGTACCCGATCCGACGCATGTGCTGGCAGATATTCCAGTTCCAGTTCAGCCTGACATTACCTATGAGGAGGTTCCGGTACGGATTCTCGACCGGAAGGAGCGTCAGTTGCGGAACAAGACCATCCGGCTGGTTAAAGTCGGATGGCAGCATCATTCGGACGAGGAGGCTACTTGGGAGCTCGAGGACACTATCCGAGCTCGATATCCCCATCTTTTCACTTGAGGTATGTGATTTATTTACCGTTCAGCATTTATATTCTATATCTGTTATTAGTACTTGCTGATGGTAGATACTGAAATTTGGGGACCAAATTTTTATTAGTGGGGGAGAATGTAAAATACCGGAAATAGGCGGATATGAATAAGGGAATTTTTCGGAATTTTTGGACATTTTTCGGGAATTTTTCGGAGCTTGTACGGACGAGTTTACGGGGATAAAAAACGGGGCCCCGAGAAAGCCTGTTTGGGCTACCCATTTAAGAGAGGAAAAGATTTATTTATTTATCTCTTTTTCCTTTTCTTATTTATTATCTTATTTCTTTTATTTCCTCTCATTCTCGCCGTTCTCTCTTATCTCCCCGACGCCGCCGAGCCTTCTCCTCCTCCTTGCCCTAACCGCCGGCCGACGGTTTCTTCTTCCCGAACGCCGGCGACCGGTTCATTGCCGGAGCCCTAGCACCGCCTGCCCGAGCCAAACTCCTCTCCTCTGCTTGCCCTAGCCACCCGACGCCACCACAGCGCGTCTGTGCCCAATGCCGGCGCCACCGTGGACCACTCGGTGCCCTAGCCACCCGGCGCCGCCCGACCACCTTCTTCTCTTCTCCTCTCCTCTGCCGCCACCTAGAGCCGACGGCCACCTTGTGCCCTAGTGCTCTTTGCCATTGATCAAGTCCACGGTGACGTTTTGTTTGGTTGGGAATTTAGTAGGTGCAAGGATTTTTATCTGTTATTAGTACTTGTTGATGGTAGATACTAAAATTTGGGGACCAAATTTTTATTAGTGGGGGAGAATGTAAAATACCGGAAATAGGCGGATATGAATAAGGGAATTTTCCGGAATTTTTGGACATTTTTCGGGAATTTTTCGGAGCTTGTACGGACGAGTTCACGGGGATAAAAAACGGGGCCCCGAGAAAGCCTGTTTGGGCTACCCATTTAAGAGAGGAAAAGATTTATTTATTTATCTCTTTTTCCTTTTCTTATTTATTATCTTATTTCTTTTACTTCCTCTCATTCTCGCCGTTCTCTCTTATCTCCCCGACGCCGTCGAGCCTTCTCCTCCTCCTTTCCCTAACCGCCGGCCGACGGTTTCTTCTTCCCGAACGCCGGCGACCGGTTCATTGCCGGAGCCCTAGCACCGCCTGCCCGAGCCAAACTCCTCTCCTCTGCTTGCCCTAGCCACCCGACGCCACCACAGCGCGTCTGTGCCCAGTGCCGGCGCCACCGTGGACCACTCGGTGCCCTAGCCACCCGGCGCCGCCCGACCACCTTCTTCTCTTCTCCTCTCCTCTGCCGCCACCTAGAGCCGACGGCCACCTTGTGCCCTAGTGCTCTTTGCCATTGATCAAGTCCACGGTGAGGTTTTGTTTGGTTGGGAATTTAGTAGGTGCAAGGATTTTTATTTTTGATCCGGTTTGCTTGTGGTGTGCTTTGGTCCAGCGATTCACCTGGTTGCCATTAGCAACGATCTTGGCAGAGGATCATCAAAAGAGGGGCTGTGAGGAAGAGGTAAGGTTAGATTGTTGTTTGGATTTGTAATCTTTAATTTTTATCCAACCTTGGATCAATTGAGTTGTTGGGCAGTGGCTGAAAGGTTGTTGTTTGTGGTGTTCTTGATCAAGCAACTCATCCTTGTTTCCAGTAGCTGGTTTTATTTCGACATCTACAATAGTTGATTGAGGTAAGGTGTAGTAATTTTGATTCATGATGTATGAATGAATTGGGTTTATGTATTGATCAGAGATTTGCCCTAATTTAGGGTTAGAGAGTTATTTAGCTATTTATGAGAATGTAGCTAAATAAAAATATATGCAATTGGTAATACAGGATCTTGACGCGAGACGAGTATCTCGGAGTCAGAATTGTTTCGGAGGCGGGTACTTTTGACTTGTGTCATTTGATATGCTTAGTAATTAAATTAACATGTTGTATTAATTGTGTTTTTTATCTGTTTCGGTTAATCACTACCCAAATCTTACATGCTTGATTGATTGATTGGTTTTGCATCTCAGGTATATTTTACCTGTTTATACATGCTTATAGGGGTAGTGATATACCATGCTTGACCATGTTCAGGACCTAGGTTTTATACCTTCTGTATACCTTTGGATTGTTTTGGATTCGTTGACCTTTGATGCATTTTTATATATATGTGGATTAGGTCAGGATATTCTTGCGGTTAGTGCCATGCACCATTTGCATGATTGCATGCTGTGCGATAGTCCGCTCCATTATTGTTGAGCACATCGCCAGTTACATGGATCTGCACACACCACCACTCATGGGTTAGTGGTCGATTCAGGCTGAGTGTGTTGCAGCAGGGACTCTGTTAGGCACCGTTGGTCCGCTCATGGGTAGTGTGACACGTGTTATCCGGCAGGGATTCCTCCCCGTCTTTGAGTACCGGGAGTTGAGAGCATTGCGCTCCCCCATCTATGATTTGGGGTAGGAGGATAGGTGTACTCCGACAGCATCCCGTCCACTCGGTCACTCATCAAGAGTAGTGACGACGGAGTGCACGGTTGTCACAGCCCTACCCACTCGGCCTCACTTTTGTATGAGATGATCGACTCGGGGTGACCGGACGCATCATTGGCATCATATGCATGATGCATTTATTGCTGTGTTTGTGGTTGCTGCATTTATATGCTGCATATTGTTTGGATACCTATGTTTGACATGCATACAGATTTCTATCCTCGGACTGTTTGACCTTATACTCGGGACTGGTTAGTACTCTGCTTATTTCAGATGCATTCTTATCTTTCTTATCGAGACCGTACGCATGATTAGTGCTAGGTGTTGTTTCTTTACTTTGCATATCAAACCTGCTGAGTGTTGGACTCACCCGCCTCCATTGTTGATATTTTCAGTTAATGCTATCGAGGGAGTTCGATCGCTAGTCCTCCTTTGCGTAGTGCTGGTCCTGCAGACCTCCAGGATATGTTTGGTTTTTTTTGGTTTCTTTCTGTTCTAGACTGTTTGAACTCGTTATGTTCTGGATTTATTTGTTTATGGACATGATATAGATTTTATTATATTGATGGATTTGGATTTGGTTTTTATTCTACTACATGACTGCCTGGATGGCAGAAGAGGTGAGTTCGTTGGTTTTGAGCTTTACGAGTGTAGTTGAGTAGGGTGGTTTTTGAGTCAGAGTATTATTACTGCGTGGTTGTGTCAGCCAGAGGCTGAATATATATATAAACTGCGTGGTGATTGATTTTCATTATTGTTATGATTCCAGCCGCATGTGGCTGAGTATTTAGTGCTTGTAGAAAATTTTTGATTGTCCGCCGTACAGGGGAGATGCTGCCGAAATTTTCTCGGACAGGGACTCTTCTGGGGGCATGACAGAAATGGTCCCTAAACTGCTTGCCAAACTAATGGAGTTAATCACCGAACTTATAAATCTCGAAGAAAAGGTTACTAATCAAGATTAGCTAAGGTGTGTACTTAACGCTTTTCTAAAAACACCAGAATGGTCAATCTTAGTAGATGTATACATCTCTAGGGACTTAGAGGTAAGTAATTTAGAAGATTTATTTTCTATTTTAGAAATTTATGAATCTAGATATGCAGAGCTAATGAAGGAGCTGAATCAAAACATTGCCTTAAAAGTAAAAAATGGAAGAACTAGATTCTGAAACTTCCATTGACGAAAATGAAGCAACCCAATGGTAAGAAACTTTAGTAAATTTCTTAAAACTAAAAAATTTTACAAGTCGCAGGCAAAGAAACACCTTCTAAGTAAAAGGAAGGTTCGATGCTACAACTGCCAAGAAGAAGAGCACATCAAGGATGACTGCCCTAAACTAAAACGGAAGGAAAAAGAAAAAGACAAAGGATCAAGATGAATGAAACAAAAAAACTTAAAAAGCTATGTGGGATGAATCATCATCCTCCGAGTCCGAGATCAAGGCTTATGCCAGACTGGCACTAATGGCGAACCATCAGAGGGATGAAGAAAGTACATCAGAGATGAGATCGATGAAAAAGAAGCATCAGAACACGAACTAAGTGAGGTACGTGCCTTACCTTATGAACAATCATACCAATTTACTAAAAATGATTACTAGAAATATGATTAAATTATAAAAAAATACTAAGTTAAAATTAACATTTGAAAATGCATGCCGATTGAAAGATTTTGAGAATTTGAAAATTAAAAATGAAAAGTTAAAAGAACAATTAAAAAAATTGAACAAAAATGATGCATACTCACATGTTCATCATGGTAGCAATTATCAATGACTAAATTGGTATTTTAGATATTATAAGAGTTAAATTAAAAAATTATCATGAAAACATGTTCCTAGAAAATTTCTTATTAACCTAGTAGGTGGCTATATTGACTTTCAAAATCATATCTAATTTAAATTACTTTCAAAATTGAGTACAGATTAGGAATTTACTTTTTATTTTTTGAATAAGTTATTGGTAGAATTGGTTCTCAATTTTTTTACAGTAATAGTATAATAGACCCTCTAATAACATGAATTTGTTAAAAAAAATTTGACTCATTACAACAAAATTCTCATTCAACAACACTCAAACGACAACGATTTTATGCCAAATCATTGTCTTTTTACCTTTTAACAACGGTTTTAACAAAAACCGTTGTCTTTTAGCATTTTTTTTTGCTTATGCCAATGGTTTTTAAAAACCGTTGTCCATTTATATTTTTTTGGGGCTATGACAACGATTTTTAAAGGCTACGACAACAGTTTTTGAAAATTGTTGTCTATGTACGCTTTTTTTGGGATTACGACAACGGTTTTTGAAAATCGTTGTCTATTAAGTGTTGTTGAATACCGTTATTTTTTTCCTTCGTCATTTTTTCCCTTCGCCATTTTTTACCGCCGCATTTTTTGTTTCCCTCTTCTCGAAATTTTTTGTCGCTGCATTCCCCCTTTACCTTCTCGATCCTTAAGCATTTTCGTCCAACCCCTAAACCTGCCGCCCTTCTCGATCTCTTCACCTACTTCAAGTTTTTTTCTCCTTTCCTCTCCAAGCCCTAAACTTGCCGCCCCTTCTCCTTTCCTCTCCAAGCCCTAAACCCATCGCCCCTTCACAACTCGTAGCGAACTAGTCACGGGGAGGGAGAGAGATGGGCAACAGAGGCCACAAGGTTGGAAAACCTTACCATGATGATTTTAGCAAAGCCGATTCTAATCTTTCCATCCTCGCGCAATTCCCTCTCGGTTCTTGCATACTCGATCTTCTTCCATATCACAACTTTTCCCTTTATTTACCGGAAGAGGAGGTGGCCCTCTCCTATTTGTCCATCGATGAGGCGACGAGAGCCCTATTTCCTCGCCTTTCCTTTCTCTTTAAGGTTTGGTTTCCATCCTTGTATATATTTGGTTTCCACACTCCAAAGGCATCTCCATCTCGCCGCCGCTGCATCCATTACTATAGTAAGCACTACCTCAATTCTTTCTCTCAGTACAACATTTGATGGATGCATGTAGATTAAATTGTTTAAGGGATCCTTCTCTTCTTTTATTTTGTCAGATTGTTTGAGATTAGGGCTTTTTCCCTTGCCAATTACTTCTACGGTCAATGAGTGGACTGCAAAATGTATTTCCAAAGCATAACAATTTGTCTAAAAGTTTGCGTGAAAATTTTACTGAAGGTTGATGGTTAATATGAATTTTTGAACACTGTTGGAATTATGTATAGCCTCGACAATCGCTAAAATGCTGTTTTGGTTGCTTGTGTCCTTTATACTAGCTTTAGTTAGCCAGAGACGTCCAGAATGCTGATGTTTAATTTACTCCAGAATTTCAACTCTTTCTTCTTATTTCATCTTGTTAGTCATAGGGCCTGGAAATAGAGATGAACATTCATTTTGTCCTTTTAATTTATCATTAGTGCATGCACATCTTTTGGGAACTTCATACTAGCATGATACAAAAAATAACAGCTATCAAATTTTGAGACCATAGTATTCATCAATTTAGTACCACTATGTTGATTTCTCACATTCTATGATGCATTGAGTTATACAACTTTAATATGTTTAACAAATATGGCTAGAAGTCTTGCAATTCTTAACTATTGATTGTTGAGACTTCCTTAATCATTTGTTTTAAATTCTTTCTTTATTTTTAATTTTTTTTCTTGTGTCTGACTTTAATTGACAATCGACGATTGGACTTAAATTACTTGGAAGTAGATACTTTACACATGAGGTTATGTTTTGTGTTTCATGTCATCCCTGCGTATCAGAAATTGTGTGGAGTAATGTGAGAGAATTAGAATAATTGGTGACCATACAATTGAACAATGCATGTATTCCAGCAATGATTTGTCCCTCAATAGTTCATGGTATATACAAGAGCCACTTTATTTGCAGTGGAAGCAATTGAACTGCAGGAGTGACTGTCGGTATTACTATTTAACATCATTTAACAATTGAAACGGTTCTCCTTTGTTTTCCCCCCTCTTCTTGTTCAAACCATAAGAGGATAAAATCCTATCGGCTTTGTAGATTTTGGGTCATGTAGTCCTTGCTTTAATTCTGTGGAGTCATGCTAGTTCTCTCGATCTCACGAGCAAAGTTGCAATAACATCTTTCTACATGTTTATTTGGAAGGTAAATTATCATTTTTTTGAATTATTTCATGAACAAGTAAATCCTTGATTGTGGATCACACAGAAGTTAATCGTCGAATTTGCTTTTGCTGTTTGCAGCTCTTCTATGCAGAATACTTGCTCATTCCACCAGTGAGATGATTCCTGCAAACAAGTTGAAAGTGTAGAAGGAAGCTACTCCAATCTTCAAGATGGATTATCAACATATGAAAGTGTAGATGGAATCTACAGATGGTTTCGACCAGAACCTGCAGCCAGGTAGAACTTTAACTCATATTCTGACTTTGGTTGTTTAGGTTCTTTATGGTGCTGATTTCAATTCTGGATTCAATTGTGTGGAGATTGTAAATGTGGCTCCTGTTGATTGGCTGCTCCATGGACAGCATGCAGTGGAGCTTTACCGTGAACAGGGACGCAGGATATCCATATCGCATGACAAATTGTTGCTGGGAGCTGCAAGAGAAGCCATTAGAGCATAGTGGAATATTATATTCCTGAGGAAAAACACTCCAGATAATTTAAGCTGCCTCAAATGCAGAGTCCGTTGAAAGTCATTTACGTGGCATGCCAGCAATTGCATTGGAGGGTAATGTATAGTGCATGTTTTATATAGACTTGCTCTAAATAAAAAATATGTGGTCTTCTGAATTTTCTATATAACATGCATGCCAATTTTCCTTAGTTATCTTTTCTCAGGAGATGGTAATAATGCAACTGATTATATATCTTTTCTCAAGAGATGATACTAATGCAACTAATGTAATCTTGAAATTTGACCCGATTAAACATCAATTACATTTCATTTCTTTTAAGTTCGAAGTTTTTTATATTACATGTCTCATGTTCAAATAAAATTTAACCGTTTCATTTTATATATTACGTTTGATTTTACTTTAGCAGTTTCTGATATAGTTCTAATAAACATGTAAGTTCATTTTCATTATGCATCAAATGCTACCTTTGTCTAGAACAAGAGTGAGCATTTGCCTCTATGATATAGGTGGTGTCATGATATTGGTTGAGAACAAGTGACAAACAAGCCTCTTTTAAAGACAGTCTTCCAGGTTATCTTTCACTATCTTAATCTTATTCCCATCTTACAACTTTTTTACATATACTTTTAATTTGAGTTTTGCTTAGTGGCTTTCGTTTACCTCATGACAGGTGATGTTGAGATTGTTTAGTCCTCATAAGACCACTCTACTATTTGTTATACGAGATAAAACAAGGGTGAGCATTTTCATATGTGCATTTTTAAACTTCTGTATTGGAGACTCCTAATCCAATGAAAATGAGTATTCATGTGCATTTTTTATATGTCGAGATCTCCTGGTGCCTTATCAAAGGGATGAAAAGATTGGACTTTTTGATGGAGCTGGTGTGGGAAGACTGGATTTATTATGGAATTGATGATCAACAATGTTAGAAAAGGTTGACATGGAAGAATCAGCAAGTGAGAAAGAGGAGTCCAATGACATTCTACAAGTTGAAGATTGTGATGGGGCATGGGTTGACAATAATTACTTGCAATCCTACATGTCATGCACCACCATCACAAGTTTCTAGTCTTTTGACTATTGTTCATTAGTTGTAAATGAAGTTTATTTATTTATTTGTATTGAGATAAATTTTATTTGAATATTAGACATGTTTCTTCTTTTGTGATTGTAATTCTTGTATTAACATTTTGAATGACATTGATATGGAAAATATTCTTTCTTTTGTGATTATGATTCTTTATTATATATTTATATTGAAATATGATATATATTGGTATTAAAAGATAATAATTGAAAAGACAATGATTTAAAATCATTGTTGTTGTCTATCACCCTCAAAGACAACGGTTAAAAACTGTTATCGTAGCCCCAAAAACGGTTGTAAACTCGCATTGTTAATAAAAATGCTCTAAACAACAACGGTTTTAAACCGTTGTATTTTCATTCAAAGACAACAGTTTAAAACCATTGCAAAACTGTTGTCTTTTCATTCAAAGACAATGGTTTAAAACCGTTGTCGTAGCCCCCCACTTTTAACAACACTGCCAATTACAATGGTTTTAAAGGGCCTACGACAACAGTTTTTAATCGTTGTCTTTTAATATTTTTGTTGTAGTGACTATTAGAATTCTTTACAAATTCTATGCCAAAATATTAATTTTTAATATAAAATTCTTTTTAACATTTAATATTCAAAAAAAATATTTTTTTTTGTAGTTTTTATCATGTTTGCATACTCAGAAAATTTTTAAACTTTTTTCAAACTTGACAACTATTTTTAATAATTATCTTGGAAACTATCTGTTTTGTGAAAAATATTTATTTTCTGTCCAATAAAAAAAATTATTGTGAATTTTTTCCTAGACCTGAATAAATATCTTTATTATTTAAAAAAATTTCAAAACTTTTTGACTGATATTGAAGTTTCTACAAATTTTTTATCAAAATTTTAATTTTTAATATTAACAATTCTCTAACATTCAATTTTTGAAAAGTTGATTTTTTTTTACTATCAGACATTATGTTCTCAATATTTAGAAATATTTTCAAGATTTTTCAAAACAAAAAATTATTTTTAATACTATATTGAAAAATATACGTTTCTGCCAAAAATATTTTTTTATCATGTTGATAAAACTTATCTTTTTGTGAAAGATTTTCCATAGATCTAGATAAAAGTCTTTTACAAGTTAAATTTTTTTCAGTGATTAAAGTGAATTTTAAAATTAATTTTAGCAAATCTAGTCTTTTAATCCTAAAAATTTAGATTTTCAACAATTAATAGTTTTTTTTTAATTATTGGCGGCCTAATTTTACCGTTAAAAATTTCCTTGGTTTTTTTAAAAAAGTTAGTACTTTTATTTTTAATGTGATCAAAAGGAGAGAATTAAGGTTAAGTCCAAGGGGAGTTAATAATGTTGTTATTGGGTTATTTGCATATTCTTTTACTTGCACATAACTATTTTATTTTATTATTTTTTTTCTTATCCTAATTTAACTTGGGTTGCTCACATCAAAAAAAAAGAGATTGTAAGTACCCTATGGTAGTTTTAGTATGATCAACCAAATCAGATTAGGTCTTATGTATTTGATCCTTCTATCTAAGTGTGCAAGAACTTAGGAGCACAAGAAGTCGAGTGAAAGACGCAGCTAGCGAGAAGGATGACACGGGAGAGAGTCGATGAGCTCGGTGTGTCTGAAGAATAAGGTGTTGCGGAAGAGTACGCTGGTGCATGAGAAGGAAGCAGGTGGTGTTTTCAAGGGATGAGAAGCTGGAGTAGAAGACTACTCAAGGAGAGAAGGACGGTGTTGGGCTCAGGTGAGCACAATTTTGGAAGGCTGGAGGATCACCCAAGTGACCGGAGAAGGAGGCAGGGATCGGAGAAGGCACCGGACAGTCAGGACATGGCTGACCAGTCTAGGTGCCCAAATCACTTTAGTGCCAACCAGGGTGCCTCGTCGAGTGGATCAGTGTTGGGTCCACGTCAGCGGCTGTCCGGGCGCTTGGAGCGGGTCCCGAAGCTCGGGAGCGGATAAAAAGTTATCTTCACACCATTACAAAGGCCATTGCATGTCGATAGACTTTGCCTCACTAGGGGCACCCGGATAGGGTTCAGGCACTCGGATCATGCCATATCAGTAAATGGTTAGATTCGACTAGCCGACTATAAATAGAGCCCTGATGTCAGTAGTTTGGAAGAGCACACTTCTGTACTTTAAATTTCATTCTACTTTTTATTTCTGAGCTTTATTTTTGTGTGCGAGATTTCTCTGCCTCCGACATTTTGTTTGAGAAGGAGATCTTCATAGTGAGCCTACTTTCCTTGGAATAGCAATCTTCTAATTGCAAACTAAGTAAATTTGTTTATCTCGTACTCTTCTTTTTTCTATTATCTTTTTGTTAAGTTTGTAATTGTTTAAGCCCAATAATTTGAGAAAGGTGTGAATTTTCTTTATAGGGTAATTCACCCCCCTTCTCTTGTTGGCCGCACGGGACCTATAGATTGCACATCATCAAATTAGTGAGACTAGCACATATTATACTCCTTGGTTTATCTAAGAAGTTGATCCTCATTGGCTGAAAACATTGAGATGTTGAGACTTGACATGTAAATGCTAGTTAAGTGTAGCTAGTTTATCAGATGTGACCTGCTATGAGACTTCATATGATTTTTTACATGTTGATGAACATCTCATTATACCTCAAGTACAAGTTTCCTTATACTTCAGGTATTCAAGTCATCTTGGTCATGGAGTCTTATACTTTAACATCTTAGTAGGACATCTCCTTGGAGGTATAAATCTAGGATGATTGTTTATAAGCCAATATATCTGAATGTGTTTAAATAGGCTACAGAAAATTCACCACTCCTTTTATAAATAGATGTATATTCTATGACCTCTTGTCAGAATTATTACTTATAAGTCTTTGGCCAAAGAAAATATGTCAAAAGGATGATCTTCTTGGTCATATACTTTTTTTAAAGTAATTTGAATCCATAGGACAATGAACTACAACTTGGACTAGGTGTGATGTAGTCAACCTAGTAGGGACTGACAAATAGACCATATCCTGAACTAAGTGGGTATGAGATGAATGAAAGGAACAGACACATTGATAGCTATAGATGTTGAAGGGCTCAAAACAAGTTCTAAAGTCAACTATGATTTTTTAATTAATTATGGAAGACCAACATAATTAGAAACCTATCGAGTTACATGCATTATGAGTATGTCTTAAAAACTTAAGAACAAGTTAGTGAATAGGATTCTCAAAGAGAGAAAAAGATTAAGTCTAGTTAAACCAAACAAAGGGAAAATATGAAAAGTATTTGACACATTGGAATTGCTTAAGGGATATGCCTCTTGTAGGCAGGTTAGGCCTACTTATATGACATGAGTTTGGATTTTGTTCACACCTCTGGTAGGTGATTCGGGCTTACATATGTGATATGAGCTTGGGCCTTGGCTTGTTCCTCAATCCTTAATAAAGAGGTATATAAATGCATATCAATGAAACAAGAGGAAAATAATCTTTTGAGAGTTTTTATTTTCTCCCCTCCTCTTGTTGTACCACCCCCTCCTTGGTGTCACCAACCTCTAAGAGCCACCAACTCTTGCAAACTGCTGACTAAAAGTTTGGCCAGATTTTTCATGCCACCAACCCAACTTGTTGGTCAATCTTCTCTCTTCCTCCATCCAAAAGATTTTGACCGGATCTATCTTGCTGCGACCGACTTCATCTTGTGTCACCAATGCACCCTCTCTTCTCTCATGTCATCTCCTTGATTTGGCTAGTACCAATCGGAGAGGCAACTTGTGGCTTACAAAGTCATCTTGAAGACTACTCGACATGGACATGATGTGAATAAACTACAAGTGCATGATCATGTTGTCAAGTAATAAAGAACAAATCCATAGGAGCTGGTGACTAATACCAGTTTACTAGTTAGACTTAATTGTTCAGACCAAATTAGTTATGTAGAGTACCATGAACATGAAAATCAACAACTAAAGTGGAAAGAGAAAAGAGAGAGAAAGATAGGTATATTAGAAAAGCAGTAAGGGTAGTAGTGGTCCAATCAGAGGAAACCCACGTAGCAGTAGAAATGCAGTAAAGAAGCAATAGCAAGGAAGAATAGGATGTAGTCAGGGAGAGAGATAGAGAGTGATTCTAGGACTTTGATTTCATTTCAATACAAGTAAATACTTGATCTATGTTTGAATCTCTATCCTCAATGTTGATTATGTAGGTAGACTAAACTTTTGGAACTACACTAGCGTACTAATCTCAATTATCGCCTACTTTCAGAGTGGACTAAATTAACCACCATAATCTAAGTAGGGCCCTATCATTAGACCTCATTGATGGATCGAAAAGAATGCTAGAGGAGGGGGGGATGAATAGTGATTGTTGAAAAATCATTATCGAGTCCAAGTACACAGCAAAAAATAATAATGAAAACAACGCTAACACACAAAGTTTTACTTGGTTCAGAGCCTTCGTCGACTCTTACTCTAAGTCCCGCACGTGAGAGTGCTTTCGTTGGGTAATCCACTAATAGTTCAAAAAAGTGTTACACAATAAGTAAAAGAACTATAAAATAAAGTTACCGACAACAAGAAAAATAAAACTGAGTCGCAGTTTGTCAAAGAAGCTTCACAGCGTCGTAGGAGCATCTTTGGAGTAGCGCGCAAGAAAGCAATTGAAGTGAGAAGTTGTGTTTTTTGCTCCTAGTGGAAGGCTGCTTATATAGGCAGTTCCAGGTGCCTGGATCCTTTTCGAGCACCTGGATCATGACATCAGCCATCCAATCAATGCTCTCCAAGCTGGCAACAAGATTGATTTTGGGCATTTCGGGTGGTCGGATCACATTCAAGCGCTCAGACCACTTCGGGCACCCGAATCCCTTCTGTGCACCGGACCAACTTTTCCAGCATTCTTTATTTCCTACAAAATGAAGTTAGTCCGAGACAATAAAATTTATATTACCCTGCAAAATAAGTGTTAGCACAATTATAGACCAGAGTAGTAATTATATTCTGTCTCCTTGAGACCAGAATCTAGTCAAGATCTCAACTTAGATTTCCCAAATGGATCTAAGTTGGATCGACACCTACTGTTCCCTCAAACGGGCAACGTGTGTAACGCCCACCCTCCTAGTGCTCTCTAGGGTGAACGATACTTATCTATGAACTTTACTTACCCAGTGTTGCTTATGCTAATGATAGTTGTACATAAAATTTTCTAAACTAAGATGCAGAACTTTTCCACTAACTTGGTTCTTACGGTGAGTGACATCATAACATGCAGTTTGTTGGTGCAAAATCCCTCAGGTCAAGGTTGACCTGGTTAACCAAGCTGAGTCCTGGTTTGGGTTTAGATGTTTGACAATAAGATATTGATCGAAGAAGAGTCAAGTAGGTCAAGGTTGACCGGATACTTGACTGGAAAGTCCTAGTGAGTGAAGCTAGGCAGAAGGAAATCCTAGTGAGTGAAGCTAGGTGAAAGTCCTGGTGAGTGAAGCCAGGTGAAAGTCCTAGTGAGTGAAGCTAGGCAGATGGAAAACCCTAGTGAGTGAAGCTAGGTGAAAGTCCTGGTGAGTGAAGCCGGGTGAAAGTCCTAGTGAGTGAAGCTAGGCAGATGGAAAACCCTAGTGAGTGAAGCTAGGTGAAAGTCCCGTGAGTGAAGCCGGGCAAGGGAAAATCCAGATGGATCAAGGATGATCGGACATCCGGTGTTGGGAAGTCCAAGTAGGTCAAAGGATTGTTGGATACTTGGCAAGGAAGGAAATCCGGATGGATCAAGGATGATCGGACATCTGTGGGGGAAGTCAAGTAGGTCAAAGGATTGATTGGATACTTGGCAAGGAAGGAAGTCCAGATGGGTCAAGGTTGACCGGACATCTGGTGGAACTCAAGTAGGTCAATGGAGTGACCGGATGCACGACGAGTAAAAGTCCAAGTGGGTCAAAGGATTGACCGGACACTGGTGGGGAGTCCTAGCAGGTCAAGGGAGTGACCGGATGCGAGGCATGATGTACCAACAGGTCAAGGTTGACCGGATGTTGGTTAGGGAGGATTGGGACTTGGTTTGGGCAAAATCCAGTCCGGATCGATCCGTGGATCGATCACGGTGTGGATCGATCGGTGGATCGATCCAATTCTGCCCGTGAAGCTTACGGATCGATCCGTGGATCGATCAGGAGCTCGATCGCCGATCGATCGGCTGCTTCGCGCGATAAGCGCCGGATCGATCCGTGGATCGATCCAGGCGCTTCCTGATAGGCGCCGGATCGATCCGTGGATCGATCCAGCCTCCCGATCGATTGGAACATTGAATCGATCGGGATCCGACCGTTGGGGTCGCAGGCGAGCGTGGTCTTCGGCATTGCTTCACGAGCTCTTCTCAGATTCATTCCAGCTCCTCCACAGCTCTCTACAAGCACGTGATCGCCAGTTCTTGAAGGTTCTTGGAGGCTTTCCAAGTCAAGAGGCGGATCTATTGCAAGAGGAAGAAGTTAGGGTTAGGGTTTTTACTGCACATCTTGTAAGCTTTTGCTTAACTTGTATTTCCCTTTCTTCTTCTTGTCTTGAGAGTCTTGTAGGGCTTCTCCGCCTCGGTAGTTACCGAAAAGGAGTGTTTCATAGTGGAGGGTGCGTGCGTGGTGTGGATCCTTGGACTAGTCACCTCTTGTGAGGTGGATACCAAGTAAACCAACCTTGTTAGCGTTGTGTGTTTTTTTCTTGTATTTCCGCTGCATATCCTTGAAGAAACAAGCAACGACGAGCACCTAGCACGCGACGAGCTATTCACCCCCTCTAGCTACTTTTCCTAACAAGTGGTATCAGAGCGAGGCCGCTCTTCACCGGAATCATCGCCGGAAGGGTCAAGCATAACAAGAAAAGCTAGAGGGTGAAGAAGTTGGAGCAAATTCTTCAAGTTCAAGACTTTATCAAGCTCAACTTCAAGATGCAATTCCAAGATGGACTTGGATTTGACACAAGGGTGGCTCCACCATACACTTCTACGAGTTTCGATTCTTGGAAATCAAGAATCGAAAATTTTCTTATGATGGAGATAGAGCAATGGTTTGCTCTAATGGAAGGCTTCAAGGCTCCAAGAAATTCAAAGGGTAAAGTTCTCAAGAGGAGCAAGTGGAGCCAAGAGCAAGTCCAAAGGTGCGAGGCTAATGACAAAGTGACCAAGCTTTTGGTCAATTTATTGCCAAGCACCATCCTTTAGAAAATTGGAGAATTTGAAGATGCAAAGGAATTATGGAGCAAATTGGACAAGCTTCATAAAGAGATCCCCTCCACTGTACAAGATCATGAAGAATCCAGAGAGGGTGACTCTTTGGAGCAAGATCAAGAGGAGGACTCCGAGGTTGAGAGATGCTCAACCTCCGAAGAAGAGGAAATCCAAGAAGCTTCATCCTCAAGGGAATGCAACGAAGGGAACAAGGAGGGAGCATACTCCTTATTTCATGTTCAAGATGATGAAGCCTCCACCTCTAGGATTGAGGGGGAGCAATCCTTGGTGACGCCGGATCAAGAAGAAGGAGAAGCTTCTACATCCGGGTCAAGTGAAGAAGAAGAAGATGGTGCCACCTCCGAAATTCAAGAAATATCAAATGGAGGAGCAAGTGCCATCCCTACACAAGAAGGTATAAACATTTCAATTAATAATAAAAATCATATCATATGTTTTGAGTGCAGGGAAAGTGGGCACTACAAGAGCAAGTGTCCCAACTTGGCCAAGAAGAAGGGTCAAGTGACGCAAAAGGGCAAGGAGAAGCCCGAGGAGACCATTCCCGGAACAAAGAAGAGCAAGGAGCATATCATATGCTTCTCTTGCAATCAAAAGGGGCATTATCGGAGTCAATGCCCTAAGGGGAAGAAGATGGTCAAGGCTCAAGGAGGAAGCTCAAGTCAAGGGGGAGCCTCTAAGGTAAAAAGGAAGGTAACATTTATTGAGCCTACCCCTTTACATTATGGTAAAAAGCATGATAGTTCTAACTTTTATCATTTTAATGCAATTTACCATAAGAGTAGGAAGCATGAGGGCTTTAAAGAAAAGCATGTGGCCCTACATGCCAAAACTACTACATCTAAGGCTAGGAATGTAGGTAAAAGTCTAGGCAAGAACTCTAAGGATTGTAGCTACAAGCCTAGAAACAAAAATGCTCATGAACTTAATGGAAAAACAAAAACTAAGGACTTAGTGATGGAAAATCAAGTCTTGAGGTCAAGACTTGATAAAATGGAAAAGACCCTAAAAAGGATGGAAAATATCCTATTAGGGCAAAAAGAGCATAACCTAGGTTTAGGGGTACAAAAGCCATCCAATGGGCATAGAGGTTTGGGATACAAACCAAAGGCTAAGAAGGATGTGCCAACTTACCATAGAGTTCCATATAGTTATGGAACAAACCCTAGGTCTAGTGGTCAAGCCAAAAATACTAGGGAAGTCATCCCTAAGAGTATTTTTGCAATAAATGTGACTAAGGCTTCTAAGAAGTCTAAGAAAGTCACAAACAAGGTCACTAGGAAGGTATCTAAGGAAGTTATCCCTAGTAAATACCTAGAGCATCCAAGGAGCACCAATAGGTGTTGGGTTCCTAGGAGCATCTTCTCTACCCCATAGATGGGTTAGAGAGTGTCAACTCCGATTAGAAGGGTAGTTAACCCAACTTTGAGGAAATTGACACTCAAGGAGCATTTTCAAGGTTTTTGTTAACCTTTGAAAATGAAATGGAAGTATTATTTACTCCTTGAAAGAGTAAAATGTGCCTAATGGTGGAAAATTGATTTTATCTTAAAAAGGCATAAATTGGGAAAACCTAGAGAAATACCAAGTTGGGATTTTGGTATGTTCTTAGGAAATTTAAGGCAATCCGGGCCTTAACTTTAAAGTGCTACTCTTGTGGAAAAATGAAATATGCCAACATTTGAGGAATATGCTTAATTTCAATTGGCATAAATTAATCAAGGGAATTAGAAATGCCAATTTAGGTTTTGGCGTTTTCGTGACGCACTTAAGGGCAATCTAGGATTAAGTTGTAAGTTTAGCTAAGGTTCTAAGGATACTTAGATAGTTAATCTAGGTATATTTTATTTATGCTAAATCTTGCCATGATTGTTTGCCCATCATATGTCATGACATCATGTCTATTTTTGCGTTCATGTTTTATTATGAAAAATCCAAAAATACCATGTCATGACATTCATACATCATGTAGTTATAGAAATATTTCTTTTGAAAGTTATTTTATTTTGATGTATGCCATAACATTATCATGCATTAGTTTAATTCCTTGTAATTAAGGACAAAAGGCATTTAACAACAATTATTAACAAGTGACATCCTTGGTGGATGTCTAGTATATATCTAAAATGCCTAGATAGATATGCATGATTCCTAGAATAGGGCAAAACCAAAATCTCACATCTCACAAAGACTATAAGGTGACTTGTATGTGGTTTAATGCACACAAGATACAAGTGAGATGTTAGGATGATGAACAAAGCTCAAGATGTTGATTTAGTGCATTCTTTTGAGTTTTTAGGTTCATCAAAACACATAGTTATGTGTTTTCCCATCATTGGGAAAGCTAATGTACAAGTCATGTGCATTATGCCCAAGGAACATGATGGGATATTGGTTTTAAAAATGTTTTAAAAATGCTTTTGGAAAACCATGGTGAAGGCGATCTTTTGATAGTAATCACCATTAAATAGTTAGACACAAACTTGAAGAAAACGCTAAAGTTTTAGCAAGTTTTCAATCTTGTGTCAATCTTTGAAAATATGATGTATTTTCATAGAAAACTATTTTTCCATGATTAGGTATGCCCTAAATAATGTCTACACGAAATTTCATGATTTTTGGATTTTTGTAGAATTTTCTAGGGGTTTCTGAAGTTGACTGAAATGGAATTTCAGCAACTATCAGAGCTTCGATCGATCCATGGATCGATTGGAGTTCCTGAATCGATCCGCGGCAATTCCTGCGAGCAGAAGCTCGCTGGATCGATCAGCCGATCGATCCAGGTAGTCTGAATCGATCAGTGGATCGATTCAGAAAGGTTCAATCGATTGGAACTCAACTCCAATCGATCCAAGTTGCTGATTTTGGCTGGGAAGGCCTGATTTCAGCATCTTTGAACCTCTTTGAGTCTAGGTAACCATTCCAAACCCCTAAAATACATGTGTATACATACAAAGGGTGTTTTCATGTGAAAACAAGGATGGATTGGTTAAGGAAGGCTTCATTGAAGTTTAGGTTGAGGTTTGTTTCAAATTTTGAACATTTGAACCTCAAAACTTCTAAATCTGGGTTTCCTAAAGGTTTAGGGATTCCAAGTCATTGTTGGTGCAATGACAGAAGTTACCACCATGTCTTTAGGGGGAGGGACTCTTTAAAGACATGAAAATTATTTTTCATAAACCTTGGAAGGTGGTTAACCTTCTGTTAATAGAATGCTCATGGATGAGCAGTTGAACTTGAAATGGGGAGTGGATATCCTCATTATTTCAAGTGGGAACTCAAGATGTTAGAAAATGCTCAAGGTTGGGTATTTGTCTACATTGAGGAAGAAGTTAAGGATAAATGAAGGGTATGGGACCTTCATTATTGTGTTGATCACAATGAGTGAAGTTGTGATCACGATGAGCAACTCTTCAGGGGGAGAGTCTTCAACAGATGAAGTTGTTGAAGTGTGCCCAAAATTGGAGCATAGGTTGATGTGTGTCCAAAGACGGGTTGATGTGTTTTATTAGTAGGGGGTTGATGTGTGCCAATAGGGGGAGAATGAAAGGAAGTAAGTTAGGTTTTCATTACCTAGAGGGAGTTTGCCCTCTTAGGGGGAGAATGAAAAGCTTAACTTATGTGTTCATTACCTAGTGGCATGAAGAAGGAGGCTATAGGATTAGCCTAACTTACATGTGGGATTGTAAGTGTTATTGTGGTATTGTCAAACATCAAAAAGGGGGAGATTGTTGGTGCAAAATCCCTCAGGTCAAGGTTGACCTGGTTAACCAAGCTGAGTCTTGGTTTGGGTTTAGATGTTTGACAATAAGATATTGATCGAAGAAGAGTCAAGTAGGTCAAGGTTGACCGGATACTTGACTGGAAAGTCCTAGTGAGTGAAGCTAGGCAGAAGGAAATCCTAGTGAGTGAAGCTAGGTGAAAGTCCTGGTGAGTGAAGCCAGGTGAAAGTCCTAGTGAGTGAAGCTAGGCAGATGGAAAACCCTAGTGAGTGAAGCTAGGTGAAAGTCCTGGTGAGTGAAGCCGGGTGAAAGTCCTAGTGAGTGAAGCTAGGCAGATGGAAAACCCTAGTGAGTGAAGCTAGGTGAAAGTCCTGGTGAGTGAAGCCAGGCAAGGAAGGAAATCCAGATGGATCAAGGATGATCGGACATCTGGTGTTGGGAAGTCCAAGTAGGTCAAAGGATTGACTGGATACTTGGCAAGGAAGGAAGTCCAGATGGGTCAAGGTTGACCAGACATCTGGTGGAACTCCAAGTAGGTCAATGGAGTGACCGGATACTTGGCACGACGAGTAAAAGTCCAAGTGGGTCAAAGGGATTGACCGGACACTTGGTGGGGAGTCCTAGCAGGTCAAGGGAGTGACCAGATGCGAGGCATGATGTACCAACAGGTCAAGGTTGACCGGATGTTGGTTAGGGAGGATTGGGACTTGGTTTTGGGCAAAAACCAAGTGCTGGATCGATCCGTGGATCGATCCAGGCTGTGGATCGATCAGTGGATCGATCCAGATTCTTCCCAGCGAACAGAAAGCTTCTGGATCGATCCGTGGATCGATCCAGGCGCGATCCCTGAGCACAGAGGCGCTCTGGATCGATCAGTGGATCGATCGGGATCGATGCTGCTTCGCGCGATAAGCTCTGGATCGATCCGTGGATCGATCCAAAGCCTCCCCGATCGATTCAGAACATTCGAATCGATCGGGATCCGACCGTTGCGTCGGGTTTAAAGCCGCAGGCGAGCGTGGTCTTCGGCATTGCTTTACGAGCTCTTCTCAGATTCATTCCAGCTCCTCCACAGCTCTCTACAAGCACGTGATCGCCAGTTCTTGAAGGTTCTTGGAGGCTTTCCAAGTCAAGAGGTGGATCTATTGCAAGAGGAAGAAGTTAGGGTTAGGGTTTTTACTGCACATCTTGTAAGCTTTTGCTTAACTTGTATTTCCCTTTCTTCTTCTTGTACTGAGAGTCTTGTAGGGCTTCTCCGCCCTCGGTAGTTACCGAAAAGGAGTGTTTCATAGTGGAGGGTGCGTGCGTGGTGTGGATCCTTGGACTAGTCACCTCTTGTGAGGTGGATACCAAGTAAACCAACCTTGTTAGCGTTGTGTGTTTTGTTTCTGTATTTTCCGCTGCATATCCTTGAAGAAACAAGCAACGCCAAGCGACGAGCACGCGACGAGCTATTCACCCCCCCTCTAGCTACTTTTGGTCCTAACACAGTTAAGTAACATAAGTACTACTAGCTTCTTAATACATTCTTACTAAACATGCAACATATAAATGAACGTAAATGATTCATTTCAACACTCAACTCATAATTCTAAAGCAGTTAAAGCATTTCTAACTATAATTGCATGCAAAGGGTCATAATGAATTTCTTGCACTCTTTAAAACTAATCTACATATAATGTATCAAATAGTATACCTCATGTGCCAAAAGCATCAATCTCAGGGAAATATGAAATCATAATATCTAATAACCATCCACCAAAACTAGTCTATTCAATCATTAATAACAGAAATACTAGACGACACTCGACCCATGCAAAACTAACAATTTATGGCATCCTCTTAACAATAATTAAAAAGTAAAATCTCTAAAATTTTACTAGCAATTTTAAAAAGGAAATCTTAATATGCTCCCAACGAATTCCCAAGGCTTTCCATAGTCCAGGCATCACACACACACCATCACGCATCCCCTTGTCGCCTTCCTGCACTATTGTTTTTCTTTTCCTTTATTTGTAGTAAGAGAAAATACAACTAGTAAGCAACAAGGCTTAGTAAGTACTATCTAGCTCACAAAAATCTCGAAATGTGCAAACATGCTTTTAAAATACTTTTCATGCTGGAACCTTTAATATTACTTACACTGATAATATAGATAAACATGCATAAATACTTTTTTACTAATAGAGGAACTAAAACATGTTTAACTCAAGGCAACAAGCATTGCAAGCATTTAACTTCCTTAAACATAAACAAGCATTTAACTTCCCTAAACTTGCTTTTTCTTAACTTATCTTGAAACTTGAAAATTCATTAAACTTGAAAACTTTGCTAAAGCATATACTTGAAAATAAATAGCTTCACTTGGGATCCCTAAGGCGTAAGTATCATCTCATGCGCGTTTCCTAATAGGTTGGGGTAGCGAGCCACCAATCCTAAAAGAGCAGACCTTAGTCTACCAGGGCCAAGACCTCGGAATTGGACACCTGGATTTATTTACGACAACCTTGGAAGTCGGGTACTGGCCTTTCAAAGTAAATATCTTAATTACTTATTCTTTAAATGCCTTGGCATTTTAACAAACACCTTGTGTGTCAAAATCCTTAAAGTCTTGACTTTGGGATCTACTTAAGGCCTTGGCCTTTTTCTTTCTTTTCTTTATCTTTCTTATACTTTTCTTAAACTCAAAATACTGATAGGGTATTTTTTCCATATGCATCTATAAGTGAAACTAACTAGGTAACACACAATCATGCATAGAACACAAAAGAAATCCACACATACAATATTTCTATGATGAGAAATCAATGGGAAACACCTCTTACTACAGGTGAGCGGTACTTACAGTATTATCTTGAACTTACTAACGCGAAAACTCTCTAGGATTCCGGTGAAACTTGAGATCCTCGCGTTTTGCTTACGTCCACGCGTTCCTCTCGTCGAGACGAGTCAAAAAATATCCAAAAGCTCCCTCGAAACTTGTCCTAGCCGGCCACCACAAGAAGCGCTAGGCTTCTTTTGTTTTTCGCCCAAACCCAGGAGAAATTTGGCGCACAAAAGAAAGAGGAGGAATTAGGTCGAGAATCCCCTTATTTCACTTAAGTCCTTCTATTTATACCGAAGGATATTTCTGTTATTTATTACCACTTAAATTTACTTTCATCCTCTATTTGATCAGCACGGCCTTGCTGGGTTCTTGGTCATCCGAAACAACTTAAGGCTTTGCTTAACTAGAGGTCTCCGGTTCGATCCTTGGCCCGACCTCTTTTTGCCTTAACTTTGTTTCTTTTGGTAAAAATACCAAACGAACTCCGAAAATTACATAAAAATACTCTAAAATTTCTAAAAATCTATAGAATATTTATAAAGCATTTCTAAATATTTATAAGCACTTTTAGAACTCGTAATGAGGAAATTTGGGTTGTTACAATTTCTCATACCTTATAAAAGTTCATACTCGAACTTAGAATAATTCTGGATATCCCTGTCTCATACTGTCCTCACTTCTCCCAAGTAGTTTCCTCGTGCTTCTAATTTTGCCAAATGACTTTCACTAGAAGTACGTCTTTGTTCCTTAGTCTCTTAACTTCTCTGTCCACTATTTGTGTAGGTCTGCTCTCATAGCTAAGATCCTCCTAGATCTGCACTGACTGAGGCTGAAACTCTTGGCTAGGGTCGTGGAGGCACTTCTTTAGCATAGAGACATGAAATATATTGTGTATTGCTGACATGTCTTGTGGTAAGTCCAGCTTGTAAGCTACCTTCCCAATCCTCTCTTTGATCAAGTAGGGTCCTACATAGCGAGGACTTAAACTTGCCCTTTTTGCCAAATCTCATCACTCCCTTCATAGGAGCAACTTTGAGGAAGACTGAATCCCCTATTTGGAACTCAAGTGGCCAATGGCGTGTGTCAGCATAGCTTTTCTGCCAACTCTGGGCAGTCTCGATTCTCTGTTTGATCTTCTGGATAGCCTGAGTGGTCTCATCTATCATCTCAGTCTTAATGCCCAGCTCTGCTTCCATTTCCTTCCTTTCACCTGCCTCTTCCCAGCAAATGGGTGATCTGCACTTTCGGCCATACAGTGCCTCGTAAGGCGCCATCTTGATAGTGGCCTGGTAGCTATTATTGTAGGCGAATTCAGCTAAGTACAGATACTTCCACCAACTACCCTTAAAATCTAATGCACAAGCCCTAAGCATATCTTCTAAAATCTGATTTACTCGTTCTGTCTGTCCATCAATCTACGGATGGAAGGTTGTGCTGAACTTGAGTTTGGTGCCTAGTGCCTTCTTAACGCACTCCCAAAAATGAGAGGTGAAGCGCCCATCTCTATCAGAAACGATAGATTTTGGAACTCCATGAAGTCTGATCACTTCCTTAACATATAGCTGTGCCAACTGCTCTATAGAGTGGGGCACCTTGATGGCTAGAAAATGGGCAGACTTTATCAACGTGTACACTATCACCCATATCGCACCGTACCCACTAGTGGTCCTTGGAAGACCTGTTATAAAGTCCATGGATATTTCTTCCCACTTCCACTCTTGTATTGGGAGGGGTTGTGTAACGACCCAATTTTCCTTATTTCGAGTTCCAAATGTCCATAAAAATATTTGGAAATACTTTTAGAATATTCTAGAGATTTTTAGGAATTTTTAGAGTATTTTTATGTAATTTTTGGAGGTCGTTTAGTAGGGTTACAAAAAGAAAGAAGTTTTGATAAAAAATGTTGAAGGTGAGATTCGAACCCACGACCTCGGGTCGGACTGACCCAAGCAAAACCGGCCGAACCAGCTGAGCTACGCTCGTTTTATTAATCATATATGGAGCGATATATATTTAAGTAATAGTTAGGAACAGTAAAATAATAGGAAATAAAATGGTTGCAGCTGGGATTCGATCCCTCGAGTTGGGCTTTGAGCAGAGCGCAGCCCACCAACAGACCAGCCGCGGGTTTGTTAATAAAACCCGAATCAAGTTGTATTTAAGCAATAGTTAGTTAACAGAATATTAAAGTTATAAGAAGAGAACTTGGGTTTTTCCCCGTGACAAAAATCTTCTCTTCTCCTCTTCTCACGCGACGGCGCATCTCTCCACGGGGGAAACCGCAGCGAGCAAAGCTAGGGCGTTGCGGTGGCCGGCGAGCACTCTTCTCCGAGAGGTCATCACACCACCGAGCTCCTCTCGTCAAGAAGAGGCGCGAGCACAAGAAGAAGCCAAGTATTTCAAGCCTCCGAGCCCTAGATCTTCTTCCTCTCCTTCGGTTGTAAGTCCAAGCAAATCTAGGTGAGTTGCATCTCACCTGCAGTAGGAGTTGTTTCGAGCTTTGATTCGTTTTCATGGCTTTCGGATTCTTGTTTCCTTTTGGATTTCGAAGCAAGTTTGAGGGGATTTTTGATTGGATTAGATGCTGAACCTTGCTTATTCCTGTTTTCAAATTATTCTGTGAAAGATATGGTGATGGGTTTACTGCCGTGAACCCTAAAGAAAGAAAGGTAATGATAGGTTTGGTTTAAGCATGTGGATCGGTTTTCTTTCAAGCCTTGTAGTTGGTATTTTCTTATTCCAGTTTAAATCCTGTCTGTTTGTTATCTTAATAGACATGTTTGGTTTATACAGAGCATGGTAAGTCTCAGATTTTGTTGCTAGGCAGTGAACCTAGAATGGGTTAGATTAGTTTTGAGCATGTAGTTAGTTTTCTTCCTTACCGTTAGCTTTTGGTTGGGTGTTCTGAAATGAAGATGAACAACTTTTGTTTTTCTTGATGTTGGGAGCATTCGGCCAGATTCTTTGGCAGTGTAATTGGACCTGCAGTTTTGTTTCCTATTGCCCTATCCTTTGTTCAAAGTATGGGTATTAGTTTCCTCGCTATGAAATGGGCACAAACAGTCCCACTTTGAGTTTCTGGTTAGATGTTTTTATTACAGTTTTAAGAAGCATGATCAGCCTTGTTTTTTTAAGCATGGCAAATTTAGTTTCCTTGCATTGATAAGCATGAACAACCGTAGCTATTAGCATGCAGTTAGAGGTGTGTTATTACAAGAACAGTCCATAGATCATGAGCTTAAGCTTTACATAGTTTCTGTACATGTATTATGAGCATGCAGCTTTGCCCCTAGTTAGTATGTATGCAGATTTTAATAAGCAGATTTTGATAAGTATAGCATGCAGATCTTAGATAAGCTTAGTATGCAGATTTTAGATAAGCTTAATATGCAGATTTTAGTTAAGTTTATAATATGCAGAATTTAGTAGTATAGTGCAGAATTTTAGTATAGTTAGATCTCTTTGTATGCTTAAGTTGTTTTACTTTCACAGCATGCTTAAGTTGTTCTAGTTTCCTATTTGCTATTGGAATAACATGAGCAGTTCTATTTTTATAGCATGCAGATTTTTATAAGTAAAGTATGCAGATTTTGATAGGCTTAATATGCAGATTTTTGTTAAACCTTGCATGCAGATTTATGTTAAGCTTTGTATACAGATTTTCAGTACGTAGGGTGTGTTCTAGTGCACACCAAGTGCTTGATAAAATGCTTAGCTCAATATAATGCTACAGTAGGCATTTTAATAGCTCAGTTAATGCAGTAGAAGCATTTAAAATAACTTATTTAGTCTTGCTTCAGCTTATATGGGACTACGGTCCAATGGGTGGGCTCCCACAGTCGCCTCTAGGTTCAGATAACCTAGTTCTAGGTTCAGATAACCTAGTTAAAGCAAGGTAAGAAAATTAGCTATGAAATCAGTATTTTATTTTCAGCAGTGGCACTGTACTGGATTAGATATCCATTGGGTTGGGCTCCCACAGTCGTCCCTAGGTTTAGATAACCTAGTAAACCCTACTAGACTCGGAACTTGCAATCCTAGATTTAGTTAGGGATGCGCGCACAGCAAGTACAGATGTCGGGCCCATCAGCAGCATGATTATTATTTTAATCTATTATGTAAATAGTTTTCAAAACTTCACAAATTAGTTATGTGAATACAAGTTAGACTCAGTTTAGCATTAATTAGTTTAGCTTAGGTATCAATTCAGTTTCTTATTGATACACATGATAGTTCTATGATTAGCTATACATGTTAGCTTTTCAGTTAGTTTCTTCGCTATTTATGAGCATGATTAGCTGTACATGTTTAGTATTTCAGTTAGTATGATTCCTTTGCTATTTATGAGCATGATTAGCTATACATGTTTAGTATTTCAGTTAGCATGATTCCTTTGCTATTTATGAGCATGAGTAGCTATACATGTTAGCTTTTCAGTTAGTTGATTTCTTTGCTATTTATGAGCATGAGTAGCTTTACATGTTAGCATTCAGTTTTAGCATGTTTTTATTTATATACATGCATATCGAGTTTTTGTGAGTAGGATAGCGCTCACTAAGCTTTTAGCTTATAGATACTATTTTTCCTCCTACTGCAGATAAAGGAAAAACTAAAGTATAAGGAAGAAGGCGACAAGGAGATGCTGTGACAGTGTGTGTGATGCCAGGACTATGGAGAGATCCAGAATTAGCTGGCAAAATTGTCAAGACTTTTCTTTTAGTTCTCTTTTAAAGTTATATTGAAATTGAGTTTATTTCCGCATTGTAGTTTGATACCTCCTATTGTTGGAGTGATATGGTTGTTTGCCATTGCTAGAGTAGTTTCATATTTTTATTGTGCTATTATACTGCGTGGTTGTGAAATTTCATGTTCCAGCCGCCTGTGGCTGAGTATACTCTGTATGTATTTACGGATATGGTCACCGGTACAGGGGAGACTCTGTCGAAATTTTTTCGGTAGGGTTTTCCTAAAGATTTTTTTTATCATACCGGTTAAGTAGAGTTAGTAAGTCAAGTAACGGTCATCCTTAGAGTGTAGTAGTAGTAGTAAGAAGGGTGGTCGCTACAGTTGGTATCAGAGCAGTTCCCATTCTCCAGCATCACACACATCAGCATCAGCCTTGTCGTCTTCCAAGTAAGAATACCTTTACTCTATTTATGTTTCTTGCTTTCATGTTTAGGAATAATTATAGCATGCTTATGTGTGATAGCCTCTAACATGTTTATAGTAGCTAGTTAAACATGATTAGATTAGTTATGTACATCCTCTATGTCTTTAGAAATGGCACGAGGACGCCCAGCTAAGCAGGCACCAGCTACTGAGCCCCAGCAAGAGGCAGGCAGTTCAGTGCCTCCCCCAGACCTTACAGCATTAGTGGCTCAGTTACAGCAGCAGCTAGCTGAACAGCAACAGGAGATAGCCACCTTAAAGGCTAATCAGCAGAATACTCCCACAGTCACCCCGGAGCCTAACCTAGCGACCCCAGCATTTATAGAGGTTCCACCAGTCCAGCCCACAGCACCAGTAGCTCCAGCAGCGGAAGCCTATCTGATCCAGTGGCAGCGAATCAAGCCCGAGAACTTCTCAGGCACCAGCGAACCATGGGATGCTCAAGCCTGGTTCAAAACACTGGAGAGCACGATGGAGCTTCTGGACTGGCCAGAACAGGAGAAGGTGAAGTGTGCCTCCTTCTGCCTGACAGGAGACGCACGTATGTGGTGGGAGAGAGTCAGAGCGAAGCGCCCAGTGAACCAGATGACATGGGCCGACTTCGAGAAAGAATTCTTCGAGGAGTTCTTTCACATGCGGGTCACAAACCGCCACTACGACGAGTTCACGGAGTTTCGTCAGGGCAACCTATCAGTTGAGGAAGCCGTGAAGAAATTCAACAGACTGGCTCGTCTATGTCCCGAATTAGTCAGCACAGAAAAGGAACGAGTTCGGCTGATGCTCAAAATGTTGAGGCCGGAAATAGCGATGAACGTGGCTGGTGGCATACATAGGCCACAAACCACAGAAGAACTAGTGAGTAGTGCTCTGATCACCGAGCACTACTAGAACAGCATCAAGCAGCAGAAGCAAGTCTCCTCAGATTCCAAAGGCCAAGGAAGTTCAGATACTCAGAAATCTCAATGCCACAGCTCTAACTGGAAAGGGAACTCCAGCAACAAGCGCAAACCAGAGAGTTACCCAAAGGGAGGACCAGCTAGCAAGCAGCCAAGTTATCCCAAGTGTGCCACTTGTGGGAAATTCCACCCAGGGGTTTGTCGCAAGGGCACACGAGGATGCTTTGAATGTGGACAAGAAGGGCACATGGCCAAGCAGTGCCCGAAAAAGATCGGTCTCCCTCAGCCACAGCAGATTCAGTATGCAGGCCAGCCAGCTCAGTTATATCAGATGCAGGCCGCCCTAGAAGGTCCACCTATCAGCCAGGGCAGATTAGAAGCCCCTCCAGCGATGGCGAATGCGAGGATCTACTCACTCACCAGAGAGGACGTAGCCAATGCCTCGACAGTTGTCACAGGTCAGATTAGTATTTTTCAGTATAGTGCTACTGTTCTATTTGATACTGGGGCAACCCATTCTTATATAGCCAGGGCATTCGCCGAAAAGTTAGCAATACCCCCAGAGGTACTCAGTAGTCAGTTTCTAACAACATTACCTTCGGGAGAAGTTATGGCATCCACGCACTGGCTCAGAACAGTGCCCGTCATGATAGCAGACAGAGAACTCTTTTGTGATCTGATAGTGCTAGACATGACTGACTACGATGTCATATTTGGAATGAATTTCCTGATCAGATACGGTGCCTCCATAGAGTGCCGTAAACAGAAAGTCATATTCCAACCTGAAGCAGAAGCACAGTTCGAGTACATCGGAGAACCCAAGAGAAAAAGGGCAAGTTAAGTCCTCGATACGTAGGACCCTACCCCGATCATAGAGAGAATTGGGAAGGTAGCTTACAAGCTAGACTTACCTCAAGATATGTCAGCAATACACAATGTATTTCATGTCTCCATGCTAAAGAAGTGTATTCACGACCTTAGCCAAGTGATTCAGCCTCAGACAGTGTAGATCCAAGAGGATCTTAGCTATGAGAGCAGACACAGATAGTGGACAGAGCAGACAAGATACTAGGAAACAGAGAAGTGTCATTAGAAAAAGTCATCTGGTAGAACCAGAAGCACGAGAAAGTTACTAGGGGAGCGTGGAGACAGCATGAGACAGAAATATATCCAGAATTATTCTAAGTTCGAGGACGAACTTTTTATAAGGGAGGGAGAATTGTAACGACCCAATTTTCCTTATTTCGAGTTCCAAATGTCCATAAAAATATTTGGAAATACTTTTAGAATATTCTAGAGATTTTTAGGAATTTTTAGAGTATTTTTATGTAATTTTTGGAGGTCGTTTAGTAGGGTTACAAAAAGAAAGAAGTTTTGATAAAAAATGTTGAAGGTGAGATTCGAACCCACGACCTCGGGTCGGACTGACCCAAGCAAAACCGGCCGAACCAGCTGAGCTACGCTCGTTTTATTAATCATATATGGAGCGATATATATTTAAGTAATAGTTAGGAACAGTAAAATAATAGGAAATAAAATGGTTGCAGCTGGGATTCGATCCCTCGAGTTGGGCTTTGAGCAGAGCGCAGCCCACCAACAGACCAGCCGCGGGTTTGTTAATAAAACCCGAATCAAGTTGTATTTAAGCAATAGTTAGTTAACAGAATATTAAAGTTATAAGAAGAGAACTTGGGTTTTTCCCCGTGACAAAAATCTTCTCTTCTCCTCTTCTCACGCGACGGCGCATCTCTCCACGGGGGAAACCGCAGCGAGCAAAGCTAGGGCGTTGCGGTGGCCGGCGAGCACTCTTCTCCGAGAGGTCATCACACCACCGAGCTCCTCTCGTCAAGAAGAGGCGCGAGCACAAGAAGAAGCCGAGTATTTCAAGCCTCCGAGCCCTAGATCTTCTTCCTCTCCTTCGGTTGTAAGTCCAAGCAAATCTAGGTGAGTTGCTTCTCACCTGCAGTAGGAGTTGTTTCGAGCTTTGATTCGTTTTCATGGCTTTCGGATTCTTGTTTCCTTTTGGATTTCGAAGCAAGTTTGAGGGGATTTTTGATTGGATTAGATGCTGAACCTTGCTTATTCCTGTTTTCAAATTATTCTGTGAAAGATATGGTGATGGGTTTACTGCCGTGAACCCTAAAGAAAGAAAGGTAATGATAGGTTTGGTTTAAGCATGTGGATCGGTTTTCTTTCAAGCCTTGTAGTTGGTATTTTCTTATTCCAGTTTAAATCCTGTCTGTTTGTTATCTTAATAGACATGTTTGGTTTATACAGAGCATGGTAAGTCTCAGATTTTGTTGCTAGGCAGTGAACCTAGAATGGGTTAGATTAGTTTTGAGCATGTAGTTAGTTTTCTTCCTTACCGTTAGCTTTTGGTTGGGTGTTCTGAAATGAAGATGAACAACTTTTGTTTTTCTTGATGTTGGGAGCATTCGGCCAGATTCTTTGGCAGTGTAATTGGACCTGCAGTTTTGTTTCCTATTGCCCTATCCTTTGTTCAAAGTATGGGTATTAGTTTCCTCGCTATGAAATGGGCACAAACAGTCCCACTTTGAGTTTCTGGTTAGATGTTTTTATTACAGTTTTAAGAAGCATGATCAGCCTTGTTTTTTTTAAGCATGGCAAATTTAGTTTCCTTGCATTGATAAGCATGAACAACCGTAGCTATTAGCATGCAGTTAGAGGTGTGTTATTACAAGAACAGTCCATAGATCATGAGCTTAAGCTTTACATAGTTTCTGTACATGTATTATGAGCATGCAGCTTTGCCCCTAGTTAGTATGTATGCAGATTATAATAAGCAGATTTTGATAAGTATAGCATGCAGATCTTAGATAAGCTTAGTATGTAGATTTTAGATAAGCTTAATATGCAGATTTTAGTTAAGTTTATAATATGCAGAATTTAGTAGTATAGTGCAGAATTTTAGTATAGTTAGATCTCTTTGTATGCTTAAGTTGTTTTACTTTCACAGCATGCTTAAGTTGTTCTAGTTTCCTATTTGCTATTGGAATAACATGAGCAGTTCTATTTTTATAGCATGCAAATTTTTATAAGTAAAGTATGCAGATTTTGATAGGCTTAATATGCAGATTTTTGTTAAGCCTTGCATGCAGATTTATGTTAAGCTTTGTATACAGATTTTCAGTACGTAGGGTGTGTTCTAGTGCACACCAAGTGCTTGATAAAATGCTTAGCTCAATATAATGCTACAGTAGGCATTTTAATAGCTCAGTTAATGCAGTAGAAGCATTTAAAATAACTTATTTAGTCTTGCTTCAGCTTATATGGGACTACGGTCCAATGGGTGGGCTCCCACAGTCGCCTCTAGGTTCAGATAACCTAGTTCTAGGTTCAGATAACCTAGTTAAAGCAAGGTAAGAAAATTAGCTATGAAATCAGTATTTTATTTTCAGCAGTGGCACTGTACTGGATTAGATATCCATTGGGTTGGGCTCCCACAGTCGTCCCTAGGTTTAGATAACCTAGTAAACCCTACTAGACTCGGAACTTGCAATCCCGAGTTTAGTTAGGGATGCGCGCACAGCAAGTACAGTTGCCGGGCCCATCAGCAGCATGATTATTATTTTAATCTATTATGTAAATAGTTTTCAAAACTTCACAAATTAGTTATGTGAATACAAGTTAGACTCAGTTTAGCATTAATTAGTTTAGCTTAGGTATCAATTCAGTTTCTTATTGATACACATGATAGTTCTATGATTAGCTATACATGTTAGCTTTTCAGTTAGTTTCTTCGCTATTTATGAGCATGATTAGCTGTACATGTTTAGTATTTCAGTTAGTATGATTCCTTTGCTATTTATGAGCATGATTAGCTATACATGTTTAGTATTTCAGTTAGCATGATTCCTTTGCTATTTATGAGCATGAGTAGCTATACATGTTAGCTTTTCAGTTAGTTGATTTCTTTGCTATTTATGAGCATGAGTAGCTTTACATGTTAGCATTCAGTTTTAGCATGTTTTTATTTATATACATGCATATCGAGTTTTTGTGAGTAGGATAGCGCTCACTAAGCTTTTAGCTTATAGATACTATTTTTCCTCCTACTGCAGATAAAGGAAAAACTAAAGTATAAGGAAGAAGGCGACAAGGAGATGCTGTGACAGTGTGTGTGATGCCAGGACTATGGAGAGATCCAGAATTAGCTGGCAAAATTGTCAAGACTTTTCTTTTAGTTCTCTTTTAAAGTTATATTGAAATTGAGTTTATTTCCGCATTGTAGTTTGATACCTCCTATTGTTGGAGTGATATGGTTGTTTGCCATTGCTAGAGTAGTTTCATATTTTTATTGTGCTATTATACTGCGTGGTTGTGAAATTTCATGTTCCAGCCGCCTGTGGCTGAGTATACTCTGTATGTATTTACGGATATGGTCACCGGTACAAGGGAGACTCTGCCGAAATTTTTTCGGTAGGGTTTTCCTAAAGATTTTTTTTATCATACCGGTTAAGTAGAGTTAGTAAGTCAAGTAACGGTCATCCTTAGAGTGTAGTAGTAGTAGTAAGAAGGGTGGTCGCTACAGGTTGTAGGACTCCTCCTGGTCTCTGGTTCCCACTTTGACTCTCTGGCATGTCAGGCAGGTGCTGACATATTTTGCAATATCTCTCTTGAGTCCAGACCACCACAATCTCTGCTTCAAATCTTGATACATCTTGGTGGAACCAGGGTGCATGGAGTACGGTGTACTATGAGCTTCATCTAGAATCTTCTTTCTCAATTCCTCATCATTGGGGACACAAAGGCGGCTCCCCTGATAGAGGATTCCACTGTCTGATACTCGACACTCTGAATTTTCTTCTCTTTGTATCCCTTACTTGATCTTCTGGATATCGGGATCTTCACTTTGCTTTCTCTGTATATCCTCAAGCAGGGTTGACTCTAAGGTCAATGTAGAGAGTTGCCCATAAATAATTTTAACTCCAAAATCTCACAATTCCTTCTGCAGTGGCAGTGCTAATGATGACAAGGGCATCAGGGTTGCACTGGATTTTTGGCTTAGTGCATCCGCCACTTTATTAGCTTTACTTGGGTGGTAGAGGATTTTACAGTCATAATCTTTAACCAACTCTAGCCACCTGCGCTGTCTCATGTTTAAGTCTTTCTGGGTAAAGAAATATTTCAAGCTCTGATGGTCGGTGAAGATTCTGCACTGAACTCCATACAAATAATGTCGCCAGAGTTTTAGTACAAAGACCACAGTTGCCAGTTCAAGATCATGAGTGGGGTAGTTCTTCTCATAATTCTTGAGTTATCTGGAAGCATAAGCTATAACCTTCCCCTCTTACATGAGGACAACTCCTAGGCCCATCTTGGAAGCATCACTGTATATGTCAAAACTCTTATCACTCTCTGGAATAGTCAGAATGGGAGCACTGGCCAGTCTTTTCTTCAATGCTTGGAAACTTTGCTCACATTTGTCTGACCATTCAAACTTCTTGTTCTTCCTAGTTAAGGCCGTTAGTGAAGAGGCTATCTTGGAAAAGTCCTCCACGAATTTCCTGTAATACCCAGCTAAACCAAGGAAACTTCTGATCTCCCTGGCGTTCTTGGGTCTACACCAGTTGTTGACCGCCTCTATTTTGGCAGGATCCACCTGGATACCTTCTTTAGAAATGATGTGACTTAGAAACGCCACCTGCTCTAATCATAACTCGCACTTTGAGAATTTGGCATAAAGCTATTTTTGCTGAAGGGTCTGTAGTACTATTCTCAAGTGCATGTCATGCTCCTCTGGGATTCTTGAATAGATCAGAATATCGTCGATGAACACGATGATAAATTTGTCGAGGTATTCTCTGAACACTCTGTTCATTATGTCCATGAAGACCGCAGGTGCATTAGTCACACCAAACGGCATGACCACAAACTCGTAGTGTCCATATCTGGTCCTGAAAGTTGTTCTGGGTATATCACTTTCTTTTACCTTTAACTGATGGTACCCATAGCGCAGGTCTATCTTAGAGAACACTGTTGCCCCCTTTAACTGATCAAATATATCATCTATTCTGAGAAAAGGGTACTTGTTCTTAACTGTCACTTTGCTCCTCTATCTGCTCCTCTATAATCTATGCACATTCTCATAGATCCGTCTTTCTTCTTAACGAATAACACTGGAGCTCCCCATGGTGAATGACTAGGGCGGATGAAACCTTTGTCAAGCAGCTCCTGAAGTTGTTCTTGTAGCTCTTTAAGCTCTGCTAGAGACATCCGGTACGGAGCTTTTGAAATTGGACCGGTGCCAGGAACCAACTCAATTTCAACTCCACTTCTCTATTGGGAGGTAGTCTAGGTAGCTCTCCTGAAAATACCTCTGGATACTCATAGACTACCCGAACATCTTCCTGCTTGGGTCCTTTTTGTTCTTCTGTATTCACAATGTACGCAAGAAAACCATTACATTTAGCTAACATCTGGTGGGCTGTTAGGGAAGAGAGGAATTTCTGGGACTTTCTCTTTGGGACTCTAGTGAACTCAAAGGATGGTCCACCTTCTAGACTGAAAATCACTTTCCTTCTGCGGGAGTCCACCGAAGCACTGTACTTGCTGAGGAAATTCATACCCAGAATAACGTCAAAATCCTGCATCGCAAGGACTACTAAATTAACATATAGCTCTCGGTCTAAAATTCTGACTGGTACAGTCCGAAGCCACTGGTTGGACTCCATGACTTCCCCAGAAGGTAGGGTTGTCAAGAACTTGGAGTTCATGCTCTTTGTAGGCACCTGAAATTCTTTGGCAAAGGGTACTGATATAAAGGAATGGGTCACCCCAGTATCGAATAGTACAGTAGCTAAATGCTGAAAAATAACTACTTGACCTGTTACGACCGTGGAGGCACTAGCAGCTTCCTCTTTAGTGAGGGAGAATACTCTGGCACTGGCTGGAACTGGTGGGGCTTCCAACCTTCCTTAACTGAGCTGAGGTCCGTCCAGAGTTGCAGGCATGTAGTGTAGCTGAGGCTTGCTCCCGTATGGCTCTGCCTATTGCTGAGATGCCTTAAACTTGTTAGGGCACGCTTTAGCCAGATGTCCTTCTTGACCACACGAATAACACCCAGTCTTCCCCAAAAGACATGCTCCTGGATGCAGTCTCCCACAATTGGGACAAGGAGGGAACTTGACCTGCTTGTTTGTTGGACTTCCCTTCTGGCCACCTCCTCTATTCCATCGTTTCCTTTTGTTATCCTTGCCCTTCCAGTTCTGCTTACTTGCCTGGTGTTTCTGACTCCCTGTCATCTTGTCCTGTATCTTGATTGGCTTGAGTTGCGTTTGTTGTGCCTTGATGCTGTTCAAATAGTGCTAAGCGACTAATGCCCTTCTGACCAGCTCTTCACCAGTTTGTGGTCGGTGAGTTCCACTACTCACGTTAAGTGCTATTTCTGCCCTCAGCATTTGGAGCATCAGTCTGAATTGTTCTTTCTCTGTACTTACTAGCTCTGGGCAGAGACGAGCTAGCCTGTTGAATCTCTTGACTGCTTCTTCTACTGGTAGGTCACCTTGTTTGAATTCTATAAACTCCTCATAATGTTTATTGGTGATCCGTTGGCGGAAGAATTCTTCGTAGAACTCTGTCTCAAAGTTAGTCCAGCTCATCTGGTTGGCTGCTCTCTTGCTCTTGACTCTCTCCCACCACATACGAGCATCTCCAGATAGGCAGAAGGAGGCACACTTGACCTTCTCGACTTCTGGCCAGTCAAGGAGCTCCATTGTGCTCTCTAGTGTTTTGAACCAAGCCTGGGCATCCCAGGGCTCAGTCGTGCCTGAGAAACTTTCTGGCTTCAACTTCAGCCACTATATCAAGTATGCTTCTTGTCATTTAGGTGTTGTGGCGCCTTCCAGGACAGCTGGTGGAACTTCAGCCACCGCTGGGGTCTCCACATTGATAGTTGGGAGAGGGGGAGGAACTCGCTGCTGATTTGCCATCAGATTGGCGATTACTTGTTGCTGCTCTACTACTTGTCTCTGGAGTTGAGCAACAACTTCAGAGAGATTAGGCTCAGTTGTTCTAGGCTCTTCGTTCTCCTAAGCTCGGTCCTCGGTACGAGTGGTACGCCCTCTTCTTGCCATCTAGTCATGCAGAGAGAAAAAACTTGAAATCGTCCCTATACTCTCTCTCTCTCTCTCTCTCTCTCTCTCTCTATATATATATATATATATATATATATATATATATAAACATAGAAAGAAAACAAAAACAAGAACTTTTATCTTATTTAAACACATATAAGCAAATACTTCTAAGGATTTCTCTATACTGCAATTAATAAGGAAAGGCATAATAAATAAAAAAAATTAAGTACTTTCTTACTTGAAGACGACAAGGCTGATGCTGATGTGTGTGTGATGCTGGAGAATGGGGACTGCTCTGATACCAACCTGTAACGCCCTGTTAAGATGTATACTAAAAGCCTAGCTTTTGGTATAAACATTTATCTAGAAATAAGAATCACATTGGTCAAATGTCTACATTTACGATAAATATAGTTGCTCAATTAATTTATATTGTAGATAACATGGTGTGTGATGTCACACACAAAAGATCATGTTATCGGTTCCTTATAAATTATAAACAGTAGGTCACGACCAAGATGGAAAGGAACCAACCATTGGAAGGTCGCAGTGTAATTAGGTGTTAGTTTATCTTAACTATATAATTACACTAGTACACTTAGAGTGTATTGAGTAGGACCATTTAAGGTCGTTCCTTTTATACTGACTTTATGAAGGAACAAAGACCTCAGTTATTATGGAAGTGTGTACTCTTAATCCTAATATAATAACAAGCTCATATATTTGATATTTATTTCTTTAATTTATCAATGGGTGAGATTTAGTTCGATAAATCAATAAGCCCGATAAGTTGGGAAATGATATCACTTATAGTGTGTGTTGTTGATTATAGAAGGAAACTGTGTCCTAGTGATCTAGGTTGAGAATGTCCCCAAGAGGAGCTCATAAGGATTGTCATGTTAAACCCTGCAGGTGGACTTAGTCCGACATGACGATGAAGTTGAGTGGTACTACTCTTGGAGCTAGATATTAATTAAGTGAGTTGTCAGTAACTTACTTAATTAGTGGACATTTGTTATCTTAAACACAGGGAGACTAACACACTCATAATAAGAAGGAGCCTAAAATGTAATTTGGGATTGGTGCGGTAGTTTAATAATAGTTCTCTAGTGGAATGAATTATTATTGATAAAATTAAGTTGTGTGTTCGGGGCGAACATGGGATGCTTAATTTTATCGGGAGACCAAAACCAATTCCTCCTCTCGATCCCTATCGTAGCCTCTTAATTATAGAGTACTATACCCACCTATACCCACCTTCTTACCCATCCCATAGGGGTCGGCCAAGCTAGTTTGGAGACCAAGCTAGGGCCGGCCAAAGTTTGGTTCATGGGTGCTTCAAGGTGACCGGCCCTAGCTTGGGTTCAAGCTTGGTGTGGTCGGCCCAAATTAAAATAAAAGGATTTTTATTTTTAAAAATTTTTTCTTATGTGGATAACATGATTTAAAAGAGAGTTTAAAAATTTAAATCTTTCCTTTTATAAGATTCTACAAAAGATTAAGAGAAGAGCTAAATCTCTTTCCTTATTTGTAAATTAAAAGGTTGATTTTAATTTTGGTAAAAACTTTCCTTTGAACCATGTTCATGATTTAAAATAAAGTTTAAAAAATTAATAATTCTCTTTTATTAGTTTCTACAAAAGATTAAGAAAAGATTTGATATCTTTCCTTATTTGTAGATTGAAAGGAGATTTTAATTTTTAGAGATAACATTCCAGAAATTATCCACATGTTTAAAGAAAGATTTAATTTATAAAATTTCCTTTTTATTAACCAATCATGAATGGAAAAATTATTGGAGAAATTTTTATAAATTTCCGAAAGCAAATAAGGAAGTTTTAATTTGTGTTTAAAATTTTATTTGCTTGGAGATTTTATTAGTGGCCGGCCATTGTCAATTGAATAGAGAAAATTATTTTAATTAAATAAATTTTCCTTTTCAATGGCAAAAGAATTAAGGAAGTTTTTATTAAATTTTCCTTATTTGCCAAGACCAAGGATTATAAAAGAGGGGGTAGAGGAGGCTTCATGGTGAACATCTCTATCCTATTTTTCCACTCTTTTCTCCTTGGGTGTGGCCGGCCCCTTCTTTTCTCTCCTCTCCTTTGTGTGGCCGAAACCTTCTCATGGTGGAGATAGCTTTGGTGGCCAGATCTAAGAAGGAGAAGAAGGAGAGAAAAGAAGCCTCTTTTCTAGTATCCCTTGGAGCATTGGTGGTGGTTGAATATCTTCATCCTTGGAGGTGCTCTTGTTGTGGCCGAACCTTGCAAGGAGGAGAAGAAGGTGCTTTGGTGGTTTCTCATCTCGAAAGATCGTTGCCCACACAACATCCGAGGTTAGAAGAGGAATACGGTAGAAGACCTAGAGGTTTTTGCTTGCAAAAGAAAAGGTATACTAGTATTTAATTTCCGCATCATACTAGTTTTATTTCTTTGTAAAAATACGAAATACAAGAGGCATGCGATTCTAGTATTTCGAATTTATTTTCGATGTTGTGTTCTTTTGTTTTCTTTTCCTTGTGATTTGATTGTTCTTTTCGGTTGACCTAGAGTTATTTAAGGAAATTAAATATTAGCTTTCCTTAAAAGGCTTTGTCTAGTCGGTGGTGGTTGTTCCCATATCCAAGAAGGCTATGTGCCTCGCCACGTCAGTACTGGAAGTCAATTTTGTAAATAGATATTTAATTGTCTTCGTAACCTAGATGATTTGGATCAAACGTGTTAAGTTCCGCAGGAGATCCAAGTCTAAACCTAAAAGAACAAATAAGTTAAACTTAGGATCAAACGTGTAAAGTTCCGCAGGCGATCCATGTTTAATTTAAAAGAACACATGGTAGCTAGGAAAAGGTTCAAACCTTTATACAAAATTTTTGTACAGTGAAACCGTTAGGCTTTCCGAATAGCAACCAACAATTGGTATCAGAGCTAGGGTTTTGCCTCTGTGTATTTGGTATTAGTTTAATTATGCACATGTCATACATAATTTAGGCAGGTTAATAGTAGGATGTGCTAACTTTGTGGATGCAGGATCCAAATATTATGACTTATAGTTATTATGTGTGTGATTGGATCCTTGGACATGTCAAGGGCATTTTATTCTGTGTGAATGATTGTATTATAAAATACAGCAGGAGCTGTATTTAGTTTTATTAGGATTTTATTTTTGATCTAGTCACATGTACATTCCTTTTATGGAATATAGGATCGATGGATGTAAATTTTATTTTATGTTCGATCTAGTTTACATGTACATTCCTTCGAGGAATATAGGATCGAAAAATATAAAATTCTATTTATGTCACGGATCGAATCTTGCATGGCGTGGAACCTTTTGAGGACCAGAGGCGGAGCGGAACAAGGAGCAAGATGGATGTGACAACTAGACCCGGTGGCGGTGGCCAAAGATGGCAGTAGCCAGGGTTGGCGACACACGGAGGACAGCAATAGATAAAAGCCATAATAGTTGAAAATTAATTTTTCTATTTATTGCTTTTTATGTTGTGTTCTGTGTGCTTGTTAGTATGCATGCTAAGTAGGCTAGCATAGTCAAAATTCCTCACTTTAAATAACTAAGTGGGAGAGGGATTTATTTTTAAATAAATTCCACGGTCTCCATTACTGGTTTATAAGTGATGCAACAAGCTTGCGCGTTGGCTCTGAGTGCCTTCCTCCATATCGGATGAGCTTGTTTGCAGATCACTAGCTTAAACTTCCATTTTGGATGACTATAGGAAGTTAATTAAGAGCGTGTGATCTTCCCCATCAAAGGGGCACAATCTTATTAATGGACTTAGTGTAAAGTAATGGTATACACTTAGGCACGTCTAATAGTATCCTCCCCATCGGAGTCACTGCTATTGTTTGTGTGACCGAAGAAAACCAACTATTAATTTGTCAAATAAATAAGTTGACAAGATAATAAAATTAAAAACTCCTCTTACAAATGTTTGATTTTGTATACGTCCACACTATCGTGGCATACAAAATTCATGGTGTTTGAGGTAATTTTATTTTGTCATAAAGATTTATTGACAAGATAATTAATGGGTAAAACCCTCCTCTTACAAATGTTTAAATTTTGTATACGTCCACACTATCGTGGCATGCAAAATTTACGGTGTTTGAGGTGTTGGTGAATTTAAATAATATTGTTTGAGGAATCAATGTTATTTTAAATTCAAAAAGTTTTGACCAAATATTTGATCAAAGACAGATCAACTATTAATTTTATTCGTCATAAAGTAAAGTTGACGAGATAATAAAATTAATGGATAAAATCTTTTTTTTTTTATTTTGTATACGTCCACACTATCGTGGCATACAAAATTCATAGGGATTTTAAAAGAATTGATCTTGACCAAATATTTTTGTGATTCTTAGGATTTAAAATATTTGTCAATCCCCTAGTTGTTATACTAAAGAAAAGACTTAGTAGTCCCAATTGTAATGATTGGAAATAGGACTTGGACATTAAGGTAGGCTGTCTTCTTAGAACTAAGAACAATTTAGGTGTATTTAATTCATTAGTTGAAACATGTTTAGTGGTGTTATCTACCAGAACTTGGAGTGTAGATACAGATGCCATTAATCATGTCTGTAATTCATTGCAGGGTTCCAGGAAATCCGACAACTAAATGAAAATAAAAACACCGTCCACATGGGTATTACTGCAAAAGTAGCAGCTATTGCAGTGGGAGAGGTTTATTCTCTAATAGGAATAAAATATGGATTATTAGAAATTATCTTTACATACTAAGTTTAGAAAGAACCTGATTTCAGTTTCTAAACTATTATAGAATAGATATTGTGTCTATTTTGATAACAAAGTTGTTATCAAGAAAAATAGGGAAGTTATCTATTCTGGTATGTTGGTTGACAATTTATAATCCAATAACTCCCACGATGCAACAAATGGAAATAAGTAACACATCTTCTAACTTTAAGAGAAAGCAACCTTCAAAAATGAACCAATTATATCTTTGGCATCTAAAGCTAGGTTATATTAACTTAAGTAGGATTCATTAGTAGCTGATGAACTTTTGGGTTCATTAGTAGTGGAAATCTTTCCAACCTGCGAGTCTTACTTGGAAGGAAAAATAACCAAGAAGCTTTTAAGTCAAAGGGGTATGGAGCCAAAGATATGTTGGAGTTGGTTCATTCTGATTTGTGTGATCCTATGACTATCCAGGCAAGAGGTAGTATCAAATATTTCATCTATTTTATAGATAACTATTCAAGATACAAATACATTTACTTAATGTGCCGCAAGACTAAGTACTTTGATTAGTTCAAAGAGTATAAGGCTGATGCGGAGAAACGTCAAAGTAAAAGTATCAAGACACTATGGTGAGATCGTAGTGGCAAGTACCTCTTGGGAGAATTTAGGAGTCACTTATCAAAAGTAGGGATTCAATCCAAACTAACTGCACCTGGTACACCCCTACAGAATGGTGTAGAAAAAGGAAGGTATAGGACTCTTATGGAAATAAGTAGATTGATGATGAGTTATTTGGAAAATTACCAAATTCATTTTAAGGATATACTCTGGAAACAGAAGTGAACATAGTACCTTCCAAAGTCAGAACTCTCTACTCATATAGAATTGCTAAATAGGCATAAGCCTATTTTGAAGCATATTCGGATTCGGGTAGTCCAACACATATGCTGAAGAGACACAATGATAAGTTGGACAGGAATTCACTTATTTGTAAGTTATCCTAGAGAAATGAAAGTAGGTTTATAGTCTTAAAAATCAGAAGGTCATTGTTAGCATCAATGATCGATTTTTAGAAAAAGACTATGTAATAAACCACAAGCCCATAAGTAAATTTGTTCTTAAAGAAATTATAAAGGACATGTCTAATCTAGTACCAACTGTACAAGATGAAATGTCACAAGAAACTGCAACACGTATCACAATTGATACACAATTATATACAAGTACATCATCGTAGTGGGAGGGTTGTCAAACAACCAAAAGGATTCATGTTTTGGGAAAGTTTTTGGACTAGATCCCAAATGAACATGAGTCTGATCCCGGAAATATGATGAAGCACTCCAAAATAAAGATGCAGCATCTTGGGAAAGAGCAATGAATACAGAATTAGAATATAAGTATTCTAATAAAATATAAAAGCTTGTAGAATCACCAGATGGTGTAAAATCCATTGGGTAAAAATAGGTCTACAATAGGAAAAGATGGATAGACAGGAAGGTGGAAACTTTCAAAGCAAGGCTTGATGAAAAAGGAAACTTTTTCACTGGTAGTCATGCTTAAGTCTATCCAGATTCTTTTATCTATTTAGCAAGTGGATGTCAATACAGCATTCCTTAATGGAAGTCTTGAAGAAAGCATCCATATAAAGCAACCAGAAGGGATCATTGCAAAGGGCAAAGAGCATCTTGTGTGAGCTCAATCAGTCTATGGACTGAGGCAAAGCTTCAAGGTCTTGGAACATCCGGTTTATCAAAGTAATCCAGACCTATGGATTTATTTAGTAACCGGATAAGTCTTGTGTATACAAAAAGTGTGATGGAAACGTGGTGGTATTTTTTTGTACTATACGTAGATAACATTTTTGGTAGTTGGAAACAATATCAAAGTGTTGTCAGAAGTGAGGGTATGGTTGTCCAAACAATTTGATATGAAGGACTTGGGAGAATGTATATATTCTTGGGATCAAAGTAATAAGGGATCGCAAGAAAAGAATATTTTATCCCAAGCTTCATATATCGAAAAAATCCTTGCTCGTTTTAAGCATGCAAAACTCCAAGAAAGGTGTCTTACCTTTTTTAGCATGGAGTAACTTTATCTAAAGAGATGTCTCCGCAGACATCAAAGTAGATAGAGGAAATGAAGGCAGTTCTTTATGCTTCGGCTGTCGGAAGCCTAATGTATGCTATGCACAAGATCAGAAATCTGTTTTGCCAAGGGCATAGTTAGTAGATATCAAAGTAACCCTGGACAAGGATATTGGACTGCAGTAAAGCATATATTGAAGTACCTTAGTGGCACTAGAGATTATATGCTAGCTTACAAGGCAGTTATTTTGGTCCCTGTGGGTTGCACGGATTTTGACTTCCAATCGGATAGGGACAATAGTAAGTCAACCTCGGGGTTTTGTGTTTACTTTAGGAGGTAAAGTCATAACTATGGAAGAGTGATAAGCAGAGGTGTTTTTCTAGACTCCACCATAGAAGCTGAGTATATGGCAAACCTCTGAGGTAGTCATAAAAGTTGGATGATTCAATAACCTCAAGATAGATTTAGATATGATTTCTGGTTTGTCCAAAAATTATTATAATTTATTGTAATAATAGTGGTGCAGTAGCAAACTCGAAGAAACCATGAGTCTATAAGGCAAGTAAACACAATAGAGCGCAAGTACCACCCATTACGAGAAATCGTATAAATGAGGAAAAGTTGTTACTGCCTAGATTGCATCAGATGATGACCTATAGATCTTTTCACTAAGGCCCTTAAGGCAAGAGTTTTTGATGGGCATGTTGAAGGGTTGGGAATCAAATGTATGGCAACAGATATGGCAGCTTAGTCTTTTAGTATAAGTGGGAGATTGTTAGGATGTATACTAAAAGCCTAGCTTTTGGTATAAATATTTATCTAGAAATAAGAATCACATTGGTCAAATGTCTACATTTACGATAAATGTAGTTGCTCAATTAATTTATATTGTAGATAACATAGTGTGTGGTGTCACACACAGAAGATCATGTTATCGGTTCCTTATAAATTATAAACAGTAGCTCACGACCAAGATGGAAAGGAACAAACCATTGGAAGGTCGTAATGTAATTAGGTGTTAGTTTATCTTAACTATATAATTACACTAGTACACTTAGAGTGTATTGAGTAGGACCATTTGAGGTCGTTCCTTTTATACTGACTTTATGAAGGAACAAAGACCTCAGTTATTATGAAAGTGTGTGTTCTTAATCCTAATATAACAACAAGCACATATATTTGATATTTATTTCTTTAATTTATCAATGGGTGAGATTTAGTTCGATAAATCAATAAGCCCGATAAGTTGAGAAATGATATCACTTATAGTGTGTGTTGTTGATTATAGAAGGAAACTGTGTCCTAGTGATCTAGGTTGAGAATGTCCCCAAGAGGAGCTCATAAGGATTGTCATGTTAAACCCTGCAGGTGGACTTAGTCCGACATGACGATGAAGTTGAGTGGTACTACTCTTGGAGCTAGATATTAATTAAGTGAGTTATCAGTAACTTACTTAATTAGTGGGCATTTGTTATCTTAAACACAAGGAGACTAACACACTCATAATAAGAAGGAGCCCAAAATGTAATTTGGGATTGGTGCGGTAGTTCAATAATAGTTCTCTAGTGGAATGAATTATTATTGATAAAATTAAGTTGTGTGTTCGGGGCGAACACGGGATGCTTAATTTTATCGGGAGACCAAAACCAATTCCTCCTCTCGGTCCCTATCGTAGTCTCTTAATTATAGAGTACTATACCCACCTTCTTACCCATCCCATAGGGGCCGGCCAAGCTAGCTTGGAGACCAAGCTAGGGCCGGCCAAAGTTTGGTTCATGGGTGCTTCAAGGTGGCTGACCCTAGCTTGGGTTCAAGCTTGGTGTGGTCGGCCCGAATTAAAATAAAAGGATTTTTATTTTTTAAAAATTTTTCTTATGTGGATAACATGATTTAAAAGAGAGTTTAAAAATTTAAATATTTCTTTTATAAGATTCTACAAAAGATTAAGAGAAGAGCTAAATCTCTTTCCTTATTTGTAGATTAAAAGGTTGATTTTAATTTTGGTAAAAACTTTCCTTTTAACCATGTTCATGATTTAAAAGAAAGTTTAAAAAATTAATAATTCTCTTTTATTAGTTTCTACAAAAGATTAAGAAAAGATTTGATATCTTTCCTTATTTGTAGATTGAAAGGAGATTTTAATTTTAAGAGATAACTTTTCATAAATTATCCACATGTTTAAAGAAAGATTTAATTTATAAAATTTCCTTTTTATTAACCAATCATGAAGGGAAAAATTATTGGAGAAATTTTTATAAATTTCCGGAAGCAAATAAGGAAGTTTTAATTTGTGTTTAAAATTTTATTTGCTTGGAGATTTTATTAGTGGCCGGCCATTGTCAATTGAATAGAGAAAATTGTTTTAATTAAATAAATTTTCCTTTTCAATGGAAAAAGAATTAAGGAAGTTTTTATTAAATTTTTCTTATTTGCCAAGACCAAGGATTATAAAAGAGAGGGTAGAGGGGGCTTCATGGTGAACATCTCTATTCTATTTTTCCTCTCTTTTCTCCTTGGGTGTGGCCGGCCCCTTCTTTCCTCTCCTCTCCTTTGAGTGGCCGAAACCTTCTCATGGTGGAGATTGCTTTGGTGGCCGGATCTAAGAAGGAGAAGAAGGAGAGAAAAGAAGCCTCTTTTCTAGTATCCCTTGGAGCATTGGTGGTGGTTGAATCTCTTCATCCTTGGAGGTGCTCTTGTTGTGGCCGAACCTTGCAAGGAGGAGAAGAAGGTGCTTTGGTGGTTTCTCATCTCGGAAGATCGTTGCCCACACAACATCCGAGGTTAGAAGAGGAATACGGTAGAAGATCTAGAGGTTTTTGCTTGCAAAAGAAAATGTATACTAGTATTTAATTTCCGCATCATACTAGTTTTATTTATTTGTAAAAATACCAAATACAAGAGGCATGCGATTCTAGTATTTCGAATTTGTTTTCGATGTTGTGTTCTTTTGTTTTTCTTTTCCTTGTGATTTGATTGTTCTTTAAGGTTGACCTAGAGTTATTTAAGGAAATTAAATATTAGCTTTCCTTAAAAGGCTTTGTCTAGTCGGTGGTGGTTGTTCCCATATCCAAGAAGGCCATGTGCCTCGCCACGTCAGTACTGGAAGCCAAATTTGGAAATAGATATTTAATTGTCTTCGTAACCTAGGTGATTTGGATCAAACGTGTTAAGTTCCGCAGGAGATCCAAGTCTAAACCCAAAAGAACAAATAAGTTAAACTTAGGATCAAACGTGTAAAGTTCCGCAGGCGATCCAAGTTTAATTTAAAAGAACACATGGTAGCTAGGAAAAGGTTCAGACCTTTGTACAAAATTTTTATACAGTGGAACCGTTAGGCTTTCCGAGTAGCAACCAACACGCCCACCCTCCGAGTGCTCTCTAAGGTGAACGATACTTATCTATGAACTTTACTTACCTAGTGTTGCTTATGCTAATAATAGTAGTACATAAAATTTTCTAAACTTAGATGTAGCTTTTCCACTAACTTGGTTCTTACGGTGAGTGACATCATAACATGCAGTTAAGTAACATAAGTACTACTAGCTTCTTAATACATTCTTACTAAACATGCAACATATAAAGGAACGTAAATGATTCATTTCAACACTCAACTCATAATTCTAAAGCAGTTAAAGCATTTCTAACTATAATTGCATGCAAAGGGTCATAATGAATTTCTTGCACTCTTTAAAACTAATCTACATATAATGTATCAAATAGTATACCTCATGTGCCAAAAACATCAATCTCAGGGAAATATGAAATCATAATATCTAATAACCATCCACCAAAATTAGTCTATTCAATCATTAATAATAGAAATACTAGACGACACTCGACCCATGCAAAACTAACAATTTATGACATCCTCTTAACAATAATTAAAAAGTAAAATCTCTAAAATTTTACTAGCAATTTTAAAAAAGAAATCTTAATATGCTCCCAACGAATTCCCAAGGCTTTCCATAGTCCAGGCATCATAAACACACCATCACGCATCCCCTTGTCGCCTTCCTTCACTATTATTTTTCTTTTCCTTTATCTGCAGTAAGAGAAAATGCAACTAGTAAGCAACAAAGCTTAGTAAGTACTATCTAGCTCACAAAAATCTCGAAATGTGCAAACATGCTTTTAAAATACTTTTCATGCCGGAACCTTTAATATTACTTACACTGATAGTACAGATAAACATGCGTAAATACTTTTGTACTAATAGAAGAACTAAAACATGTTTAACTCAAGGCAACAAGCATATGCAAGCATTTAACTTCCTTAAACATAAACAAGCATTTAACTTTCTTAAACTTGCTTTTTCTTAACTTATCTTGAAACTTGGAAATTCATTAAACTTGAAAACTTTGCTAAAGCATATACTTGAAAATAAATAGCTTCACTTGGGATCCCTAAGGCGTAAGTACCATCTCATGCGCATTCCCTAATTGGTTGGGGTAGCGAGCCACTGTTACGTTCCGCAAGTGTACGGAAATGTCGCAAGTAATATAAAAGATTATCGTATCCACAGGGACTGGAATAAGCACTAGAAATATCTCAAAACGAATTAGCTAAACAACTAATCAATTGGTCTCAAATGCTAAGGATGAAAAATAAATCTAAAATGAAAGATTAACAAACAAGAGTTTGGGGTTTGAGTTATGATAAAGGGAGGTTCTAGGAGTTTTGGTTTCATTGTAAGATCTCTTGAATGTATATGGTTTACCAATTCTTATTTCTCAATTGTCTAATATTTGTAGAAGGTTGCCGGTTCTCTCTTGCAATAGATAACCGGCTTAGGACTAAAAAATGTACCTAAATGTGATCAATTAGATATGAACCTATGTTGTCCTTACACAGGATTGCACCTATTACTATGCTTCCCTTGGATATCAACATAGAAGTTCATAGCTTCTTAACCCATAAAGATACAAGGATTGAATCATAAAATCTATCCTACCCTCTTGAATATTCTCATTTCCCCTTCAAGGTTATCCCTCAAACGTCCTTACATGGGCTTGCACCTGTCACGTGGATCCCTCGGAAAATCGAGTGAGAGTTAATCTCTACAAAGTCTATAAGATATCCAAACAATCAATCAAGAATGAGAATTAAGCCCTAATCACAATTAATCATTCAAGATCCAATCAATACAAACTAGGCAACATCATAGAAACAAAGAAATGGCAAATCCACAAGACTTTAAATTAATTTATCTCACAAATACTCCCTCCATCCTAGAACAAAAAGATCTACTCCATAAAACAAAGAAAGAAAACCAAAGATAAGAAGATTACAAGCATTTCTTCAATCCCAATCTAAGAAGAGGAAAGAAAGAAAACTTATCTACAATATAGCTCAATCTTTGGATCCAATCCTCGCTCCCGGAATCGAATTCGCCAAGATCTCCCATTAGATCGCCCAAAAATCCTCCCAAGAATGGGAGGAATCCACCAAATCTTGCTTTCTCCCCAAAGGGGAGAAGATCCCCTTTCAAATCTTCAAAGAGGCTTTAAATAGAGGGGGGCTTTCGGGCACCACACGGCCCCGAGTCATGGCCGTGTGAGGTTCACACGGCCAGAGCCTTTCCCCTCTCTGTCATCCATACACGACCGTGTGGTGTAAACGACCGTGGACAACTCCCATCAAGACCTCCAAGCACGGCCGTGTAGATCCACACGGCATGGACTACCCCAGCTTCTGGAAACCTGGCACGACCGTGTGGTGCACACGGCCAGAACAATTTTAAGCGCTGGGAACCCTGCATGACCGTGTGATGCACACGGCCAGGGCCATCTTGGTCTCTGGAAACCTTACACAACCATGTAGATCCACACGACCATGTAAGGATTGAACACTGATTTGCTTCAAAACTTGGCACGACCGTGTGAGGTTCACACGACCAGGCCAAGTTCCTTGTCTGTTTCTCCTGGTTGACCACACGGCCAGAGCACTCCACCCAGGCAGAGCCGTGTGTAGCAGACGGCCAAGTGCTTTCTCCAATGCACAAAAAGTAGAATGTAGAATCTTCACCAAATTCGACTCCTGTGTACAAAAAATGCACAAAAAGTAGATCTCCGAACAAAAAGAGTAAATATGCTAAAAGAAAAGCTGGAAGTATAAAAATGCATAGATCAAGCAAGCTCAAAGTATGTAAATGTGCATCAAAACATGCATAAAAGTATATAAATTCTACGCACATCACACCCCCAGACTTAAACCTTTGCTTGTCCTCAAGCAAAATGCTGCAATCTAAATTCATATGTTCTACAACGCATTCATAAACCCTAATGTACTTTCCTAACTCTATCAAAGAGTTCCAATAACAAGCATAATCATGGAAACAAATCAAGTATGGCTCAAGCTTAAGTATCCTGTGCACAGTATAAAAGTAACTCAAAAACCCTTCAAGTTTCAATCTATGTCCTAGTCAAGTCGTCATCAAATTTGAATTCCTAATGTTTCCGGTGAGAGACAAGTAACCAGTGATAGGCACTTACTTGCCACTCACTTGGTTCATATTTCTCAACCAACCCAAGGTCTCAAAGGTGTGCTCAATCTCAAGAGAAGCTAAGCAGTCAAGTCCCCAGTAACCTAACTCGGTCTCAAAGGGGTGACTTGCTAGATTCCACTCACGACAACTGTTTTTTATATCACTTAATTTTTTTTATTGCTTTTCTTTTTCAATTTTTTTTTCATAAGTATTTACATTGGGCAAATCTTATTTCACAAGTGTACTTTTAGAACAAATGTTGGGATATTTTGATTTTTTCAAATGAGCTTTCATGAGTTGAGCCTCATCCAGTAACCAAAATGAAGTTTGAAAACTCACCATGGAAACCAAGTACTAAGCAAACAAGATGAATCATGACTATTTCAATGATATCAACCATTCAAGCATCAAGTCAAAGTGTAGTGAAAGTAAGATTCTTAAGGTCAAGCCAAGACTAAAACTCATCTCCATATGATTCTTAGCTTATTTCATGCTACCCAAGATAGAGAAAAGAAGTACATAAAGCTTACTACTAGTATCATTTACAACATCATGAATCTAGATAATAAACGTGCTAGTATTTTGCATTAAGGAACAAACAATCATGATATGATGAATGATGCAACTAGCAAAAAACAAAAAAAAATTATTATACAAAAACTAAACTAAACCAAATGCATCTAATGCATCCCCCCAGACTTAAACTTTTCATTGTCCCAATGAAAACTAAAAACAATGTGGAGGAGATTTTAAGTAAGAGAAGTTACCAAGTGATGAGCTCCAAATGGTTGACATTCATGTTTTAAAAATACTCGTCTATCCAATGCTCACATTCCTCCACAACTTTGAATTCTATAAAAATAAGATAGACAAGAAAAATTAACTAGAGGATACATGTTTATTATAAAGAAAGAACTAAAGACATAAAAGAAAATAAGGAAAATGAACTTGGGTTGCCTCCCAAGAAGCGCTTGTTTAAGGTCATTAGCTCGGTCACCTCATTAGATTCATCGAAATCTCGCTCTTGGAGGGGTAAGATATTTTAGAACCCTCCTATCAAGGGCTCTTATTATGGAGAGAGCTTTCATCAAAGGAACTACAAAGTAAATTATAACTCTCTCCATCTTTGTCTTCTTGGAAATTTTTTCAGGTGGTCAAAGACGGTTCAGATTGAGCTTCCAATTATTGGCCCATGTGAAATCTGCACATCCAAAAGAAAAACAAATCTCCCACAAGCATGTTATATAGTATAGAGCTAGAACCATATCAAGATAAGATGAATAAGTAATAAAACTGAATCACATCCAACAAAGTCAATTATGGGTACCTCCATAAAGTTTTCCAAAAGATCACAAGAAATACTAACCTTACTTTGCTGAGAAATATCTGAAATTTCTAAACATGTAGATGTGACTTCCTCTGAATCAAATGATGGTTCTGGCTCTAGCTCAGACGTTGATGATATCAATGATGGTGATTCTTGAGACTCTGCTAAATCTGCATAAGTCCCTACACATTGTTCCACAACATGATCAATTCTTAAAACCTCTAAGGGTTGTGTTGACAAAGGTGGTGATCCTTGAGATGCTGCTTCCACAACACAGCTCCCTACACATTCTTTCATATCATCATCATTAACACATACATCAAAAAATAAACCAACATCTATGTCCTTAATAGGAGAATCAATAACAAAAGGATCAATAACTTCACTTGCAGTTTTAAGTTAATCTACGACATCACATTCATCATCTGAAAATTCAATGTCACTATAACACCCTATAAAATTTTGAGGTAGATTTGAAAACTTATTTACCACTGCATTATTAATAAAATCCTCATCTGAAAAATCCTCATCTTCATGTACATTCAAAAATCTGCACTCAACCATATTAGTGTCACAGGTGTTGGTTGCTACTCGGAAAACCTAGAGGTTCCACTGTACAAAAATTTTGTACAAAGGTCTGAACCTTTTCCTAGCTACCATGTGTTCTTTTAAATTAAATTTTGGATCGCATGCGGAACTTAACACGTTTGATCCAAAACTTAATCTATTTGTTCTTTTAGGTTTTGACTTGGATCTCCTGCGGAACTTAACACGTTCGACCCAAATCGCCTTAAGTTATTAATTCCATTAAATATTAATTTCCATAATTGGTTCCCAGTACTGACGTGGCGAGGCACATGGCCTTCTTGGATATGGGAGCAACCACCACCGACTAGACAAAACCTTTTATAGAAATCTAATATTTAATTTCCTAAAATAACTTTAGGTTAACCGAAAAGAACAATCAAATCACAAGGAAAAAATAAAACAAAAGAACACAACTTCGAAAAACATATTCGAAATACTAGAATCGTAAGCCTCTTTTATTTGGTATTATTTCCATAAATAACTAGCATGATGCGGAAAGAAAAATTACTAGTTATACCTTCTAGAAAGACCTCTTGATCTTCTACCGTATTCCTCTTCTAACCTCGGACGTTGTGTGGGCAACGATCTTCCGAGATGAGAAACCACCAAGCACCTTCTTCTCCTCCTAGCTAGGTTCGGCCAACACAAAGAAGCTTCACCAAGGACAAAGAACAAAACATCAACCAAGCTCCAAGGGATACAAGCTTTCTCTCCTTCTTCTTCTTCTTCTCCAAGTAGTATCCGGCCACCACAAGAGCTCCAAGCCAATAGAGAAGGTTCGGCCACCACCAAGAGGAAGAGAGGAAGAGAGGTTGGCCGGCCACAACACCAAGGAAAAGAGAAAGAAAAATAGAATAGAGTCGTTAGCCTTGAAGCCTCCTCTACCCCCTCTTTTATAATCCTTGGTCTTGGCAAATAAGGAAAATTTAATAAAAACTTCCTTAATTCTTTTGCCATTGAAAAGGAAAATTTATTTAATTAAAACAATTTTCTCTTTTCAAATTTTAATGGCCGGCCACAACAAATAAATTCTCCAAGCAAATAAAATTTTAAACACCAATTAAAACTTCCTTATTTGCTTCCGGAAATTTATAAAAATTTCTCCAACAATTTTATCCCTTCATGATTGGTTTATAAAAAGGAAATTTAATAAATTAAAATCTTTCTTTTAAACATGTGGATAAAAAGAAAGTTATCTCTAAAAATTAAAATCTCTTTTAATCTACAAATAAGGAAAGATATCAAATCTTTTCTTAATCTTTTGTAGAAACTTATAAAAGAGAATATTTAATTTTAAACTCTCTTTTAAATCATGAACATGGTTAAAAAGGAAAGTTTTCTTAAAATTTAAAATCCTCCTTTAATCAACAAATAAGGAAAGATTTCAAATTTTAAACTCTCTTTTAAACATGTAGATGATTTACAAATAAGGAAAGTTTTTACCAAAAAATTAAAATCATCCTTTTAAACTACAAATAAGGAAAGAGATTAATCTCTTCTCTTAATCTTTTGTAGAAAGCTATAAAAGGAAATTTTTAATTTTTAACTCTTTTTAAAAAACATGATATCCACATAAGAAATAATTTTAATAAAAATCCTTTTTAATATTCTAGTGGCCGGCCACCTAAGCTTGGGACCCAAGCTTTGGCCGGCCACCTACATGGCTCATCCACTTGGACTTGGCCGGCCCTAGCTTGGGTTCCAAGCTAGCTTGGTCGGCCCCATTGGATGGGTAAGAAGGTGGGTATGCGGTGGGTATAAATCTCAATATACTAGAGGCTACGATAGGGACCGAGAGGAGGAATTGGTTTTGGTCTCCCGATGAAATTAAGCATCCCGTGTTCGCCCCGAACACACAACTTAATTTCATCAATAATAATTCATTCCACTAAAGAACTATTATTGAACTACCGCACCAATCCCAAATTACATTTTGGGCTCCTTCTTATTATGAGTGTGTTAGTCTCCCTGTGTTTAAGATAACAAATGTCCACTAATTAAGTAAGTTACTGACAACTCACTTAATTAATATCTAGCTCCAAGAGTAGTACCACTCAACTTCATCGTCATGTCGGACTAAGTCCACCTGCAGGGTTTAACATGACAATCCTTATGAGCTCTTCTTGGAGACATTCTCAACCTAGATCACTAGGACACAGTTTCCTTCTATAATCAACAACACACACTATAAGTGATATCATTTCCCAACTTATCGGGCTTATTGATTCATCGAACTAAATCTCACCCATTGATAAATAAAGAAATAAATATCAAATATATGTGCTTGTTATTATATTAGGATTAAGAGCACACACTTCCATAATAACTGAGGTCTTTGTTTATTTATAAAGTCAGTATAAAAGAAACGACCTCTAATGGTCCAACTCAATACACTCTAAGTGTACTAGTGTAATTATATAATTAAGATAAACTAATACCTAATTACACTACGACCTTCCAATGGTTTGTTCCTTTCCATTATGGTCGTGAGCTACTGTTTATAATTTATAAGGTACTGATAACATGATCCTCTGTGTGTGACACCACACACCATGTTATCTACAATATAAATTAATTGAACAACTACATTTATCATAAATGTAGACATTTGACCAATGTGATTCTTGTTTATACCAAAAGCTAGGCTTTTAGTATACACTCTAACAACAGGATTTGCTGAAGTCTTTATTTTCATTGACCCCCACTAACCTTTGTGGAAAAGGAACTCTTAGCGAAGGTCTTGGGGAAGGTACTTCTAACTTCCCATATTCCCTTTTAGCTTGTGGAGGAGATTCAACTTGCTTATCTAATGTTGGCATGATCAATCATTGAGGAAAAGGTACTTGTGGCCTTTGAGAACTTCCTGGAAAGATGGAACTGAGTTCTTGTGATCTTCTATTATTCTTCTCCTCAATTATAGACATCTCTTTCTTTAGATGCTCTACATGATTTTTGCCACTTCTCAACCCAACATCATCACACTTTTCATTAGATCTTGACTGTGTAGGAGGGGGATCTTCTTTGAACCATTTTGAAACAATACTATCAAGCTTTGCCCCCAAATGTTTGAACTCCTCACTCTGTGACTTGTGAATTTCAACACTCATAGATGGTTGAGTTACAATTTGTTCGACAGACTCTATAGCATTTATGGCTTGCACTTCTTGAATGTTTGAGGGAGATTTCATCCAACTTACGTTCGAACATTCATGGAGGTTTAATGTCACTTGATCAATTAATGAATAAGCTTCATCTATACTTTTGTCCATAAAAGAACCTCCAGCTGATGAATCCAATAAACTCTTGTCTGAGAAAGAAATTCCCCCATAGAATATGTGCAGAATCAACCATTTTTCAAAACCATGATGAGGGCACTGTCTTTGAAGACTCTTGAATCTATCCCATGCTTCAAACAATGATTCTCCATATGCCTGAGCAAAATTTGTTATGCAATTCCTCATATACACTGTTCTGCTTGGAGGAAAAAAATGATTCAGAAATTGCTTCTCCAATTGTTACCAACTTGTGATGCTTTGAGGATGGAGAGAATATAACCAAGTCCTTGCTTTATCCTTGATACTGAAAGGAAATGTCATCAATTGAACTGCATCTGCTGACACTCCTTCACATTTAACCATATCACAAATCTCTAAAAATATTTCAAGATGCAGATAAGGACTTTCTAATACTTCTCCTCCAAATTTATAACCTTGTATCATAAAAATTAACTCTGGGTCTAGTTGGAAACTTTCTGCTTCAATTTGAGGTTGCACAATGGGAGATAAAAATCTTGCAGAAAAGGGTATAGAAAAATTTCTCATGGGCCTGCTTGACATGTTAGTGCTCATGGATATTCAAGAAAAAAATTATAAAATGAAGAATCAAAGACAATAAATAAAATGCAATATGAAAAACAAGAAAGAAAATGCAGAATTTAAATTGCAAGAAAGAAAGTGCATAATGAAAACAAAAAAGAAAAGATAAAAGGAAAAAGAAAAATGTCTAGAATAATTCATATGCTAAAGATTGCAAGATATTTTTACAAAAGAAAAGAACAAAGAAACTAGATCAAAAGAGAAAACAGAGAAAAGTTAGACAAGAATGTTATAATCGAAAATGCAGAATTAGAATCACAACAGAAAGAAATTAACAAGAATGTTATACAAGAAATGAAAACTTATAAAAACAGAATTCTAACAATTAGTTACAACTATGCAAATGAAAAGAAAAGTTATGTCTAGTCTAACTCAATTGATAATCTCCAATGTTATAGCGCAGTCCCCGGCAACATCGCCAAAAACTTGTTACGTTCTGCAAGTGTACGAAACTGTCGCAAGTAATATAAAAGATTATCGTATCCACAGGGACTGGAATAAGCACTAGAAATATCTCAAAGCGAATTAGCTAAACAACTAATTAATTGGTCTCAAATGCTAAGGATGAAAAATAAATCTAAAATGAAAGATTAACAAACAAGAGTTTGGGGTTTGAGTTATGATAAAGGGAGGTTCTAGGAGTTTTGGTTTCTTTGTAAGATCTCTTGAATGTATATGGTTTACCAATTCTTATTTCTCAATTGTCTAATATTTGTAGAAGGTTGCCGGTTCTCTCTTGCAATAGATAACCGGCTTAGGACTAAAAAATATACCTAAATGTGATCAATTAGATATGAACCTACGTTGTCCTTACACAGGATTACACCTATTACTATGCTTCCCTTGGATATCAACATAGAAGTTCATAGCTTCTGAACCCATAAAGATACAAGGATTGAATCATAAAATCTATCTTACCCTCTTGAATATTCTCATTTCCCCTTCAAGGTTATCCCTCAAACGTCCTTACACGGGCTTGCACCTATCACGTGGATCCCTCGAAAAATCGAGTGAGAGTTAACCTCTACAAAGTCTATAAGATATCCAAACAATCAATCAAGAATGAGAATTAAGCCCTAATCACAATTAATCATTCAAGATCCAATCGATACAAACTAGGCAACATCATAGAAACAAAGAAATGGCAAATCCACAAGAGTTTACATCAATTTATCTCATAAATACTCCTTCCATCCTAGAACAAAAAGATCTACTCCATAAAACTAAGAAAGAAAACCAAAGATAAGAAGATTACAAGCATTTCTTCAATCCCAATCTAAGAAGAGGAAAGAAAGAAAACTTATCTACAATATAGCTCCATCTTCAGATCCAATCCTCACTCCCGGAGTCGAATTCGCCAAGATCTCCCTTTAGATCGCCCAAAAATCCTCCCAAGAATGGGAGGAATCCACCAAATCTTGCTTTCTCCCCAAAGGGGAGAAGATCCCCTTTCAAATCTTCAAAGAGGCTTTAAATAGAGGGGGGATTTTGGGCGCCACACGGCCCCGAGTCATGGCCGTGTGAGGTTCACATGGCCAGAGCCTTTCCCCTCTTTGCCATCCATACACGGCCGTGTGGTGTAAACGGCCGTGGACAACTCGCATCAAGACCTCCAAGCACGACCGTGTAGATCGACACGGCCTGGACTGCCCCAGCTTCTGGAAACCTGGCACAGCCGTGTAGTGCACACGGCCAGAACACTTTTAAGCGCTGGGAACCCTACACGGCCGTGTGATGCACACGGTCAGGGCCTTCTTGGTCTCTGGAAACCTTACACGGCCATGTAGATCCACACGGCCATGTAAGGATTGAACTCTGATTTGCTTCAAAACTTGGCACGGCCATGTGAGGTTCACACGTCCAGGCCAAGTTCCTTGTCTATTTCTCCTGGTTGACCACACGGCCAGAGCACTCCACCCAAGAAGAGCCGTGTGTAGCACACGGCCAAGTGCTTTCTCCAATGCTTAGCTCATAAGTTTGTCCAAGAATGTAGAATCTTCACCAAGTTCGACTCCTGTGTACAAAAAATGCACAAAAAGCAGATCTCCGAACAAAAAGTGTAAATATGCTAAAAGAAAAGCAGGAAGTATAAAAATGCATAGATCAAGCAAGCTCAAAGTATGTAAATGTGCGTCAAAACATGCATAAAAGTATATAAAATCTACGCACATCAGCCACCAATCCAAAAAGAGCATACCTCGGTCTACTAGGGCCAAGACTTCGGAATTGGACACCTGAATTTATTTACGACAACTTTGGAAGTCGGGTACTGGCCTTTCAAAGTAAAATATCTTAATTACTTCTTCTTTAAATGCCTTGGCATTTTAACAAACACCTTGTGTGCCAAAATTCCTAAAGTCTTGACTTTGGGATCTACTTAAGGCCTTGGCCTTTTTCTTTCTTTTCTTTATCTTTCTTATACTTTTCTTAAACTCAAAATATTGCTAGGGTATTTTTCCATATGCATCTATAAGTGAAACTAACTAGGTAACACACAATCATGCATAGAACACAAAAGAAATCCGCACATACAATATTTCTGCGAAGAGAAATCAACGGAAAACACCTCTTACTATAGGTGAGCAGTACTTACAGTATTATCTTGAACTTACTAACGTGAAAACTCTCTAGGATTCCGGTGCAAACTTGAGATCCTCGCGCTTTGCTTACGTCCACACGTTCCTCTCGTTGAGACGAGTCAAAAAATATCCAAAAGCTCCCTCGAAACTTGTCCTAGCTGGCCACCACAAGAAGCCCTAGGCTTCTTTTGTTTTTCGCCCAAACCCAGGAGAAATTCTGCACACAAAAGAAAGAGGAGGAATTAGGTCGAGAATCCCCTTATTTCACTTAAGTCCTTCTATTTATACCGAAGGGTATTTCTGTTATCTATTACCACTTAAATTTACTTTCGCCCTCTATTTGATCAGCACGGCCCTGCTGGGTTCTTGGTCATCCGAAACAACTTAAGGATTTGCTTAACTAGAGGTCTCCGGTTCGATCCTTGGCCCGGCCTCTTTTTGCCTCAACTTTGTTTCTTTTGGTAAAATACCAAACAAACTCCGAAAATTACATAAAAATACTCCAAAATTTCTAAAAATCTCTAGAATATTTCTAAAGCATTTCTAAATATTTATAATCACTTTTAGAACTCGTAATGAGGAAATTTGGGTTGTTACAATTCCCCATACCTTATAAAAGTTCGTCCTCAAACTTATAATAATTCTGGATATCTCTGTCTCATGCTGTCCTCACGCTCCCAAGTAGTTTCCTCGTGCTTCGGATTTTGCCAAATGACTTTCATTAGTGGTACTTCTTTGTTCCTTAGTCTCTTAACTTCTCTGTCCACTATTTGTCTAGGTCTGCTCTCATAGCTAAGATCCTCCTAGATCTGCACTAACTGAGGCTGAATCGCTTGGCTAGGGTCGTGGAGGCACTTCTTTAGCATGGAGACATGAAATACATTGTATATTGCTGACATGTCTTGTGGTAAGTCCAGCTTGTAAGCTACCTTCCCAATCCTCACTTTGATCAGGTAGGGTCCTACGTAGCGAGGACTTAAACTTGCCCTTTTTTCCAAATCTCATCACTCCCTTCATAGGAGCAACTTTGAGGAAGACTGAATCCCCTATTTGGAACTCAAGTGGCCTACGGCGTGTGTCAGCATAGATTTTCTGCCTACTCTGGGTAGTCTCGATTCTCTATCTGATCTTTTGGATAGTCTGAGTGGTCTCATCTATCATCTTAGTCTGAATGTCTAGCTCTGCTTCCATTTCCTTCCTTTCACTTGCCTCTTGCCAACAAATGGGTGATTTGCACTTTTGGCCATACAATGCCTCGTAAGGTGCCATCTTGATTGTGGCCTGGTAGCTATTGTTATAGGCGAATTCAGCTAAGTACAGATACTTGCACCAACTGCCCTTAAAATCTAATGCACAAGCCCTAAGCATATCTTCTAAAATCTGATTTACTCGTTCTGTCTATCCATCAGTCTGCAGATGGAAGGCTGTACTAAACTTGAGTTTGGTGCCTAGTGCCTTCTGAACACACTCCCAATAAAGAGAGGTGAAGCGCCCATCTCTATCAGAAATGATAGATTTTGGAACTCCATGAAGTCTGATCACTTCCTTAACATATAGTTGTGCCAACTGCTCTATAGAGTGGGACACCTTGACGGCTAGAAAATGGGCAGACTTTGTCAATCTGTCCACTATCACCCATATCGCATCATACCCACTAGTAGTCCTTGGAAGACCTGTTATAAAGTCCATGGATATTTCATCCCACTTCCACTCTGGTATTGGGAGGGGTTGTAGGACTCCTCCTGTCCTTTGGTGCCCCGCTTTGACTCTCTGGCATGTCAGGCAGGTGCTGACATATTTTGCAACATCTCTCTTGAGTCCAGACCACCAGAATCTCTACTTCAAATCTTGATACATCTTGGTGGAACCTGGGTGCATGGAGTACGGTGTACTATGAGCTTCTTCTAGAATCTTCTTTCTCAATTCCTCATCATTGGGGGCACAAAGGCGGCACCACTGATAGAGGATTCCACTGTCTGATACTCGAAACTCTGAATTTTCTTCTTTTTGTATCTCTTGCTTGATCTTCTGGATATCGGGATCTTCACTTTGCTTTCTCTGTATATCCTCAAGCAGGATTGACTCTAAGGTCAATGCAGAGAGTTGCCCATAAATAATTTCAACTCCAAAATCTAACAATTCCTTCTTCAATAGTAGTGCTAATGATTACAAGGGCATCAGGGTTGCACTGGATTTTCGGCTTAGTGCATCCACCACTTTGTTAGCTTTACCTGGGTGGTAGAGGATTTCACAGTCTTAATCTTTAACCAACTCTAGCCACCTGCGCTATCTCATGTTTAAGTCTTTCTGGGTAAAGAAATATTTCAAGCTCTAATGGTCGGTGAAGATTCTGCACTGAACTCCATACAAATAATGTCGCTAGAGTTTTAGTGCAAAGACCACAGCTGCCAGTTTAAGATCATGAGTGGGGTAGTTCTTCTCATAATCCTTGAATTGTCTGGAAGCATAAGCTATAACCTTCCCCTCTTGCATGAGGACAGCTCCGAGGCCCATCTTGGAAGCATCACTGTATATGTCAAAACTCTTGTCACTCTCTGGAACAGTCAGAATGGAAGCACTGGTCAGTCTTTTCTTCAATGCTTGGAAACTTTGCTCACATTTGTCTGACCATTCAAACTTCTTGTTCTTCCTAGTTAGGGCTGTTAGTGGAGAGGCTATCTTGGAAAAGTTCTCCACGAATTTCCTGTAATACCCAGCTAAACCAAGGAAACTTCTAATCTCCCTGGCATTCTTGGGTCTACACTAGTTGTTGACCGCCTCTATTTTGGCAGGATCCACCTGGATACCTTCTTTAGAAATGATGTGACCTAGAAACGTCACCTGCTCTAACCAGAACTCGCACTTTGAGAATTTGGCATAAAGCTATTTTTGCTGAAGGGTCTGCAGTACTATTCTCAAGTGCGTGTCATGCTCCTCTGGGGTTCTTGAATAGATCAGAATGTCGTCGATGAACACCCCGCTATAAGAACGAGAAACCGAAGAAAAAAAATGCTCGAACGGTAGTTGTACCAATTCAAAGCAAGCCCGCTCTAATACCAATTGTTGGATCGAGAAGCGCTAGATGGGGGGGGGGGGTGAATAGCACTCGTGGTTTTCACTCGTTTCGGATTCGTAAAACACTTGAGAAGTAGCAGCGGAAATAGATAAAATAACAAGCACACAGAAGACTCCAAGATTTACTTGGTTCGGAGCCTAGGGCAACTCCTACTCTAAGGCCCGCGATCGTTGATCACTTTCGGTGGGCAACAACTATAATATCGCAAATCTTTTACAAGAAAATAAGTATAAGTATTAAACTTTAAAAGATTATACCGACAAATACAAAGATGAACGAAGTGGTAGAGGATTGTTGGAGTGGCAGAGTCTAGTTGAAGCTTTTGGAGCAACGTACAAGATCACAAGTTCTTCTCTTCGAGTTCTGTACTGAAGCTGCACCCCAAGGCTTCCTTTTATAGCCTCTGCAAGACTGATCCAGATCCTCGAACCTCGGGATCAGATTTGACCCGAAGCAGATCGGTCGACCGATCCCCGGTTCGGTCGACCGATCAGATGACCCCCACCTCATCCGATCCGCTCACTCCGCTTCGATCTAGTCAACTTCTATCCCATGTTCGGTCGACCAATAAATAGGTTCGGTCGACCGATCAGCTACTCTGACTTAGTCTAACCGGCCTGATCCAGTTGACGCCCAACCTTGGCTCGGTCAACTGATCCCTAGGTCCGGTCGACCGATCCCCTAGTCGAGCCTAGTCCAACCTCTTGAAAATTGTTCTGCTGGCTTGGGGGTTCGGTCGACCGATCCTGGTCAGTCCTAACCCTGCATAAAAATATTAGTTTCCTGCAAAACATAGTTAGAACACAAAAAATAATATATAGAAATAAATTTGACAGTCTCCAGACTGTCTGGTTCTGACTTCGGATTTCCTCCCGGAAACCCTAGGTCGAACCAACACCTACTGTTCCCTCTTCCGGGGAACGCATCCTCACCTACTCCACTCAAGAGACTTTACCTTTGCTCAGTGTCCAGTCCGATGCTTCCGGTCTTCATGCTGGATGTTGATGTGCGTAGATTATATACTCTTTTATGCATGTTTTTACGCACATTTACATACTTTGAGCATGCTTGATCTATGCATTTTTATACTTCCAGCTTTCCTTTTAGCATATTTACTCTTTTGGTTCGGAGATCTGCTTTTTATGCATTTTCTGTACACAGGAGGCGAAATTGGTGAAGATTATGCGTCCTCGGACAAGCTTGGAAGGAATTGAAGGGAGAGAGCATCAGGCCGTGTACCACACACGGCCGTGTAGTCTTAACAGGAAGGGAAGAGGACATGGCCGTGTGAATATCACACGGCCGTGTCTTGATTTGAAGAAATTAGAGCAGATGCCTTACATGGCCGTGTAGATCTACACGGCCGTGTAGATTTCCAGGCCGGCAGGTGGTGGCCGTGTGCACCACACGGCCGTGTAGCATTTCCAGAGAACAGAAGGGTCCTGGCCGTGTGAGTCACATGGCCGTGCAGCTTTGACAGAGAAGGAACTGGACATGGCCGTGTGAATCTCACACGGCCGTGTCATGGGGCCGTGTGGCGCCCGATTTCCTCCTCTATTTAAACCCTCCTTCATGAATTGAAAGGGGATCTCTTCCCCTTTGGGAGAAGGCAAGATTTGGTGGTATCCTCCCATTCTTGGGAGGATTTCTGGGCGATTCGAGGGGAGTTCTTGACGATTTCGACTCCGGAGCGAGGATTGGATCCGAAGACGAGGTTTCTTCGTAGATAAGTTTTCTCTTTCCCCCTTTTCTTGGTTTCTTGGATTGGGGATTTAAGAAATTCTTGTAATCTTTATTTCTTCGGATATTCTTCCTCGATTCATGGAGTAGATCTTGTATTCTAGGATTAAGGGAGTATTTGTATGATGGATTGATGTAATCTCTTATGGATTTGCCAATTTCTTGTTTCAATGACATTGTCTTGCTTGTATCAATTAGATCTTGAATGATTAATGGTGATTTGTGCTTAATTCTCATTCTTGATTGATTGTTTGGATTTCTTGTGGACTTAGTAAAGATAAACTCTCACTCGATCATCCGAGGGATCCACGTGACAGGTGCAAGCCCGTGTAAGGACGTTTGAGAGATAATCTTGAAAAGGAAATAGGAATATTCAAGAGAGTAGTATGGATCTTGTGATTAGTTTCTTGTATCTTGATAGATTAATAAGTTGTGGGCTTCTATGTTGATATCCGAGGAAGGCATAGTAATAGGTGCGCTTCTGTGTAAGGACAACGTAGGTTCACGTCTAATTGATCATATTTAGATACATTTCTCAGTCCTTAGCCGGTTATCTATTGCAAGAGAGAACCGGTAACTTTCTACAAGTGTTTGGCAATTGAGGGATAAGAATTGGTGAATCATTTATATTCAAGAAATCTTACAAAGAAACCGAAACTCCTAGAATCTCCCCTTATCATAACCCAAAACACTAAACTCTTGTTTATAGATCTTTAATATTAGATTTGTTTACCTTCACTTTGCATATGAAACAATTGGATAGTTGTTTAGCTAATTCGCATTGAGGCATTTCTAGTGCTTATTCCAGTCCCTGTGGATACGATAATCTTTTATATTACTTGCGACATTTCCGTACACTTGCGGAGCGTAACAAGATTTTGTCAGGGACTGCGCTATAACATTATGAATTATCAATTGAGTTAGACTAAACATAACATTTGTTTTCCTTTCATATTGCATAGTTGTAACTAATCATTAGATTTCTGTTTTTACTTTCTTGTATAACTTTTACTTCTTGTTAATTCTTTTTGTACAAATTCAATTCTGTATTTTTGATTCTTTTATTTTTTTTCTTTTTCTGTTGAATTGTCATTTGCTATCTTGTTCTTGTGTATGCGAAGGTCTAACTTTGCATGGGAATTCTTTCCTTTTGACCCTGAGATTGACAGAACTTTCCGTAAAAGAAGAATTCTGCAAAGGCAAATTGAAGAACAGGAACATTTGAACATGGCGAATAGACCACTCAAGGATTATGCAGCACCTTATGCAAGAGGTTTTCGATCTAGTATTTCAAGACCTTCAGTGGAAGCTAATAACTTTAAGATCAAACCCGCAATTATATCTATGGTGCAGCAGAACCAATTTGGTGGAGGACCTCATGAAGACCCCAATCAACACTTAGAGGTCTTTTATGAAATATGTGGTACCATGAAAATGAATGGAGTTCCTTCAGAAGCAGTTAGATTATTATTATTTGGGTTTTCTTTAAGAGATAGGGCAAAGCAATGACTGAATTCTTTGGCCCCTAATAGCATCACCACTTGGGAGCAGTGTGAGCAAGAGTTTCTTGATAAATTCTATCCACCAAGCAAAACAGCTCATACGAGGAATTTAATTACAAGCTTCAAGCAAACTGACTCAGAATCTCTTTTTGAAGCATGAGATAGATATAATAGTATGCTCAGACAATGCCCACATCATGGGTTGGAAAGATGGTTAGTGTTGCACACTTTTTATAATGGTATCAACTATCATACCAAAGTGTCCCTTGATTCAGCTGCTGGAGGGGCACTTATGAATAAAAGTTTAGATGAAGCTGAAGAAATTATTGACAGTGTAGCACAAAATCATCATCAATGGGCAAATGAAAGAAGTGGTGGCTATTCTTCTGTAAACCCAACAATTAAAGCATCAGGGAAGTTTGATGTAGATGCAGTCACTCTTTTGTCTACAAAATTGGACGCTCTTACAAAGAAATTTGAGAATATGGGGACTAGTGCTAATATGGTCAATGCTATTAGTACATCTTGTGAAGTATGTGGGAGTTCAGAGCACTCAAATGACTCATGTCCATTGGGAGCTAACACTGCTCAAATCAATCAACTGGAACAATGTGATGCAATCATGAGTTACAATCAAAGGCAGAACAACCCATACTCAAATACTTATAACCCTGGATGGAAGAGCCATCCCAATTTTTCTTACAGAAATAATCAAGATCAAGGACCATCTATGGGGGCAAGACCAAATTTTCAAGCTGGGCAACAAAATTTTCAACATCTTTCTTCTCAAGGCTTACCAAAGTCAAATATTGAAAAGATGCTTGAAGAAATTATCTCAAGTCAGAATGAAATGAAGCAAGATTTAGCAAAGCTCATTCAGAGAATGGATAATTCTGAAAAACATCAAAAGATCCAGGATAGTCAAATTGCCCAACTAGCTTCCTCATCATCCAGAGCACCAGGACAACTTCCAAGAAAACCTGATGTGAATCCTATGGAGCATTGCAATAGAATTGAGCTTAGGAGCGGACAGACCTTGGGAGACTCCCAAGTGACTGCTCCAAAAGGGATACAAAAAGAAGAAGAGCTCTCTCCTCTTATACCAAATCAGATTCAAGCTAATGAGGAGAGTACCATTGAGGTTGAAGAGACTCTTCCACTGAACCATCAGAGCAAAGCTGTCCCTTTTCCTCAGAGACTTACAATGCTCAAGAAAGATGAAGAATTTGGCAAGTTTTTAGAAAAAGTTAAGGAAATTTGTGTAGAGGTACCTCTTATTGATGCTATTCTTCAAATGCCTAGATTTACCAAATTCCTGAAGGATCTCATGTCAAACAAGAGAAGAAGAGGAGAGGTTGAGACAATTGCGCTTAGTGAGGAATGTAGTGCTATTTTGGAGAAGCACACTTCCCCAAAACTAAAGGACCCAGGGAGCTTTTATATTCCTTGCAACATAGGAAAATATTTTTTTGAAAAAGCTTTTTGTGATTTGGGGGCAAGTGTTAGCCTCATCCCCTATTCAATTTGTAATAAATTAGGTCTCAAAAACATTAAACTTACTACTATGGCACTTCAACTTGCCGATCATTCCTGCAGGTACCCTTTGGGTATTATAGAAGATGTGCCAGTAGAGGTGGATGGGAATGTTATTCCCACAGATTTTGTCGTGTTGGACATGGAAGAGGACCCCAAGATTCCTATCATATTAGGAAGACCTTTCCTTGCTACAGCTGGAGCTATAATTGATGTCAAAAATCATAAGCTTTCTTTGGTAATTGGTAAGGAAAGGTTGGAATATGATTTATCTAATATCTCTAACCATGTCTCGTCTCTTTTAAATGCTTGTAGCAGGACAAGCATTTATAAACTTGAGGAATGGAATTTCCATCCTCATGGAAGGCCACCAAATGAAGGAGACAATGTGGTGGAAGATGTTGGGAGAAGATCTCCCAACAAAAACGAAAAGTATATCTGTCCTCCAAGGGCGAGGAAAAGAAGTGAATGATCAAGTTTGGTCGAGCTAAAGACCTTAAACAAGCACTTCTTGGGAGGCAACCCAAGGGTTCTTTTAGTTAGTTTTTATTTGTATTTTAATTTCTTTTAGTTTGATGCATTCTTTTGATTTTGTTTTCAGGCTAGGTGCAAAACAGAGCCCGGCCGTGTGCTATACACGGCCAGGCAAAGGTTGCAGAGAAGGGAAGTGCTTGGGCCGTGTCATCCAGACACGGCCGTGTAGGAGCTCCCGAGGAGAAAAAGGACTAGGCCGTGTCCCAAACACGACCGTGCAAAGAATTCCGAGAAGAAAGATGGAGAGGCCGTGTCCCAGACACGGTCGTGCGAAGAATCCAGAGAAGGAAGAGGGGGAGGCCGTGTGGATCTGCACGGCCCATGTAGGAGAGTTATTTAAGTCTTCTTTCTACCTTACACGGCCAGATCTTGGCCGTGTTCCGCACACCCCCAACTCTCCAAAACATCTCTTTCTCTCCCAATCTCTTAAAAACTCCTCTCTAATCTCTCAAGATCTCTTAGATCCGGATTCTCCTCCTCTCTAAGACTTGGACTTTTTGTTCTCCTAACCTAAGATCTTTGCTCTTTGAAGTTTTGTTCTTTGAGTTCCATTTTTCCAACCCTAGATAATTCTTCCCCTATCTAAACTCATCAAGATGTCCAATATTTTGAAGAAACTTCGCAAAGGAGGTGGTGGATCCAGTGGAGACAAAGAGAAGGAGCCATCAAGGGACAAAGGAAAACAACCAGTGAAGGGCAAAGGCAAAAGGACTTCACGCAACGAAGGTAATGACAATGAATTCAATATTGTGTTTAGAAATGATGATCAAGTAACTAGATTTGCAATTCTTGTCAATAGAAAGATAGTGTGTACTAGATATATGGACCCAACTGTTCTTGATATGCTTGGAATTAGGGAAGATGTAGATTTGATGATTAGGTTTTTGGATTGGAGTGATATTATGTACACACATTTGCCTACATATCCTCGTCTTGTTTTGGAATTTTTAAGTTCATTGGATGTCCATTTTACTAATGAAGATGATTATTTTGGAAAAATCTCATTTAGACTAATGAATCAAGAATTTCTATGGGCATTTAGTGACTTTAATTATTGTTTTGGATTAACCACCGGTGGCCCTCGTAGGTTTGATCCAAGGTTTAATTGGAATCATTTTTGGAATGCAATAACTGGGTTAGATCAACCTTATGAGCCTTCAAGAGCTAAGGCCTCCCATATGCAAAACCCCATCTTTAGGTATCTACATAGAGTCATGAGTAAAACTATTTTTTGTAGGGGAGAGAGTGATGGGGTGGTTAAAAAGATAGAGCTTTATGATTTATGGGCTATGCTTTATAAGGTTGAATTTGATTCTGGTTTTCATTTTGTTCAAACCTTATTAAGATCTGCTAGGGCATCATCGGGATCAATTGTTTTTGGTGGTTTGATTACCCGAATAGCTTATAATTTAAATCTTGATGTTGATGGGTTGGAAATAATTCATGGTAATGACATGATTGACATTGATACATGTCTTGCTATGAAAATGATCGTTCGGGATGAGAATGGTTTCGCGTTTCCTAGGAGGAGTGGTTCTCCTTTACCCCTTCCTTTTCCTGAACGAACTACTATTCGTAACCCGGCTAATTGGGTAATTTCTGAGTTAGATTTTGAGGATAACCCTTCTATACCTGGAGACACTGAGCCACATCATGAGCCCTCGTCATCTGGACACCCGCAGCCTTCTAGTTTTATGGAGCCTGCTAGGCATTCTTTTGCATATGGCACGGGATCTTCTAGGTTTGATTTTTCAGATTTTCGTACGTCTCTAGAATCACTTTATGAGAAGCAAGATGCCCAACGAAAAATGTTGGAGGGGTGCTTCTCTTTATCTGATGATTAGTTTAGGGAGGTACAAAATCATTTTCAGTTTACGAGGAATTTTCAAGGTCAAGTGGCTGAGTTTGTGCTGGATTATGATACTGATCAGGCTAGGATGAGAGATTTTATGCAGAGCATGATGCTTACTAGCCAACAAGTAGATGCTTTATATGAGTATCATAGATTCTTGGGTGAGATTCCAGGTTTTCCTAGTTTTCCTATTGGCCAACCACATCGTAGACCTCCTTTCCCTCGTCCACCTCCTCCACCATATTGATTTCATCGGGACGATGAAAAGTTTAAGTCTAGGGGGGTGTCATGTACTGTTTAGTTTGGTTTTCAGTTTTTAGTTTTTGTTAGTTTTTCATGTTGGTTCATATTTTCATTGCTTGTTGCTTTATTTTGCTTGTTTTTGAAATAATCATGGCAAAAAAAAAATTAAAAAAAAAAAAAAATTTGAGAACATCAAATCTTCACTTATATGCTTTCTTGGATTCAAGTGAAATGTTAGCACGATTATTGTCTTGATTCATGATGTTAGAATGATGCTAGTAGTAAACTTTGTGTAGTTCTTTTTTTCTATCTTGGGAAGCATTAATAAGCTAAGAATCTTATGGTGATGAGTTTTAGTTTTGGTTCAACCTTAAGGATTTTATCTTCACTACACTTGTGCTTGATGCTTGAATAGTTGATGTCATTGAAATAGTCATGATTCATCTTGTTTGCTTAGTACTTGGTTTCCATGGTGATTTCTCAACTTTCATTTTGGTTACTAGATGAGGCTCAAATCATTAAAGCTCATTTGGAAAAATCAAAATATCCCAACATGTGTGCTAAAAGTACATTTGTGAATAAGTTTTGCACAATGCAAACACTTATAAAAATATATATATATATATATATATAAGGGATATAAAAAATAGTTGTCATGAGTGGAATCTAGCAAGTCACCCCTTTGAGACCGAGTTAGGTTACTGGGGAAATGACTGCCTAGCTTCCCTTGAGATTGAGCACACCTTTGAGACCTTGGGTTAATTGAGAAATATGAACCAAGTGAACGGTGAGTAAGTGCCTATCACTGGTTACTTGTCTTTCACTCGAAACATTAGGAATTCAAATTTGATGACGACTTGACTAGGACATGGATTGAAACTTGAAGGGTGTTGAGTTACTTTTACACTGTGCACAAGATTCTTATGCTTGAACCATACTTTACTTGTTTCCGTGATCACGCTTGTTAATGAAACTTTTTGATAGAGTTAGGAAAGTGCAGTAGGTTTTATGAATGTGTTATAGAACATATGAATTTAGACTGCAGCATTTTGCTTGAGGACAAGCAAAGGTTTAAGTCTGGGGGTGTGATGTGCGTAGATTATATACTCTTTTATGCATGTTTTTACGCACATTTACATACTTTGAGCATGCTTGATCTATGCATTTTTATACTTCCAGCTTTCCTTTTAGCATATTTACTCTTTTGGTTCGGAGATCTGCTTTTTGTGCATTTTCTGTACACAAGAGTCGAAATTGGTGAAGATTATGCGTCCTCGGACAAGCTTGGAAGGAATTGAAGGGAGAGAGCATCAGGCCGTGTACCACACACGGCCGTGTAGTCTTAACAGGAAGGGAAGAGGACATGGCCGTGTGAATCTCACACGGCCGTGTCTTGATTTGAAGAAATTAGAGCAGATGCCTTACATGGCAGTGTAGATCTACACAGCCGTGTGAGGTTTCCAGAGGCCAAGCAGGAGGTGGCCGTGTGCACCACACGACCGTGTAGCATTTCCAGAGAACAGAAGGGTCCTGGCCGTACAGCTTTGGCAGAGAAGGAACTGGACATGGCCGTGTGAATCTCACACGGCCGGGGCCGTGTGGCGCACGATTTCCTCCTCTATATAACCCCTCCTTCATGAATTGAAAGGGGATCTCTTCCCCTTTGGGAGAAGGCAAGATTTGGTGGTATCCTCCCATTCTTGGGAGGATTTCTGGGCGATTCGAGGGGAGTTCTTGACGATTTCGACTCTGGAGCGAGGATTGGATCCGAAGACGAGGCTTCTTCGTAGATAAGTTTTCTCTTTCCCCCTTTTCTTGGTTTCTTGGATTGGGGATTTAAGAAATGCTTGTAATCTTTATTTCTTCGGGTATTCTTCCTCGATTCATGGAGTAGATCTTGTATTCTAGGATTAAGGGAGTATTTGTATGATGGATTGATGTAATCTCTTATGGATTTGCCAATTTCTTGTTTCAATGACATTGTCTTGCTTGTATCAATTAGATCTTGAATGATTAATGATGATTTGTGCTTAATTCTCATTCTTGATTGATTGTTTGGATTTCTTGTGGACTTAGTAAAGATAAACTCTCACTCGATCATCCGAGGGATCCACGTGACAGGTGCAAGCCCGTGTAAGGACGTTTGAGAGATAATCTTGAAGAGGAAATAGGAATATTCAAGAGAGTATGATGGATCTTGTGATTAGTTTCTTGTATCTTGATAGATTAATAAGTTGTGGGCTTCTATGTTGATATCCGAGGAAGACATAGTAATAGGTGCGCTTCTGTGTAAGGACAACGTAGGTTCACGTCTAATTGTTCATATTTAGATACATTTCTCAGTCCTTAGCCGGTTATCTATTGCAAGAGATAACCGGCAACTTTCTACAAGTGTTTGGCAATTGAGGGATAAGAATTGGTGAACCATTTACATTCAAGAAATCTTACAAAAAAACCGAAACTCCTAGAATCTCCCCTTATCATAACCCAAAACACTAAACTCTTGTTTATTGATCTTTAATATTAGATTTGTTTACCTTCACTTTGCATTTGAAACAATTGGATAGTTGTTTAGCTAATTCGCATTTAGGCATTTCTAGTGCTTATTCCAGTCCCTGTGGATATGATAATCTTTTATATTATTTGCGACATTTCTGTACACTTGCGGAGCGTAACAGATGTCCGGTCCACGACCCGTCCAGACTTCTACCCGGTTCGCGTCACCAGGATTTCAACCTAGGGTTACTGCCGCCTAGGATTTTTGCCCGAAGCTCCGACCCGCCAAGACTTTCCGCATAGGGTTACCACCCCCTATGACGTAGGGTTACCACCCCCTAGGATTTTCCCCTTACCTAACCGCAGCTAGGACTTTCCTGAAACACTCAATCATACACATTAGATAATAATTAAACTTAACTTTGAATCCCTTTGCCATTATCAAAACTTGAGTTCGATCGTTGGATGCTTCCCGCACCAACAATCTCCCCCTTTTTGATTATGGCAACCGAAATTCAAAGTTAAGAAAAAAAAATGCAATAAAGATCAGCATAAATTAGCACCAGCATAAATAAAACAAAAGCACATTAAAGCTCCCCCTTAAAATAATTTCTTTTTATTTTAAATTTTCTTTAATTTGTTTTGAATTTCTTTTGAATTTCCTTATACTCTCCCCCTTTACCATATATCAAAATAAATAAGAGAGTAAAATGAGTATAGACATAAACACTTAGCTCTTTTAAAATAAGTTTTCTTGTAAATGTTTAGCTACGTTAGAAAATTTTCCATAAGTTTGGAACCATAATTTTTTCAAGGATTTTAAAATTTAGGTTTGAGAAGTAATTTTTAAATTTTTCAAATAATTTCCAAGGTATGCTTTTAAAAGAATTTTTAAATGATTTTTCAAAGCATTTTGAAATATTTAAGTAAAAAAACTTTAAATAAGTTTTTGAACTAATTTTTCAAAGGATTTTTAAATAAGTTTTAGAAATAATTTTCAAATTTTTCAAAGGATTTTAAAATAAGTTTTTGAAACAATTTTCAAAGGAAGTTTTTTTAAAAATAATTTTCAAAGGATTTTTAAATAAGTCTTTGAAATAATTTTCAATGATTTTTAAAATAATTTTCAAATGATTTTTAAATAAGTTTTTGAAATAATTTTCAAAGGATTTTTAAAATGATTTTTCAAATAATTTTTAAAAGATTTTTAAAATGATTTTTCAAATAATTTTTAAAATGATTTTTCAAATAATTTTTAAAAGATTTTTCAAATGATTTTTCAAATAATTTGTAAAATATTTTTAAAATGATTTTTCAAATAATTTTTAAAAGAAAGGTTGATTGGGTTTAGTTGATTTTAATTAAATTTGATTAAATTTTGAACAATTTGAACTTATTTGAATCTAGATCTATCTCACCCGATTCTAAATTATTAATCAGGTAATATTAAGTGATTTTGTGAGATGATTATCTTTAATTTAGGTTATTTTTAAGACTTAATTTACATTTGAGTTAAACTTAGGTTTTCTAATTAGTCAATTAAATATGTCTTTCCATGATTGATTCCCAGGTCAGGGCGAGGCTCTAGGCCTTCTTGGGTATGGGATCATCCACCCCTTCCTAGACAGAATCGCTCAAAGAAATATATATTTAATTTTCTTTTTGAAACTCCTAGATTTAATTAGCAAGTGTAAATTACGCCTAGATCCTTAAGCTATCCTAGTCTAAGCATGTATATTGCAAGGAAAATAAATAAACAAGCATCAATCAATTTTATCTATTTATTGAGATAGTTTTTCTATTAGCTTCCCCTGGATCATAGCCTCGATATGGTCTATCAAGGAAATGGATCTGATCCTTGGGGACCCAATAGTGACTAGGTCCAACTTGATTAACCAAGTTTGACTTGGGGGCCATGCTTGAATTATGTTTCTATTATTTCTATTTACTAGAGATAGATATAATTTGTATTTTATTTTAGTTTTAAATCCAAGTCCGGTGTTATTGTAAACGGCTCGCTGTTTTCCAAGAATCAGATCCAGATTCTTGGAACCCAGGGTGAACCGTTCCAATGTGTCCTTAAGTTCTTTAATTTGAGTTTTCAAATTATAATTTTCTTCTTCAAGTTGTTGGACTTGAGTTGAACTTCCAATTTGAATTGGCTCAGTTAAAGAACTCAAGTCAGTTGATTCCTTAAGGACTGTTACCTCCTTAAGGAGTGACTTAACCCAGACGTTAGATTTAGCCAGTTTCTTTAATAAATACGGAACTAAATTTTTTAATTCATCTAAATGAGTTTTGGCGAGTAGGGAACTTACAGTGGGGTTCGGTCATTCGGAAACGGATGCGGATCCGTGGCTTCGCTCGGACTCGGTGTCTGACTCACTCTCGGTTTCATCAAGGTTTACTTGTACTAACAATGCGAGGAAGCTTGTTGGTTCTTCTTCATCGCACCCAGATTCATCTGATGATTCAGACCAAGTTGCCTGCAATGACTTCTTCCTTCGTTGCTTTTGATTTGTACAGTCTGGCTTGTAGTGCCCCTTCTGGTTATAGCCGTAGCAGGTGACTCTAGGCTTGTCCTTTGTGTTCGTTTGAGTCTCCTTTTTTGAATTGCATATCTTCCGTACGAACTTTATCAGTTCGGAAGTAACTTCGTCTTCGTCCTCTGTGTCTGATTCATTTTTGGACTCTGGTTTGGTTTTGCAGCCTGATGTCGGTTCGCGCATTCTGCTAGTACCTGCAACAAAAGCTATACCCTTTTCGACCGGGCGTGCATTAATCTGCTCATGTAACTTGAATTCAGAAAAGATTTCGTCTAATTTAATAGAAGAACGATCCTTGGAAACCTTGTAAGCATCTACCATGGATGCCCATAAGGTATTCCTTGGAAAGGCGTTTAAGACATAACTTATGACGTCCCTATTCTCCACCTTTTGGCCGATCGCATGAAGCCCGTTGAGTAGGTCCTGGATGCATGCACGGAGCTGGCTGACCATCTCACCTTCCTACATTTTAATATTGTATAATTTTTTGAAAATTAAGTCGCACTTACTTACTTTAGCATCGGAGGTGCCCTCGTGCAGCTCGATTAGTTTGTTCCACAACTCTTTTGCACTTGAGAATGGTCCAACTCTATTGAGTTCTTCTTTTGAAAGGTCACATTGTAGCATGCAGGTTGCTTTGGCATCAGTTTCCACCTTCTTCTTTATGCTAGCATCCCAGTTGATGCATGAGACGAGTTCTCCAGTGCCGTCGCGTGGAAGCTCGAGACCAGTCTGGATAATGATCCACATCTCGACTTGCGTCTTGAGGTGGTATTCCATCCGGTTCTTCCAATAGGCAAAGTCTCACCGGAGAAGAGTGGTGGGCGGACTGTGCTAAAGCCTTCTTGGAGGGCCATTTGAAAAGCCTGCACAAAAAAAAGAAAAAAAAACTTGTCCCAGGACTTGATCTTGGATTAGTAGTGTGAGAAAGAGATAAAGATAACAAGTAACTAATTTTGGGAAGAAAAAATAATAATAAAATATTAAAAAAATATAAAAAATATTATTTCAAAATTTTGAAATCGTGATATTTTGCTAATATGGACCAATGGTGAAAAGATGGCAATGAATTTTTCGAACTTAATTTTGGAGGAAAAAAAATGAAAGATGTAAGGTTTTATTTTTAACCTATAAGAACGAGAAAGCGAAGAAAAAAATGCTCGAACGGTAGTTGTACCAATTCAGAGCAACCCCGCTCTGATACCAATTATTGGATCGAGAAGCGCTAGAGGGGGGGGTGAATAGTACTCGTGGCTTTCACTCATTTCGGATTTGTAAAACACTCGAGAAGTAGCAGCGGAAATAGATAAAATAACAGGCACATAGAAGACTCCAAGATTTACTTGGTTCGGAGCTTAGGGCGACTCCTACTCCAAGGCCCGCGATCGTTGATCGCTTTCAGTGGGCAACAACTATAATATCGCAAATCTTTTACAAGCAAATAAGTACAAGTATTAAACTTTAAAATATTATACCGACAAATACAAAGATGAACGAAGTGGTTGTCGATTATCGGAGTGGCAGAGTCTAGTTGAAGCTTTTGGAGCAACGTACAAGATCACAAGTTCTTTTGTTCGAGTTATGTACTGAAGCTGCACCCCAAGGCTTCCTTTTATAGCCTCTGTAAGACTGATCCAGATCCTCGACCCTCGGGATCAGATTTGACCCGAAGCGGATCGGTCGACCGATCCCCGGTTCGGTCGACTGATCAGATGACCTCCACCTCATCCGATCCGCTCGCTTCGCTTTGATCTGGTCAACTTCTATCACATGTTTCGTCAACCGATAAACATGTTCGGTCGACTGATCCCCTGGTCGAGCCCGGTCCAACCACTGGAAATCTGTTCTGTTGGATTGAGGGTTCGGTCGACTGATCCCAAGGTTCGGTCGACCGATCCTGGTCAGTCCTAACCCTGCATAAAAATATTAGTTTCCTGCAAAACAGAGTTAGAATACAAACGATAATATATAGAAATAAATTTGACAGTCTCCAGACTGTCCGGTTCTGACTTTGGATTTCCTCTCGGAAACCCTAGGTCGAACCGACGCCTACTGTACCCCTTCCAGGGAACGCGTCCTCACCTACTCCACTCAGGAGACTTTACCTTTGCTCATCGTCCGGTCCGATGCTTCCGGTCTTCATGCTGGACGTCCGGTCCACGACCTGTCCAGACTTCTACTCAGTTCGCGTCACCAGGATTTCAACCTAGGGTTACCGCCCCCTAGGATTTTTGCCCGAATCTCCGACCCGCCAAGACTTTCCGCATTGGGTTACCACCCCCTATGACCTAGGGTTACCACCCCCTAGGATTTTTCCCTTGCCTAACCGCAGCTAGGACTTTTCTGAAACACTCAATCATACACATTAGATAACAATTAAACTTAACTTTGAATCCCTTTGCCATTATCAAAACTTGAGTTCGATCGTTGGATGCTTCCCGCACCAACAAATACTAGTAGTAAAAAAAATGAAGCAATTTTCAAAATAATATTTAAATTAGTAATCCTTCCCTTGAACATGTTATTATTTCAAAATAGACAACTAAAAAATGTCTTTAACTGTCTAACCATTAGTTACTTACTAACTATCAGAAGCTAACAGTTTTCACTTGGTTAGTCAGGTTAAGTTAATTTATCCAGTTAGTGTTTAACTAAGCTAAAAAAACTTAACCTGATTACTATTAGTTTGGTATTTAATCCCCAGACTTATATTGATGCACTGATATAAACATTTTAAGTTCAGTCAATCTGCCTATGCATCTCACCACTTTCTTAGTTTAGCAATCCTAGATCTATAGGAGCATGCTTTCTAAGGTTTTGATCTAGACTAAGGCTAAAAGTAATTTTAAAAATTCTAAAAATAAGGGAAGTTTTGAGAAAAATAAATAAAGAATTTTACCCTAGAATTTTAAAGAATAATTTTTTAAAGCAATTTTGAAATTAAGAGTCCTAGTCTATTAAGTACATTCCTAATTATCGACGCAAGTCACTAAATTTACCTTCAGGGAGGGGTTTAATAAATATTTTAGCTAGATTTGACTTGGACTCAATGTATTTGAGTTCAATGTCACCTTTATTAACATGATCCCTAATAAAATGATGTCTAATTTCGATATGTTTAGATCTTGAATGATGCACAGGATTTTTGGTTAAATTAATTGAACTGACATTATCAATTAGTATTTTTGTATTTGTAAACACTACAACAAAAATGTTAAAAGACAACACCCCTACGACAACGATTTTAAGAGAAAGCGTTGCGTATTTGCTCAAAGACAATGGTTTTTTCCAAAACCATTGTCTTTGAACTCCCCATTAAATATAAAAGACAATGGTTTGGGGAAAACTGTTGTCATTGAGCGATTTCTTTTTGAATCAACAACACTTTTTACAATGGTTTTCTAAATCCGTTGTCTTTAAGTACTTTTTTAGCGGCTACGACAACAGTTTTGAAAAAACCGTTGTAATTGACTTTAGTCATTTTCCTCTCGCTGTTTTGCTTTCCCTCGTTGTTTTCTTTTCAGTGCCGTGTTTTCCCCTTCGCGTTCCCGAATCTAAGCCATTTTTCTTTCCCTTTCCTCATACAATCTCTTCATGCCTCCGCTGGATCTTCCTCAATGACGATGTGCTCCTCTCGTTTCCTGGTGAGCGGGTTTCTACGTTCGACGAGGCCCTTTGACCTTCCACTGCTACTTCTTTCGCTCGTGGAACCTTTTGATCGGACGAGGTGTATTTTTCGCCAAAGGTGGCACTCCTACTCCGTCAATTCATAACTTAGGTCTTGTCTTCGTTCATAAATTTTGTCTCAAAAAACGAAACCTTTCTTTACCTTAGCGCACTCCCTCACCGCCAGCATCCTCTCCCTCCTCCCCTTCTCCCCTTCTCCCCTTTCAATGCTACCTCGGCAGCGAAGGCAGCTACGACCCCCGTTTCGTCTCGGACCTCGCTCCATGACCTTGGCTTTTCTCCTCCCGACTTCCGGATCTTCTTCTCACGGAATTATGAACCAGGGGACAACATCGCCGTCGGGCTCGGTTATTAGGAGCTTTGCTTCCGGGGTGAGGACTGAGGGGTTGGTGTTGAGCTCTAAGGGTGGAGGTGGGCCGCCTTTCGTGGGACAGGTCTTTAGCATGCTTGATCCTTCCGGCAATGGCCTCATGGCGGTCACCACTCGGTTCGACAAAAAGGTACCAAAAACATGGGAAGAAAATGAGCTGAGATACTTGCAATGGATGATTTAACTACAAACCAATTAATAAGAAGCAGGATGCATTTCAACTTGATGACGACAACCAAAAATTTCAGGGAATATGAAACATTAACTAGCAAAAAAAGGCAAACTTTTCTTATTATAGGAATCATAGATAAAGTACAATTTACTAGTTACATTATCAAAGTTTCAGGACAGAAAATTCAAAGAGCTGTGTGTTAGTTGAATCATGAAAAGCATAAAAAAAAAATATCATATTCCAATGGCTTATAAGAATATCTCATTGATTTGATATTATGTCCTCCTGCATGAATCAATAGTTTATTTGCCCTTTTGTAGACTATTGAGTAATTGCCCTTGATATGTTTAATAGTTTGTACTTTGTAGAAGTTCCAAAATAAAAGATGAGTGAGATTTGTCACAAAGTAGATGGAAGATCACCTTTGCATTAGGAAGCTCGGCTCTGTAAACCCGACCAAAGGAGCCTTCGCCAACAAGAAAATCCTGATTAAAGCTATTTGTTGCCATTTGAAGAGAAGCAACTGTATATGGTGTTGCAGTTATAGGAACTTTTGGACGCTTGCTAGCTCCACTCTTCCCATGCATCTTCTCAACTATCACAGTGTCAGCAATAGGTTTCGGATCAGTTATATGAAATAATGTATTGTTATTGATGAATCATCTCAAATTCTAAAACTTTTTCTTGATTTGTTTTTACTCTGTTATTTCTTTCTAACGAACTGCTGCATAACATTTATGACAATACTTGTGCCATATGTAGTTATTTTCATTGTACTTAATGATAGATCTTTTCAACTCTTCTCTGGTCATTTATAGCATCATTCTTTGATCATGTTTTGGAATTTTGCTTTATGATCGTAAGTTTATACAACATACTTGAACCTCACCTCCGAGCTTTTATAATAATTGGATATGATCTTTCATTATTTTGTTTGTTGAGGTTTTTGTGGATATTCATCTAATTTGTGGACTATTTTGAGTTCTTCAACAAGTTCGACTGATATTTAAATGCCACAGGTTTTGGTACAAAAGCTGGTGGCTTGTGGATATGTATTATATTCGGGATATATACTGGGAACAATTGAGAAAGTTCTTGTCAACAAATTTTGTACTAGCTAAACCACTTCAGATTCAGCGGTAAAAATTATGAACATTGGTCTGTAGAAATTTGTACAGTTGAATTTTCTCACTGGGCTTTTTGTAGCACCAGTACTGACTGTCATTACCCTGATAAACTTAAATTGTAACTTTTTGTGAACCTTCCCTTCCAAAGGGCGGAAACTAAGAACCAGGATTAAGCAGCCGAAACGCTGTGATTACGAATCCTAAGAACCTTTTTGTTCCAATTTGAAGCTTGGTGTTGTCCCTGAAATAATGAAACTATGCTTCTGCAATCCTACCCATATAGATATCTCATAATTGCATTATGCTTTGCTTTTTATCAAAGATTTCCTTCAAGATCAACGATACCAAGAATATCAACGAACCAAATTCTTGCAAATGTTTTTGGATAAAACCAAATGAAATAATTTGTTTGAGATGTCGAAGTAAACATGCACATTAGCTTATATGTTAATAGGTATTGTTCGACCCTTAGCAGCAAATGTAACGACCCGTCTTCTACTGACTAAGCTATAAGGCCGGGGGTTACGTTTGCTAAACTATTCTGTAACTACCACCGATGTATAATGTGAAAAAAAAACTGAACTAATTTAAAGAACTCTGCTAATTGCTATTAAAACTGGAATTTATGTTCAAAATACACTTTCATTATTGTACATATACTAAGGAAGGGAATCTAAACTTTCCATTTGATCAAGGAGCTGAAATCAGACGTTTCCAACTGAAATCAGACTTCCAATCGATTGAAACTGAGACTCGATCGATTGAAAGAGCTTCAATCGATCCACTGATCGATCCAACGTACTTCTGTGCACGGAACTCCTTTCTGAATCGATCGGCTGATCGATCCAGCCTGGGCCAATCGATCAGCTGATCGATTCAGAAGCTCTCTGTTAGCGAAAATTACTTTCCGATCAATCGGCTGATCGATCCACGGCTAATCGATCAGCTGATCGATTCATCAGCTCTCTGTACGTGGGAAATCACCTCTCAATCGATCGACTGATCGATTGGGGACCCTCCAATCGATCGATTGATCGATTGGAGCTCTGATTTCTGCTGCATTCCACTACTAATCCATATACAAAGCAAAAATATCAACTGGAAAGCATCACTAAATTACTAGGCATGTCATTTCTATCATTATTCATAGTTTATTGACTAACATCAACATAACTAGTTCTCTAGGCATAGCATAGTACATATTTTCACAATTCATGACATTTAAACATTCTAAAGGTGCGGAATAATAAGAATATAAGAAGTCTAATTCTTAAACTTGCTAATCCTCAAAAGTCTTTATTCTAAGTTCTTTCTCACACACATCTTGACACATTGTCCTCCAGCCTCCGCTAATCCATCTTCCCTTTACCTTTATCTGCAGTATAAGGAAAAAGAAACTATAAGGTTGGGAGCTTAGTAAGAACCATCTACCTCACAAAATATGCATTCGATGAAATCTTGCTTTTAAAAGATGCTATTTGAACACATGCTGATAGTCATGCGGAAAATGCTAAAACATGGCATACTAATATATATGGCATGACAATCAAATACTGATCATAGAACTATCTTATTATATCAACAAGAAAAACTGAACGGGTAAATAAACTAAGCTAAACTAATGTTAGGCTAATGCTAAATCTGAATTGTATTCACATAACTGAATTGTGAAGTTTTGAAAACTATTTTTCATAATAGATAAAAATAATAATCATGCTGCTGATGGGCTCGACAACTGTACTTGCTATGTGCGCATCCCTAACTAGACTCGAGGTAGCTAGTCCCGAATCTAGTAGGGTTTACCAGGTATCTGCACCTAGGGACGACTATGGGAGCCCAACCCAAGGACAACTAAGAGTCCAGCACAGTGCCACTGATACAAGTAAAATACTGATTCATAAGCTAATTTATCTTATCTTGCTCTTACTAGGTTATCTGAACCTAGAGCTAGGTTATCTGAACCTAGAGGCAATTGTGGGAGCCCACCCATTGGACCGTAGTCTCATATAAACTGAAGCAAGACTAAGCATGCTATTTAAAATGCTTCTATGACATTTAACTGTGCTATTAAAATGCCAATTGTAGTATTTAACTGTACTAGTCATTTTATCGAATACTTGGTGTGCTCTATCTCTCCTCTCTATTAGGGGACCACCTCTAGACACCTAACAGCGTCTAAAACCCCAAAACTGGAGAGGGAAACATGGCTGGCCCATCTAGAGGTGCTCAAATAAACCCTAAACTTGCGAGGAGGGTCAAATACACCCTACGTGCCGAAAAATCTGCATATGGCTAAACTAAAAACATAAAAATATACGATTAACTACTTATACTACAGGTGAGGGGTTACTTACTTCCTGCGCTAGGTTTCTTACATTTCTAATCGCTAGGTTTTCGAAGAAGAAGATCTCCTCGACGATCTTCTTATGTCTACGCGTTCTTCTCGCGGAGATGAGTGTCCTCGTACTAGAGTCGTCGCCGGAAGGTGCTCCTACGACCCTAGGGATGGAACCCTAGGTCCCTTGGGGCTTAGTGTGCCGAGAGGTGAGGAAGAGGGAGAGGGCGGCGAGTTGAGGGTGAGAGTGAGTTGCCGATCCAAAATAACAAATCCTCACTTAAATTCCCTATTTATATTAAGTGATTAATACGACTCAACTAAATCATAAATATAATTTCTCTCCTCTTCTTTCAGCACACCCCTGCTGTATAACGCCCGCCCCCTCCTGCTAGTGGAGGCGGGGTTATTTTCTACATACATAACATACGTACATGAATTTCAAAAACAGCGAAAGTAATCATTTTTTTTTCTTTTACTTTCATTTAAATCACAACTAATCATACGAGCATGCTTAGCATAGTTATGAACTTAAAGAGTCATAATATCCATTTCTAACATAAGCATAAGTAAAGTGATCATGCAAGTCATCAACATAAATTAAGCATAGTTCATATCAATCCTAAATCAACGTAAGCAGGTCTTTCTTTCTTAGCCAAGCCACCACCACACACATCTCCTGCCTCTCCTGTTGGTCCTTTAGTTCATCCATCCTTTACCTTTATCTGTGATACAAGGAAAGTAACTATAAGCACACAAGGCTTAGTGAGATTCTTTCCTACTCACAAAAAAAAACACATGTCATAGCAATTCATACAACATATAGCATGGACACATAAAACATCTAACCAACATGTCATGCAAAAGCATCATATCACATAGCATAAAGAGTACATCATATCATACCATATCATAGCATAAAGGAACATCATGTCATATCATATCATAAAAGAAACATCATGTCATATCATGTCATAACGTAATTGTAAGCATCATGTCATATCCTATCATAACGTAAAAGTAAGCATCATGACGTATCATATCATAGCATAATCATATATACAATGTAAGATGTCCTTTAAAACATGGGTAATATCATGTGCAAGATGCTTTTAAAACAAAACATATCATATAATACTTGAACATAATATCATCATGAGGGCCCGGCTTGTACCACATACATACATAAATGTGCGCAATCCCTAGGACAGGGTAGCTAGCCCCAAACCTACTAGGGATCTAGGTCCGTACTACGACCGTCGACCTAGGGGCGTACTAAGAAGCTCATCCCTTTACTAGACCCGTTCATAGTCCGTCGGCCTAGGGGCGCTTATGGAGCCCACCCTTGGTACAATCCATACAAAGTAAAATAACATGTCATATAATCATAGTATATCATATTCATGTCATTCATAGCATATAATGTACATGTCATTCATCATTCATTATGTTCATGTCATTCATAACTTAACTTAGCATGAAGAGTGCTCGTAGTCCCACTTGATAGGGAAGCAACTCTTAGGCCTTTCACTTAGCATATCATAAAGAGTGCTCTTAGTCCCAACAAGTAGGGAAGCAACTCTTAGGCCTTTCACTTAGCATATCATAAACATACGTACTTGAGCATATAGCACATCATAGGAGACATTTTCAATGCATGATTCATAAGCATACATAGATGAACATATATCATATCATGGGAACATAATCATGCATGGAACATAAGTTAACATCTCCTAATTCATATCATGGCATGTGAAGCACATAAAGAGTCATAATTGCGTCTCAATCATCAATCTATCATAGGTGGCCGAAACATGCAAAGGATCACCTAGGTTGAAAGCAACATACAAGCATATGAACCCTAAACCAATTTCATATCATTTATCATAAGGAACATCATGAGCATATTTAGTTTAGGTTCTAAGCTTCCTAGGTCTACAAATCATGTTGTGGCCGAAACATACAAGGCCTAAACCTAGGTTACAAATAGCATATGAACATGTGAACCCTAAACCAATTCCATATCATTTATCATAAGGAACATCATGAGCATATTTGGTTTAGGTTCTAAACTTCCTAGGTCTACAAATCATGTGTAGCCAAAACATGCAAAGCCTAAACCTAGGTTACAAATAGCATATAAATATGTGAACCCTAAACCAATTCCATATTATTTATCATAAGAAACATCATGAGCATATTTGGTTTAGGTTCTAAGTTTCCTAGGTCTACAAACCATGATGTGGCCGAAAGTTATGAAGTGTGAAACTAAGTTCTAAACCAAAGACAAGCATAAGAATATCATGTTATCTTCATATCATATCATAGGGAAAAACATGAGCATGTTAGGGTTGAGTTTAAGCTTGCCTAGCCCTTTTAATCCTAACTTGGCCGAAAGTTCTAAGCATGAATACCTAGTTCTAACCAACATGAAATCATAAGTACATCAAGTTATCTTCATACCATATTATGAGGAAGATCATAAGTAAGTTGGATTTGTGTTTAAATTTTTCTAGGCTTTTTAAACTTGTCATGGCCGAAACCCTAAGGTGGGGTTCATCTAATTCTATGTAACATACTAGCATGAAACACCAAGGAAATATTCATATCATGTCATAAGAAAGATCATAAACATGTTAGATTTGAATTTAAGCTTTCCTAGGCATTTAGTCTCTTCATGGCCGAAACCCTAAGATAGAGTTCATCTCATTCTAAGTAACATACAGGCATGAAACACCAAGGAAATATTCTTATCATGTCATAAGAAAGATCATAAACATGTTAGATTTGAATTTAATCTTTCCTAGGCATTTAGTCTCCTCATGGCCGAAACCCTAAGATAGATTTCATCTCATTCTAAGTAACATACAAGCATGAAACACCAAGGAAATATTCTTATCATGTCATAAGAAAAATCATAAGCATGTTAGATTTGAGTTTAAACTTTCCTATGCTTTTAAACTTGGCATGGCCGAAAGTTGCAAGACACTTCCTAGGTTTTTAAGCCATTTAAATCTATGGAAAAACCATGAACTACTTGTACCACAGGTGAGGGAATACTCACAATCTTTTCTCTTGTGGTTCCTAAAGAAAATGGTACCCTTGTGAGGAGGAAGAAGAGAGCTTCTCCTTCTAGCACTCCCTTTTTCTTCTCTTGCTTGGAAGGGGTAGATCTTGAAGGCTCCTTCTTGTGGATTAGTATTCTTAGGAAGAAAGGCCTTAGGTGGATTTCGAAATTAGGAGAGGGAGAGCTTTAGGTTTCGGCAATGGTGAGGAAGAGGAAAAGAAGGAAGAAAAATGAAACCCCTTTCTTTCTTTCCTCTTTATGCTAAGTGGGAGGAAGAAACAAAGATGAACTTTGCCTTCCCTTTCTCCTTAACTCATTTATATCATTCCCTAATGAGAATATGTCCCCATTCATCCCCTTAATTCTTCTAATCCTATCTCCTCCTTCATCCTCACGAAAATGGAAGGAAGAAGAAGAGAAAGACAATTGTCTTTTGCTTGTTCTTAATCAAGAGAAGGAGGAAGAAAGCTACTTGATATTTTCTTATTTCCTTCTCTTAACCATACTCTTACTTTATCTAAAATTTCCATCCCCTTTTCAACAATAAATCCATGATGGCCTAGTGGTCATTCCATAACTCCTAAAGGTTGCCATTTAATAAAGAGGTTCAAGGTTCAATCCTTGACTTCACCTCTTTTCTTTTTATATCTTTTTGGTTCTATCTCCCTTTTTATTCTACAAAAACAAAGGATACTCACATATGTATAACTACTAGTTTTCGTGGGTATTACATGCTGGGGCCACCTGGTTACTAAAGTCATGCTATAAGTTGTAGGGTCTAATAGGTCGCGGGTTCAATTCCCACTTTGGCTATTTTACGTTTTTATTTAATTTTGTCACTTCTGCTACTCCAAAAATTCCATAAAAATATTCTAAAATTCCAAAAAAATAAGAGAATATTTCTAAAATTTATTTGAGAATTTTCGGGTGTTACAATCCCCCATACCTTATAAAAAGTTCGTCCTTGAACTTAAAATAACTCTGGGTATTTCTGTCTCATACTAGCTTCTATCTCCCAAGTTGCCTCTTCTGCGGTGTGATTTTGCCAAATGACTTTTACTAATGGTACCTCCTTGTTTCGTAATTTCTTAACTGCTCGGTCTATTATCTGAATAGGTCGACTGTCATAGTTGAGGTCTTCGTGGACTTGTACCGACTGGGGCTCAATCACCTGGGTGGCATCTGGGATATGCTTCTTCAGCATAGAGACATGAAATACGTTATGGATAGCTGACATCTCCTGGGGTAGCTCTAGCTCATATGCTACTTTGCCAACTCTTCTGGTGATAAGGTATGGTCCCACATATATGGGACTTAATTTGCCCTTCTTCCCAAAACGCATTACTCCCCTCATGGGAGCCACTCGGAGGAATACTGTATCCCCCACTGAAAACTCTAAGGGTCTGTTAGTTAGAGCCCTAGAGCCAATCATTTGATGATTGTATTATGGACTTATTGTATTATATTCTTATATAAATAAAGGCATTTGGTTTTTGGTTATTATACTTACTTGTATTGGTGCCAAATAAACTAAGTATAATAACGTCCTTGAGTAGAAGGTTCTCACCTATATCAATCGGTTAGTTGAACCGATAGTGAGATGATATAGGGAACACTACTCTTAATCATTCCTAGTCGAGTATTAACATTCAGGGATAATGTTAATGCAATAAGACTAGCATGTAGGTCAACTTGATGACTTGATCTCACAAGTCATGGATATAGAGATATCAAGTTGACACATGGGTATGCATTGGAGAATGTATACTGAATGACCCGCCATGAGAAAGTATCATGGATCGTTATATGAGTGTCATATACTTTCTCATGTGGCTATTAGTATGAATACTAGTCCTTGGACCTGAAGTCACCATGGATCCCTACATAAGGAGTTATGTACTTTGGTTTCGTCAAACGTCACCCGTAACTGGGTGGACTATAAAGGCGATTACTGGGTATGTAACGAATTATATAGAGGGATGTGAGTGATATAGATGGGATCTATCCCTCCTATATGACGGGAGCGACATCGATATTCTTGATAGAGTGAGACCACGAAGTGCATGGCCATGCCCAAATGAGTCAATATGAGATATTGAGCTCATTTGATCGAGTGAGTCTACTTGGAGTTCAAGATTTAGATTGATTAGAGGATGATAGAGTCTATGCCTCACATTGATCAATCTAGATGTCTAGGATAGAAGGACACTTGTCATATATTGTGAGGAGTCACAATTAGTAGTCACAAGGTGATGTTGGATCTCAACATTCTTGTAACTTGGGTAGTAATGATGTGTTGCTAGATACCACTCATTACTTATGCTTCTAAATGGTTTAGGGGCATTGCTAACGTTACAAGAACCTATACGGTCACACACTAAGGACAATTAGATGGAGATTAGGTTCATATGATGAACCAAGAGGATTAGATTCATTTGATAAATCAAATTGGATTAAGAGTAATCCTAATTGGGCTAATTGAGTTGGACTCAAGTTAATTCATGTGTTCAATGAGTCTAATTTAGATTATGACTTATTGAATCAATTTAATTAAATGAATTTAATTAAATGAATTAGATTCATTATGTTAAATTGGCTTGAATTAAATGTAGGTCCCTTTGGAGGCCGGCAAGAGGGGAGGGGTGAATTTCCCTACAAAATAAAACCAAAAACCCTTCTCGGATATTCAACTAACTTAAAAGAACTTGTAATTAAAAAGGCAGAGACTAATTAAAATAGAAAATAGACACAGAGGAATTACTTGGTTTGCAATCAGAGGATTGCTATTCCAAGGCAAAGAAGACGCACTAATTGATTCTCCTCTGGGCGAAGTAGCCCCTTACAGCGTTGAAAGCACAAAACGAAATAACACAAATGAAAGCTGTGGATTACAAGTAGTTGTTCCTCATTGATTAATTGCTTCTGGACCAAGGCTATATTTATAGTCTTGGTCCGGGCGCCTGGAAGGGTTCCGGGCGCCCTAGGGGGGATAAATTTTATCCCCCAACGGTCGGATCGAGTCAAAACCGATATTGTTGAAAAGTCGATTCCGGGCACCCCGGTCGGTTCCGGGCGCCTGGAATGGTTCTGGGCGCCCGGAGCCCTAAGGTCAAGATAAATTGACTTTTCGACTCCGATTCAGCTCGTCTCGATCCAGCTCATCTTGGTCCGGGTCTGTTCGCTCCGGCTCCGTTTGCTTGGGTGATCTCGGCCTTCCGGAATAGGGCTCACCCGAACCCATGTTCCGGCCTTCTCCTCGAGCAGCCTTCCTTCCCGGTTTCTCGTCCCTCGAACGCCGCGCACGTTCTTCTCGTCCGCCGGTGTACTCTTCCGCGGTCACCTCGTCCCTCGGACGCACCGAGCCCGTCGGCTCTCTCCCCGTGCCGTCCTTCTCGTTAGCCGCATCTTCCGCTCAACTTCCTGTGTTCCTAAGCTCCTGCACACTTAGACACAAGGGTTAAACAATGCAGGACCTAGCTTAACTTGTTTGATCACATCAAAACACCTCGGGGTTCCAACAATCTCCCCCTTTTTGATGTGAGCAACCCAAGTTAAGCTAGGGAAAAACAGATGCAATAAAAATAATTTATTTGCAATTAAGTCCAAAGATATTTCATAAAAAAAATTTATATACCTCCCCCTAGACTTAACATTCTTCTCCCCCTCTGATCACATTAAAAATAGGGGTTCTTTAAACAAGTCTAAGGTAAACAAAATTTTAAGTGAATTTAAAAAAAAAAAAATTCTAAGTCAATATTCAGAAAAAAAAAATTTAAGTTATTTTTCATAAAAGATTTCTAAGGCAATTTTTAAAGGAAAAATGTATAAGACAATATTCATAGACAAATTTCTAAGTTAATTAAAAAAATATCTAATTCAATAATTTTCAGAAATTTTCTAAGTCAATTAAAAAAAATTTATTTTCCAAAAAAAATTATTTTGTTTTAATTATAAATTAATTTTAAATATTTTCTTACACAAATTGAATAACTCTTTTAAAGCATTAAGTAAATTAAATTAATATTTTTTCAGTTAGTCAATTAAACTTTTCATTTTGATACTTGGCTTCCAGGTCATGGCGAGGCACTAGGCCTTCTTGGTTATTGGAGCAACAACCACTTCCTTAGACAAAGCCTCATAATGAAATTAGTGATTTAATTTCCTTGCTGAAAATGCTATGTCTAATTTTAAATTAAACAGATTTTTGGAACCCAGTAGAGGTTCCTACCTATAGGGTTAACCAAGTATTTCCTAGGTACATAGATTTTTGATATATTTCTAATTTGACTTTGATGAAATCTATAATACCAATTTAAACCTCTATAATTTCTAAAAGTAGAAATATTTGAACTTTTATATTTTTTCAATCTTTCTATTTCTTCTTTTAGTTTTTCATTTTCAATTTTCAATTTATCAAAATACTCTATAAGACATGATTTTGCTAAAATTCTTTTTGTTTCCAAAATTTCATTTTTTAATTTGATATTTTCATTTTCTAATTTATACATGGATTTAGTCATTGCCTTAATGCCGGAATAAAGTTGATCAGGGGGTAAGAATCATACCTCACTTACCATATCAGACTTGAAGCCTGAATCTCCTCCTGCTTCGCTGCCTTCATCTGAGGTCGCTCCCCCTTCATCAATGCTAGGTTCTGATGAGCTTTGCCCTTCGTAACTTGCCATCAGCGCTATCCCAGCATATTCTTGAGCTTCTGATTCGGATGAAGAAGTGTCGTCCCAAGTTGCTTTTAGGTTGTGTTTCTTGGGTGTCTTCATTTTGACCTTCTTGAGTTCTGAGCAGTCTTCCCTTAGGTGTCCCTCCTTCTGACACTGGTAGCACCGCACCTTTCTTCTACCTTTTTGATTCTTTTTATTCTGCATTTTAAATTTATTAGATCTAAAAAACATTTTAAAGTTTCTTACCATGTATGCTTCTTGATCGTCTTCGGAGTCTGACTCGGGTTCATCCTTGTTGGTTGCGTTCAACGCCATAGTCTGGGTTGTGTCCTTTGATATCTCTGCATATCTAGTTTCGTGTAATTCAAGGGTAGAAAATAACTCTTCTAAAGTACTTACCTCCAAGTCTTTTGAGATGTAGTAAGCATCGACGATTGATGTCCACTCCGGAGTTCTTGGAAACGCGTTGAGCGCGTAGTGTATAGTGTCCCGGTTTGTTACCATTTCACCAAGGTTTTCGAGACCAGTAACTAGTTCTTTTACCTTTGCATGTAGACCGGCTACTTTCTCACCTTTCTCCAGACGGATGTTCATCAGTTTGTTGCGGAGGATGTCCCTTCTAGCGAGCTTTGCTTCGGACGTGACTTCGTGGAGTTCCAAGAACTTCTCCCAAAGTTCTTTAGCAGATAAATAGTTTCCGATGCGGTTGACCTCTTGAGGTGGTAACACGCTCAGCAGGTGATGTTCCGCACGGCTGTTTGCTACCGACTCATTCTGCTCCTTCTTTGTCCAATCGCTCTCTTCTTTTTCTTTTCCATCTTTATCTATTGGAGCTACAAAACCATATTTCATAATAAACCGAATTTCAAAATCTGATTTTAGGAATACCTCCATACGACGCTTCCAGTCTGCGAAGTTCCCCTCGAATTTTGGTGGGACGATGCTCGGTCCGGCCATCTTGTTGCTTCGATCGGCGGTTAGTCCTCCTGAAGCGTCCTCGCTCTGATACCACTTGTAGGTCCCTTTGGAGGCCGGCAAGAGGGGAGGGGTGAATTGCCCTACAAAATAAAACCAAAAACCCTTCTCGGATATTCAACTAACTTAAAAGAACTTGTAATTAAAAAGGCAGAGACTAATTAAAACAGAAAATAGACACAGAGGAATTACTTGGTTTGCAATCAGAGGATTGCTAATCCAAGGCAAAGAAGACGCACTAATTGAGTCTCCTCTGGGCGGAGTAGCCCCTTACAGCGTTGAAAGCACAAAACGAAATAACACAAATGAAAGCTCTGGATTACAAGTAGTTGTTCCTCATTGATTAATTGCTTCTGGACCAAGGCTATATTTATAGTCTTGGTTCAGGCGCCTGGAAGGGTTCTGGGAGCCCTGGGGGGATAAATTTTATCCCCCAACGGTCGGATCGAGTCAAAACTCGATCCTGTTGAAAAGTCGATTCCGGGCGCTCGGAAGGGTTCCGAGCGCCCCTGTCGGTTCCGGGCGCCTGGAATGGTTCCGGGTGCCCGGAGCCCTAAGGTCAACATAAATTGACTTTTCGACTCCGGTTCAGCTCGTCTTGATCCAGCTCATCTCGGTCCGGGTCTGTTCGCTCCGGCTCCGTTTGCTTGGGTGATCTCGGCCTTCCGGAATAGGGCTCACCCGAACCCATGTTCCGGCCTTCTCCTCGAGCAGTCTTCCTTCCCGGTTTCTCGTCCCTCGAACGTCGTGCACATTCTTCTCGTCCGCCGGTGTACTCTTCCGCGGTCACCTCGTCCCTCGGACGCACCGAGCCCGTCGGCTCTCTCCCCGTGCCGTCCTTCTCGTTAGCCGCGTCTTCCGCTCAACTTCCTGTGTTCCTAAGCTCCTGCACACTTAGACACAAGGGTTAAACAACGCAGGACCTAGCTTAACTTGTTTGATCACATCAAAACACCTCGGGGTTCCAACATTAAATGGTTGGATTATATCAACCATGAAATAGATTAAGTCAAGTTTGACTTGACTTGAGAGGAAGAGGAAGAGGAAGAGTCAAGTTTGACTTGACTTTATGCCACATCATTTGTGACTTGGCATTAAGTGGCCAATGATGAGGTGCCACATCATCATGTTTAGCACATGTGTGTGCCACCTCATGGAGGTTACTGTAGGACCGTGATCTTTCGATAGAGGGGGGTGAATATCGATTCGAAAACTCAAGTAGTAAAGTACGCAGCGGAAAAGTAAATGAACACAATTGATTTTACTTCGTTCGGAGCCTTTGACGACTCCTACTCGAGGGCCCGTGGTCCTTGACCACTTTCATTGGGCAATCACTAGCAATTCGAATATGATTACAGAAAAGAGTACAAGAAATGCTAATGAAACAAAACACAAAGCTATACCGACAGAAAAGAAAACTTAAAGAGCAAGGGCACGTTGTCGGAGCTTTGTCAGCGTCGCTGGAGCATAGAGCAGCAAAGCAATCTGGGAATTCTGAGATGATTATTGAGAAGCTCCACCTCTGGGGCTTCTTTTATATGCTGCTCCGGGCGCCTAGATCCCTTCCGGGCGCCCTGGTGCGACGTGGCAAGTCCAGTCAGGATGTTCCACGTGGCGAGGCGACGCAGAGAATAAAACTTGCCTCCGGGCGCCCGGATCCCCTCCGGGCGCCCGGATCCCTTCCGGGCGCCCGGACCACCTTTTTCCAGAGATTCCTTCTCCTGCAAAACAAGGTTAGTCCGAGGCAAAATATATCCTGCAACACAGATTGTTAGCACAATTTATAAGGTATGAATTAACAAAAAAAGTATGACTTAGATTCCGTCTTTCCGAGACCGGAATCTAGTCACGATCTCGACTTAGATATCCGAAATGGATCTAAGCTGGATCGACGCCTAATGTTCCCTTCCCGGGAACGCGTCCTCACAATCACTTCCCTCTAGTGACTTACCTTACTTACCTGTTAGACGTCCGGTCAGCCCTTCGACCCGTCTGGACTTCTCGCCAGCTATCCGGTCAGCCCGTCGACCTAGCTGGACTTCTTGCCAAGCGTCCGGTCAGCCCGTCGACCCGCTTGGACTTCTCGCCAACTATTCGGTCAGCCCGTCGACCTAGCTGGACTTCGTGCCAGACATCCGGTCAGCCCGTCGACCTATCTGGACTTCTCCTGCACACTCGATCAAAGTGTCAGACAACAACAAAACTAACTTAACCCATTTGTCATTCATCAAAACCTAGGTTAGACCGTTAGTGCTACCCGCACCAACAATCTCCCCCTTTTTGATGGAATGACAACCTGGTTAAGTTAGTGAAAAGACGTAAAAATAAATAAATAAAACAGGTACATGGTTTCTAAAGTTAGTTTTAGTGTTTTCAATTTGGTTTAGCTAACTTAACCACCTAACCCTCCCCCTTTGGCATTCAGCAAAAATAGGCAAGGGTAAACAAGCATAGTGTAGAGTTACTGTAAAAGTTTATTAATTTAAGAAACAGCTAATTTTGGAAAATTTCTAAGTTTGATTCAAAATTCAAAGATATTGAAAAAAAGTACAATTTTAAAACCAATTTAAAAGGATAGTCAAGTTGACTTGGGGGAGCCAAGTTGAATTTTGAAAAGTATAAGTTTAAAGTTAATCAAGTTTAACTTTTCAAACGTGTAAAATTTTCAATTCCGGTGTTTTAAATTTAGATTTTTCAAAGCAAGATTTTTCAAAAAAAACAAGTAAAATTTTAGCCAAAAAGATTGTTAAGGCTAAAAAGCTAAGTTTGGAAAGTTTAATTTTCAAGCATATGTTACAAAACATACAGGATTTTAATTCATTTCTCCCCCTGAACCTGACACTTAAAATTAAATAGTTGTCTAACCAATTAGGTACTAACTAACTATCAGAAGATAGTAGCTTTCATTCGGTTAGTCAGATTAAGTTGATTATAAGCAGTCAGTGTTTGACTTGACTGATGAACTTAATCTGATTACTGTCTGATTTGTATTTAACGTCCAGACTTATGCTGATGCACTGAAATAAGCATCTTAAGTCCAGACAGTTGGCCTATGCATCTCACCCCTTTCTATGTTTGTCAAACACAAGTAAGGTAAACCTAAGGTGTTGGTGAGATGCTCAAAACTAGTCCTATGGGTACATGCTTTCTAAGGATTCAAAACTAGTCTAAGGCCAAAACTGTTTTTGAAAATCTAAAAATGGAAGGTTTTGAAAACAAACAGGTTTAACCTATAATCTGAAAACAATTATTTTTGAAAACGATTTTGAAAAAAAAAATCCTAGTCTATTAAGCACATCCCTAATTTTTGACTTAAGTTGCTAAATTCACTTTCAGAGAGTGATTTTGTGAAAATGTCAGCTAAATTTGATTTGGACTCAACGTATTTGAGTTCAATATCACCTTTAGTAACATGATCCCTGATAAAGTGGTGCATAATTTCAATATGTTTGGTTCTTGAATGATGCACAGGGTTCTTGGTTAAGTTAATTGAACTTATATTGTCAATTAGTACTTTTACATTTGTGATATTTAAGTTGAAATCTTTTAGAGTATGCATCATCCATAATAATTGTGCAACACATTCGCCTATAGCTATGTATTCTGATTCAGTTGTAGATAGAGCAACACAATGTTGCTTTCTACTAAACCAGCTGACAAGTGATGAACCTAATAATTGGCATCCACCACTTGTGCTTTTGCGGTCTAATTTACATCCAGCATAATCTGAGTCAGAATATCCTATTAGTTCAAAATCATTGGTCCTAGGATACCAAATTCCTACATTTGTTGTTCCCTTAAGATATCTAAAAATTCTTTTAACTTGTGTCAAATGGGATTCCTTAGCACAAGTTTGATATCTAGCACACATACTAACTGCAAATAAAATATCAGGTCGGCTTGCAGTTAAGTACAGTAGGCTACCTATTGCACTCCTATAATGTTTTAAATCAACTGGTTTTCCATTTGGGTTATTATCTAAGATTGTGTTTACTGCAATAGGTGTTTTTATTTCTTTTGTATTTTTCATTCCAAATTTTTTAAGTAATTCTTTAGTGTATTTGTGTTGATAAATATAATTTCCTTCATTTGTTTGTTTGATTTGTAATCCTAAGAAATAAGTTAATTTTCCTACTAAGCTCATTTCAAATTCTTTTTCCATTAGATTAATAAATTCTTCTAAAAATTCTGAATTTGTTGAACCAAATATTATCTACATATATTTGTGCAATAAATATGTCTGTATTTAATGATTTAACAAACAAGGTTGGGTCAATTTGACCTTGGTTGAATCCTTTAGATGTTAAGTAAGATGTTAGCCTTTCATACCATGCCCTGGGTGCTTGTTTAGTCCATATAATGCTTTCTTTAACTTAAAAACATAATCAGGGTGTTCTAGACTTTCAAACCCAGGAGGTTGACCTACATAACCTTCTTCTTTAATTAGTCCATTAAGAAAGGCAGACTTAACATCCATTTGGTATAGTTTGAACCCCTTGTGGGCTGCATAACTTAGTAACATTCTAATGGATTCTAATCTTGCTACTGGGGCATAGGTCTCATCATAGTCAAGTCCTTCAACCTGACTAAACCCTTTGGCAACTAGCCTAGCCTTATTTCTAGTAATTTTCCCAGTTTCACTTAATTTGTTTCTGAATACCCATTTTGTTTCTATTATTTTCTTATTCTTAGGTGGTGGTACTAGGTCCCAAACTTCATTACGCTCAAATTGGGCTAGTTCTTCTTGCATAGCTATAATCAGTCTGGGTCTAGTAGGGATTCATCCACAGTTTTGGGTTCAATTTTTGAAATTAGAGAAATTTGACTTAGGTTTCTAAAGGATGATCTGGTTTGAACTCTCAAGTCTGGGTCACCAATTTTTTGATCAGTTGGGTGATTTGGGTTAACCCTTATTGTTCTAGGGAGTTGACTTTCTTGATATTGTTCCTCTTCTTCATGACTTAGAGTTTGGTTGGTTTCTGGAACATATTCAAGTGGTTGTGTAAGTTCTAAGGTTTGTTTAGTTTCTTCAAATTTTACATTAGTAGTTTCTTCAATTTTTAAGGTAACCTTATTATAAATTCTATAGCCTCTACTATTTTGGGAATATCCTACAAAAATTCCATTTTCAATTTTAGAGGAGAATTTTCCTAAGTGTTCTCTTGTATTTAAGATGAAAACTCGGCACCCAAATACTTTAAAATATTTTAAATTGGGTTGTTTATTATAAAACATTTCGAAGAAGGTTTTGTTATGGGTTTTATTTATTGTTGTTCTGTTTTGTACATAGCAGGCTGTATTAACAGCTTCTGTCCAAAAATATTTAGCTAGGTTATATTCATTTAACATTGTTCTAGAAGCTTCAAGTAAGGTTCTATTTTTTCTTTCTACAATCCCATTTTGTTGGGGGGTTTTAGGGCATGAAAATTCATGATGGTAACCATTTTCAAGACAAAATCTGTTAAAGTTGTGATTTTTAAATTCTCCCCCGTTGTCAATCCTAATTCTTTTAATTTTAATATCTTTTTCGTTTTCAATTTGTTTGCAGAAATTTATAAAGATTTCAAAAGTTTCATCTTTATGTTTTAAGAATTTTACCCAAGTAAACCTAGAATAATCATCTATAATTACTAAACAATATAAGTTTCCATTTATAGATTTAACTCCATGGGAGTCAAAAAGGTCTAAATGTAGAAGTTCTAATATTGAGTTAGTTTGTGGCTGATTTGTTTGTTTGTGAGTGGATTTAGTTTGTTTACCTTGTTGACAAGCATTACATATGGTTGAATCTAAGTTAGGTAATTTTGGTAAGCCTCTCACAAGTCCATTTAATTTTCTTATATTTCTAAAGTTGGTGTGAGACATTCTTCTATGCCATAACCATGTTTCTTCTTTTTGTGTTAAATAACACTTAATGGAAGAAGTGGTTAAGTTGATGGCATAGATGTTGTCTTTTCTAAAACCTTTTAGGCTTATGGTAGGATTATCTAGATGTTTGACTAAATATTCTGTGGATAGAAATTTGACCTTATACCTAGTATCACATAATTGACTTATACTCAGAAGATTATATTTAAAATTTTCAACAAGTAAAACATTTGTAATTATAAAGTCTATTTTTAATTCAATATTACCTATACCAATTACCTTGAGTTTGCCGTTGTTTCCAAAGGCAACTGTTCCTAAGCTTTTGTAAGTGAGTTGAGTGAACTTGGTGTGATCTCCAGTCATATGTTTGGAGCAACCACTGTCCAAAATCACTTGGTTTCCTACAGTAAGTAGGATTTAAAGTTAGTCTTTTTATTTCTGAGCAGACATTATTTAAGTTAAGTTTTAAAATTACAGTGAATTTTAAGTTTGAAATTGAAATTTTGAAATTAATTTAAAATTAAAATTTTGAAATTAATTTTTAAGTTTAAAATTAAAATTTTGAAATTAATTTTTAAGTTAAAATTAAAATTTTGAAATTTATTTTTAAAATTAAAATTTTGAAATTTATTTTTTAGTTTAAAATTAAAATTTTTGAAATTTATTTTTGAGTTTAAAATTAAAATTTTTGAAATTTATTTTTGAGTTTAAAATTAAATTTTTTAAATTTATTTTTGAGTTTAAAGGTAAAATTTTGAAATTAATTTTTAAGTTTAAAATTAAAATTTTGAAATTTATTTTTAAAATTAAAATTTTGAAATTAATTTTTAAAATTAAAATTTTGAAATTAATTTTTAAAATTAAAATTTTGAAATTAATTTTTAAAATTAAAATTTTGAAAATAATTTTTAAAATTAAAATTAAAATTTTGAAATTAATTTTTAAGTTTAAAATTAAAATTTTGAAATTAATTTTTAAGTTTAAAATTAAAATTTTGAAATTAATTTTTAAGAAATTTATTTTTAAAATTAAAATTTTGAAATTTATTTTTAAGTTTAAAATTAAAATTATGAAATTAATTTTTAAGTTTAAAATCAAAATTTTGAAATTAATTTTTAAGTTTAAAATTAAAATTTTGAAATTAATTTTTTATAAATTTATTTTTAAAATTAAAATTTTGAAATTTATTTTTAAGTTTAAAATTAAAATTTTGAAATTAATTTTTAAGTTTAAAATTAAAATTTTGGAATTAATTTTTAAGTTTAAAATTAAAATTTTGAAATTATTTTTTAAGTTTAAAATTAAAATTTTGAAATTAATTTTTAAGTTTAAAATTTAAATTTTGAAATTAATTTTTAAGTTTAAAATTAAAATTTTGAAATTAATTTTTAAGTAAATTTAAGCCTTATTCATCTCACCCGGTCTATATTATCAATCAGGGAATCCTATGATTTTGTGAGATGAAATTGGATTTTTTAATTATGGAGTTTTGGTTTAATTTGTGTTAGATTTAGATTTAGCTTTGGTCTCCACAAATAAGCTATCTTCGGATAAACTTCTAAGCTTGGTGAGTCACATGGACGTCATTAGTAGTAACCAACCTTTCGAGGTTTTCCGAATAGTCCTATCCACGGAGCTTAGTACTAAACCTTGGTCTAACTGGTTAGGATTCATTTAAGGGTAGCTTCGGTCAGTTCCACTTGGCCAAATGCACCAGATCGAAACTATATCTTTCTAGACATGCGATGCCCAAGTTTCCCTAACCTACTATCATCCAAAAACTTCACCAGTACCATGATTCAAGTTAAACTTGGTCTCTAATCCTAATTACCCTGCCGGGCTAGTTTGTTTTAGGTTACCCTGTCGGGTAAGTTAGTTTTGGAGGTGCCAGCCATTCTGGAGCCTCCCCCTGAATTATTGGCTATTAATTTAAATTTTGGTTTTAGGTTTGTGTCGATTCCTTTTATAGTTATGGTTAACTTGGTGATAATTTTGTTGATTTTTAAAGTGTTTAAATTTTGATTTAGGTTTGTATTTTGGATTTTGGTTTGGTTTATTCGATTTTATATAATGTATTTTTTCTTTAGGTATATAATATTGATTAAGTCCTATTTGCGTGGTTAAGCACGCTTTCGGAACCCAAGCTAGATTGGTTGATTTGTATTGGGTTATTAATGATTTTAAGGTTTTATTTGAATTCGACTTATATCCTAGTCCGGTTTTATTATAGCATGCTTTTTGATTATTTAGGATTAAGTCTAGATTTTTTGATCTTGTTGTGAATTTTTCTAACATTTCTTTTAGATTGTTAATCTCATTTTTTTAATGATAAATTCTCCTCCTCAAGTGTTAGATCTGTTAGTTAGAGCCCTAGAGCCAATCATTTGATGATTGTATGGACTCATTGTTTCATATTCTTGTATATTAATAAAGGCATTTGTTTGGTTATTATACTTATTTGTATTAGTGCCAAATAGACTAAGTATAATAGCGTCCTTGAGTAGAAGGTTCATACCTATATCAATCGATTAGTTGAATCGATAGTGAGATGATATAGGGAACACTACTCTAAATCATTCCTAGTCGAGTATTAACATTCAGGGACAATGTTAATGCAATAAGACTAGCATGTAGGTCAGCTCGATGACTTGATCTCACAAGTCATGGATATAGAGATATCAAGCTGACACATGGGTATACATTGGAGAATGTATACTGAATGATCCGCCATGAGAAAGTATCATGGATCGTTATATGAGTATCATATACTTTCTCATGTGGCTATTAGTATGACTATTAGTCCTTAGACCTGAAGTCACCATGGATCCCTACATAAGGAGTTATGTACTTTGGTTTCGTCAAACGTCACCCGTAACAGGGTGGACTATAAAGGCGATTACTGGGTATGTAACAAATTATGCAGAGGGATGTGAGTGATGTAGATGGGATCTATCCCTCCCATATGACGGGAGCGACATCAATATTCTTGATAGAGTTAGACCACGAAGTGCATGGCCATGCTCAAATGAGTCAACATTAGATGTTGAGCTCATTTGATCGAGTGAGTCTACTTGGAGTTCAAGATTTAGATTGATTAGAGGATGACACGGTCTATGCCTCACATTGATCAATTTAGATGTCAAGGATAGAAGGACATTTGACATATATTGTGAGGAGTCACAATTAGTAGTCACAAGGTGATGTTGGATCTCGACATTCTTGTAACTTGGGTAGTAATGATGTGTTGCTAGATACCGCTCATTAATTATGCTCCTAAATGGGTTTAGGGCATTGCCAACGTTACAAGAACCTATAGGGTCACACACTAAGGACAATTAGATGGAGATTAGGTTCATATGATGAACCAAGAGGATTAGATTCATTTGATGAATCATATTGGATTAAGAGTAATCCAAATTGGGCTAATTGAGTTGGACTCAAGTTGATTCATGTATTCAATGAGTCTAATTTAGATTATGACTCATTAAATCAACTTAATTTAATGAATTAGATTCATTATATTAAGTTGGCTTGAATCATATGGTTGGATTAGATCAACCATGAGAGAGATTTGATCAAGTTTGACTTGATTTGAGAGGAAGAGAAAAAGTCATGTTTGACTTGACTTTTTGCCACATCACTAGTGAGTTGGCAAGATGTGGACCAATAGGATTGCTCCACATCATCAATGTGTGCCACCTCATGGAGGTTACAAGCCTCCATAGCATTTAATGTGGCCGACCCACATTAAATGAGGAGGTTACACTTGTTGCCATGTCATTTAGTGAGGTGGCAAGATGTGGACCAATGGTGTTGATCCACATCATCCTAGAGTGCCACCTCATGGGGGTTACAACTCTTAATGGTCTCCACATTAATTGGAATTAATGTGGGGGTTACACCTCCTAGAGTGGCCGGCCACTTGATGGCTAAGGGGTTTTTTTTTTGAATTTCCTCTCATTGATTTCATTCACTCTTCTTCTCCCTTGGGTGCTCTCTCTTCTCCTTCTCCCATTCCTTGGCCGAACACTCCATTGGTGCTAGCACACCTTGTGTTTTGGTCATCTCCTTCTACTTGTGTCCGTGTGGATACATATAGAGGTTGTCTAATTTGACAACTAGAGATTCGGCGACATCTTGGACAAGCGGGAACGCGAAGGGCTTCGCTACAAGGGTAATGATCTTAACTTTAGTGTAGATCTAAAGTTTTTTTACAAACTCGTACAAGAAAAAGGTTTTTCGATAATTTTGTTTACGAATCTTTGCACGAGATCCATGGCTTTGGGTGACTCGGGGTTTCCGCGACGCGAAAAAGCGATTTTCGCGGCCCGAAGAACCCAACAAGATCTTGAGTTGGATTTGAATTTTTGATTTGTTCCTTGAGGTTTTGATTTTCCTCAAGAAGTGATTTGTTTTCATTTTCTATTTTAATTAATTTACTATTTAAACAGGAAATAATTCTAAAATTTTTTTTGTTTAAATTAAAATATACCTCATTCGGGCCTTCGGAAACGAGTACGGACTCGTGGCTTGTTTCGGGTTCAGACCCATCTTCATCATCCGACTCGTCTTCTGTTTCAGCTTCGCGGGCCATTAGTGCGAGGTGGCTCTGATGTTTCTGCTCTTCTTCCTCCGATTCGTCCGAGGAGTCGTCCCACGTTGCTTTGAGGACCTTCTTTTTGGTTGGCTTCGGTTTGTCGAACTTCAGTTTTGGGCATTCGTTCTTGTAGTGTCCCTTTTTATTGCAGCCGAAGCAAGTCACATTCCTTTGTTCTGAGGGAGAACTGATCTTTTGAAGGTCCTTTTTGCTGAAACTCCTTTTTCTCCTGGTGAACATTTTTCTTACCAAGTTCACCAGGTGTTCTTCGTCTTCGGAGTCTTGGTCGGAATCTTCTTCAAATTCAGGCTTGCTCTTCTTTTCTTTGGAGGAACCTACAAACAAAGCTATACCTTTCTCGGCTCCAACATTAGTTTGTTCATGTAATTCTAATTCACAGAAAAGCTCGTCTAATTTTAATTTAGAAAGATTTTTAGAAATTTTGTAGGCATCTACGATTGATGCCCACAAACTATTACGTGGAAAAGCATTTAATGCGTACCTTATTAAGTCTCTATTTTCCATTTGGTGACCTATCGCATGAAGCCCGTTGAGGATGTCCTTGATCCTCGTGTGGAGCTAATTCGCCGTTTCACCTTCCTACATTTTTATATTAAGAATTTTATTTAAAAGCAGGTCTCGTTTTGTTACCTTGGCGTCGCTCATTCCCTCGTGCAACTCGATCAACTTGTCCCACAACTCTTTAGCGTTTTTGTGTGGACCGACTCTGTTCAGTTCTTCTCTTGTTAATCCGCACTGTAGAGTGTTGATCGCTTTATTTTCTGTTGACGCCTTTTTCATCAAATCTGCTGTCCAGTCTTCAGGATCTAGTATATTCCCGGAGTTGTCAGCTGGAATTTTATAGGGTCTCGTAACGCTCATCCATTGGTCGAAGTCTGTTTTGAGGTAGACCTCCATGCGCTTCTTCCAGTACGAAAAATCATCCTCGTTGAAGAGTGGAGGTCGTACTGTGCTGAATCCTTCTGTCTGAGACATTTTAGTCCTGCGCACAGAAGAAAGAAAACAAAAAAATCCCATGACTTGGTCTTGGATTAGTAGTGCGGAAGAAAATAATAGAAGTATCTAAATTGGTGTTGCACCAATTTAGATTTAATTGCACCGTAAAACTGAAAGCCGAAAGAAAAAAAAAATAATTTTTCACCCCCTGTCTGATTGGTGGTTGCACCAATTCAGAGCGGTATCTGCTCTGATACCACTTGTAGGACCGTGATCGTTCGATAGAGGGGGGGTGAATATCGATTCGAAAACTCGAGTATAAAAGTATGCAGCGGAAAAGTAAATGAACACAATTGATTTTACTTCATTCGGAGCCTTTGACGACTCCTACTCGAAGGCCCGTGGTCCTTGACCACTTTCGTTGGGCAATTACTAGCAATTCGAATATGATTACAGAAAAGAGTACAAGAAATGCTAATGAAACAAAACACAAAGCTATACCGACAGAAAAGAAAACTTAAAGAGCAAGGGCGCGTTGTCGGAGCTTTGTCAGCGTCGCTGGAGCACAGAGCAGCAAAGCAATCTGGGAATTCTGAGATGATTATTGAGAAGCTCCACCTCTAGGGCTTCTTTTATATGCTGCTCCGGGCGCCTAGATCCCTTCCGGGCGCCCTGGTGCGACGTGGCAAGTCCAGTCAGGATGTTCCACGTGGCGAGGCGACGCAGAGGAAAAACTTGCCTCCGGGCGCCCGGATCCCTTCCGGGCGCCCGGATCCCCTCCGGGCGCCCGGACCACCTTTTTCCAGAGATTCCTTCTCCTGCAAAACAAGGTTAGTCCGAGGCAAAATATATCCTGCAACACAGATTGTTAGCACAATTTATAAGGTATGAATTAACAGAAAATGTATGACTTAGATTCCGTCTTTTCGAGACCGGAATCTAGTCACGATCTCGACTTAGATATCCGAAATGGATCTAAGCAGGATCGACGCCTAATGTTCCCTTCCCGGGAACGCGTCCTCGCAATCACTCCCCTCCAGTGACTTACCTTACTTACCTGCCAGACGTCCGGTCAGCCCTTCGACCCGTCTGGACTTCTCGCCAGCTATCCGGTCAGCCCGTCGACCTAGCTGGACTTCTTGCCAAGCGTCCGGTCAGCCCGTCGACCCGCTTGGACTTCTCGCCAGCTATCCGGTCAGCCCGTCGACCTAGCTGGATTTCGTGCCAGACATCCGGTCAGCCCGTCGACCTGTCTGGACTTCTCCTGCACACTCGATCAAAGTGTCAGACAACAACAAAACTAACTTAACCCATTTGTCATTCATCAAAACCTAGGTTAGACCGTTAGTGCTACCCGCACCAACAGTTACAAATCTCTTTAATGGCCACACTTAATGCAAAAATGGGGGTTACAACTCCATGAATGTGTCCGACCACTTTTGGATGGGAAAGAATGAATTTTTCATTTAATTGTATTCATTCACATCTTCTTCCACCTAGTGCTCTCTCTTCTTGCTCTTCCTCTCCTCATCTTGCCGAACCCTACTAAGGTGCTAGCACACTTTAGTTTGGTGATCTCCTTCTTGTGTTCGTGTTGATACTTCTAGAGGGTTGTCTACTTTGACAATCTCGAGATCCGGCAAACCGTTGTACTAGTAGGATAGCGAAGGGCATCGCATCGAGGGTAACACTCTTATTTAGTGTAGATCTAGAGTTTGTAAACTCGTACTCGTATTTTGTTTTTCGTTTTTCTTCGCACAGATCTATGTGGCGGGGGTTTCGGGGTTTCCGCGACGCGAAAAAGGGGTTTTCGCGGCCCGAAAAGCCCAACAGTGGTATCAGATGTAACACCCACAGAATTATAAGATAAGTATATGGGTGTTATTTTCTTTAGAGAATATAAGTAAGAAGAATCAAAAGAAAAAGAAATAAGAGAAATAAAAAGAAGAGGTGAAGGTTTGAACCTTGAACCTCTCACAAAGAATAGAAATAAATTTATGTATGATAACCACTAGGATAATGAACAACATATGAATGGAAAATGATGGGAATGGTAGTTAAAAGTGAGGATATAATTAAGTGAGGGAACAAGAGAAAATCAAGTAGCTTTCTTCCTCTTGTTTACCTCTTGGTTAAGGAAAAAGGAGTAAGCAAAAGACAAGTTGTCTTTTCTACTTTTTCTCCTTGTTTTCGTGGGGATTAAGAGAGTGAGAATGAGGAGAATTAAGGGAGATGAATGAGGACATATTCTCATTAGAAAAGTATATACATGAATTAAGGAGAAAGGGAAGCAAAGTTCATATTTGTTTCTTCCCCCACTTAGCATAAAAAGGAAAGAAAGAAAAGGGTTTCATTTTCTTTCTTCTTCCTCACCATTACCGAAACTAGAGTCTTTCTTCCTCATCACCACAAGCCAAGTTTAGGTTTTCTCCCTAAGAGAAAACTAAATTACAAGAAGGAGCCTTCAAGGTGTACCCTTCCAAGCAAGAGAAACCAAAAGGAGTAGCTCTCTTCTTCCTCTTCACCAAGGGTACCATTTCCTTAAGGATTTACAAGTGAACACTAAGTAAGCTTCCCCTCACCTGTGGTACAATAACTCATATGTTTTTTTTTTCATGAAGATAGAGTGCTTAAAAAGAAACCTAGGGTTGTTTTATGGAACTTTCGGCCAAGACAAAAGGAAGAGGCTAAGAAATTTAAACTAGATGTGCTTATTATTTTCCTTATGACATGTATCTTATGTAGGAGGGTAATCTAATGTGTTCATACTAGAATGATTAATTAGAATTTAGATCCATGAACCTTAGACTCTCGGCCAAGCATGAACAAGAGGACTAGGTAAGCTAAAGACTCCAACTAAACATGCTCCCTTGTTCTGGTGTTATGTACCCTATGATAATGTTGTTATTAACTTTTCCTCTTACTTGTATGTTGATTTAAACTCCATTTTATGCTCATGAATATTCGGCCATGGAAGAATAAAAGGCCTAGGAGAGTTTTAAACCTAAAACTAAGCATGCTATGATTTTTCCTAAGACAAGATATGAAGCTAAGATGTTATGCCATGATTGTATGTTGGTTTTGAATTCTATTTCATGCTTGTAAAGATTCGTCCATGTTGAGATTTGAGGCCTAGGAAAAGTTTAAACCAAGTCTAAAATGCTCATGACCTTCTTGATGAAATGTTATGAAACTAGTTTGATGTTCCTATGGTTGCTTATTACATAGAAATTTGGCTACATGTAACTTTCGGCCACACTAAGTTTTAGGGCTAGGATGCTTAGATTTTTAAACTAAGTTTACTCATGTTGTTTCTTGTAATGATGCCATGAAAATTGTGTAAGGTTTCCATGCTTTTAAGCCACATGAAAAACAATTCCATGCTCACATGTTTCGGCCACCATGGGTTTAAAGGCCTAGGAAATTTAGAACACAACTTAGAGATGCTCATGATGTTTCTTGTGATAAATGCTATGAAATGTAGTTGTGTTTTCCTTGCTCTTATGCAACTAGAAACCTAGTTTCCATGCTCACATGTTTCGGCCACCATGGGTTTAAAGGCCTAGGAAATTTAGAACACAACTTAGATATGCTCATGATGTTTCTTGTGATAAATGCTATGAAATGTAGTTGTGTTTTCCTTGCTCTTATGCCACTAGAAACCTTGTTCCTTGCTCACATGTTTCGGCCACCATGGGATTAAAGGCCTAGGAAATTTAGAACACAACTTAGATATGCTCATGATGTTTCTTGTGATAAATGCTATGAAATGTAGTTGTGGTTTCCTTGCTCTTATGCCACTAGAAACCTAGTTTTCATGTTTAATATGTTTCGGCCACCTTGAGTTAATGGGTTTAGGAAGTTTAGAACTTGAACCAAATGTGCTTATGATGTTCCTCATGAAATGTGTAGGATATTGGCTTAAGGTTCAACATTTTCATGCTACATGTAACCTAGAATAAGGCCTTGCTAGGGTTCGTCCATGATAAGGTTAGAAGCTTAGGGAACTTAGAACCCAAATTAAACATGCTCAAGTTGCTCCTTATGAAATATGATGTGATATGAGTTTAGGTTTACATGTTTGCATGTTGCTTAAAACTTGATTGCTCTTTATGAAGGTTTCGGCCATGAAAGAATTAGGAACCTAGGAGAGCTTAAAAATTTAGGTTAACATGCTTATGATCTTTCTTATGATAGGATATGAAGTTATCATGAATTTCTTATGTTGTTTAGAATTCATGTCCCTACTCTTGACTTTCGGCCATAAAAGGTTTAGTGACCTAGTTGTGTCTCACATGCCATGTTATGAAATAAGAGATGTTATTTAAATGATTCCATGTATGATTATGTCTTTGTATGATGAGTGATATGTTCATTATGTATTCTTATGACCCATGCATGTGTTATGTGCCCAATTATGCATGCTTTATGATATGATAAATGACATGTCCATTATGTACGTTTATGATCCATGCATGTGCTGTGTGCCCAAATATGCATGCCTTATGATGTGATAAATGACATGTTCATTATGTATGCTTATGATCCATGCATGTGCTGTGTGCCCAAATATTCATGTTTTATGATATGTTAAGAAATATGATATGCATGAAATGATAAGAATTATGATATGTATGACATGCTACTTTACTTTATGTATGACTTGTACCAAGGGTGGGCTCCATAAGCGCCCCGGGGTCGATGGACTAAGAAACGGGCCTCATTAGGGATGGGCTCCTAAGTGCCCCTAGGTCGATGGACTAAGAAACGGGCCTAGTGTGTATGCCTTGTAGGGTTCAAGACTTGCTACCTTGGACCTACATAGGACGCGTGCATTTATGTATGTGGTACAAGTCGGGGCCCTAATCATGTTGAGATTATGTTTAAGTATGTATACTATAAGTTTTCAAAAGACATGTTGCATATGTTTCATGATACATGATTGGGAATTTACCTTGTATATACGTTATGATTATGCCATAATATTTATGATGATGTTATGCTATATCAGGACATATTTGATGATTATGTTATATTATGCCATGATACCTTATGCTGGTTATGTTACGATATGCCATGATATGTTGCTTGATATGATAGATTTGTTTCCATGCATTATGACTTATGATTTTGATATGCTATGCGATTCTTTTTGTGAGTAGGAAAGGAACTTACTGAGCCATGAGTGCTCACAGCTTACTTTTTTGTACCGCAGATAAAGGCAAGGAATGGATGTACTAGGGGAGCAGTAGGAGGGGCTAGAAGGATGTGTGTGGAAGTGGTTGGCTAAATGGAAAGACCTGCTTTTGTTTAATAAGAAATATGCCATGTTATGTTATTAAATTATGACTCCATGACATTAGTTATGTGTTAAGTATTATGATTCAAAAATTCATGTTAAGTATGCTATGTGGTTTATATGTCCATGGTGATCTTAAAGTAAGGTAAAGTTTTAAATTCTCTAAGTAAGACTTCCGCTGTAGTATGTAAGTATGTATGTCCAAGTAACCCCTCGTCGCCTTAGCAGGAGGGACGGGGCGTTACATCAGAGCCACGTGCGAAGACTTGTACGAGTTTAGTTTGATTTTTATGAAATATATAGCTTCTGTGATTTTCTGTAAATTTAAGTTTTTAATGGTTTTTATGAGTAATAGAAGCGAAGCACAAGTGTTTCGACACTTGTAGGCTTCGACTACCGAGAAGCTTTTTCCGAAACGGCAAGGTTTCGCCCCAAAAATTTTTGTGACAGCAGACTAAGGCGCTGTAGGATCGCTAAGGGACACTCGCGATGGTTAGATCGCGGGTAGGGGCGCTGCCCCTAGCCCCGCAAGGGGATTCGTTCCGCGATTGAGCCCGAAAACCGCTAAACGGGACCGCCGGGAATTTTTACTCGTAAAAATTGTAAAAATTGGTATTAAAATTGAAGAAAATTATAGAAAATACATAATTTAGAATTATGTATAATTTGTGATAGTCATGGCCCAAAAGGACCCAATTGGATTGGTATATTTTGTGTTGTAATTCATAATACGGTCTGCGTGCCGTTATGTGATTGTGTGTGCTGTATTTTTGATACGCGCCCTGCGCATCGTGCCTTTCTCTATTTATTCTTGTTGTAAATTAGTTTAGACTCGAATGTAACTCGAGTTTCAAAATTGTAATGTACAAAATTGGAGCCGTGGAAGGTCCACTCGAGACGGAGTTACGAGGAGGGCGTGAGCAACACAAGGTAGTCAAAGGGAGGAGCTTGAGAAGCTGTTGACCCTAGGTTGACCATCCGATCTTCTCATTGGCTTGAGAAGATCGTAGTAGGGCCATGACTAATCACAAATAGTATAATTAATTGTTTTTGTGTGTGTATTTGATGCATGCTAGTAAAGTAGTTAATTAGCACCTTAACGATTCGATTCGATCAATCGCGTATATGATACATCTCGACGATTAGATTAGATCTAAGTCACGCACATGATGCACCTCCTCTACGATTAGATTAGATCTAAATCGAGTATATGATACACATCGTCGATTAGATTAGATCTAAATCGCGCCAACTTTAAAATGTCTACCATGCCGTGATACCTATCACTACCTCGATCACATGTGTTGTTGAATCTGCCAAAGCAGAGCAACACATATTATCTTGGTAGGGTACGGAGGGACAATCTTGGTCCCGCCTATCAACGCATGGGTGAGTACAACTCAATTAGATTGAGTAACTAGTTAACTCGGTTGGATCGAGTAAAACTATAGGCATATTTCCAACGGTTGGAATATAGGACATAATCACATTTATATTAATTCTTGGGCGTATTAGCCAAAGCTAACTCAAGTTTTAATATAACTGTGGATAATGATCCTATAAACAAGAGTTGCATAGAGATGTAATTGGTAAATTGTTACCTATCGATCATACTAAGACTTGGGCGATTCAGCCAAAGCTAACTCAAGGCGTAGTATGATGTGGATCTTGTCCCACACGAATTATAGCTAGTTGGTTAGAATCTCATAAGTGTGGTTTGACCACATCACTCACTTGATTCTACAAAAATTATATAATTCAATGGGAGCATCATTTAGTTAAAGGCCTAATTAAATGATTTAATAGAATATGATATTTATTTCTGTATTTTTCTATTGTAAATAACCATGACGTCGAATACGAACTCTTTCTCCCTGCGTTCTGTCCTTGAGAAGGACAAGCTCAACAGAGCAAATTTCCTGGACTGGTACAGGAACCTGAGAATAGTTCTCACCCAAGAACGTAAACTGTACATTCTGGAGCAGCCCATTTCGGAGGCTCCTCCTGCCACTGCCACACGAGCTGACCGAGATGCTTACAAGAAGCATCAAGATGACGCATTAGATGTGTCCTGTCTTATGCTCGCGACCATGAACTCTGAGCTTCAGAAGCAACACGAGTTAATGGGCGCTTATGATATGGTTGAACATCTTCATCAACTGTATCAAGGACAAGCAAGGTACTGGAAGAGGAACTGTATAGGATACCTGAAAGATCTTAAGAAGAAGAGAAATAAGATTTCTACTTCAGGTATAAATGTTATAGAAGTCAACCTCTCTATTTCTTCATCGTGGGTATTAGATACCGGATGTGCTTCTCACATTTGTACTAATGTACAAGCGTTAAGAAATAGCAGAGCATTGACTAAGGACGAGATAGACCTACGAGTAGGCAATGGAGCACGGGTTGCTGCTGTTGCTGTAGGAACTTACTATCTATCTCTACCCTCTGGGCTTGTACTAGAATTAGATGAATGTTGTTATGTGCCTGCCTTAACTAAGAATATTATATCAGTTTCTTTTTTGGACAAGAAAGGGTTCTCTTTTATAATAAAGGACAAATATTGTTCTGTTTATTTAAAAGATATGTTCTATTGTAGTGCACCTCTGATGAACGGACTCTACATTCTAGACCTTGAAATCCCTATCTATAACATAAATACTAAGAGGTTCAAGTCAAATGACCTGAACTAAACCTATCTCTGGCACTGTCGCTTAGGTCATATAAATGACAAGCGCTTATCCCAGCTCCATAAGGATGGTTTGCTGGACTCATTTGATTTCGAATCTTATGAGACGTGCGAGTCATGCCTACTAGGCAAGATGACCAAGACTACCTTTATTGGGCACAGCGAAAGAGCGACTGATTTGTTAGGACTTATACATAGTGATGTATGTGGCCCTTTCAATGTCGCTGCTAGAGGCGGTTATAGTTACTTCATCACATTTACTGATGACTTCAGTAGATATGGTTATGTATACTTGATGACACATAAGTCAGAATCCTTTGAAAAGTTCAAAGAATTTAAGAATGAAGTACAAAACCAGCTTAGCAAGAGTATTAAGATACTTCGATCAGATCGAGGTGGAGAATACCTTAGTCATGAGTTTCGTGACTACCTAGCTGAGTGTGGGATTCTATCCCAACTCACTCCTCCTGGAACACCACAGTGGAAAGGTGTATCCGAAAGGAGGAATCGTACCCTATTAGATATGGTACGATCTATGATGAGTCACACAGATCTTCCAACATACCTTTGGGGCTATGCTCTAGACACGACAGTTTTAATACTCAACCAAGTTCCATCCAAGGCCGTGATAAAGACACCATATAGGATATGGACTGGGAGAGATGCCCAGGTGCTTTCATGAGGATTTGGGGTTGTGAGGCTTACGTTCAACATCAAGTCTCAGACAAGTTAGGACCCAAATTTGACAAGTGCTACTTTATTGGATATCCCAAGGAAACTAAGGAATATTACTTCTACATTTCCAGTCAGTACAAGGTAGTTGTGGCAAAAACTGGGGTCTTTCTAGAAAGGGACTTTATTTCTAGAAAGACTAGTGGGAGTATGTTCAATCTTGAAGAAGTTCAAGATGCGGACCATAGCACTGAGGCCTCGATGGAAGTTGAACTGGAACCACAAAGTGTTGTGGGTGATGATGTTCCACAAAGAGTTGAGGAACAACAACCAGTTCAAATAGACATACCTCTTCGCAGGTTTGATAGGGTACATCGTGTATCGCCCCTCCCCTCCCTGCTCAAGGGACGGGGGTTACTTTACTTACTTACTTACTTGCATATTAATATTCTTTTCTACTTAAAACAGCGGAAGTCTTGTTTATAAAATTTTCTTTTAAAACTTTTCTTTTCTTTTTAATCACCATGACTAATTACCTAGGCATGTAGGGTCACATAGCATACTTAACATGATTTTAAGTCATAATACCAATAAGCATAATTAAATGTCATGGAGTCAGGAAACAATAACATAAGCTAGACATAATTCTTATTAAACAAAAGCAGGTCTTTCTCTTTTAGCCAAGCCACTACCACACACATCTTTCTTGCCTCTCCTGCTGCTCCCTTAGTTCATCCATTCCTTGCCTTTATCTGTGGTACAAGGAAAGTAAGCTATGAGCACACAAGGCTCAGTATAGCGTAGCATAATCACAAGGCATAAAGCATGGAGGTAAACTCATCATATCATGTATAGAAGCATCATATCGTAACTCTTATAAACATAAAATATAGAACATCTTATCATATCATGTCATATTCCTAGGAGCATCAAATCATATCATGTCATAAAGCACATCATAGCATATCGTAACATAATCATAAGGTATCATAGCATATCATGACATAATCATAAAACCGTATAGCGTAGCATAATCACAAGGCATAAAGCATGGAGGTAAACTCTTCATATCATGTATAGAAGCATCATATCGTAACTCTTATAAACATACAATATAGAACATCTTATCATATCATGTCATATTCCTAAGAGCATCAAATCATATCATGTCATAAAGCACATCATAGCATATCGTAACATAATCATAAGGTAACATAGCATATCATGACATAATCATAAGGTATCATAGCATATCATGACATAATCATAAGGTATATGCAAGATGACTTTCAAAACATGTATCATGAACATATATATGCAACATGTCTTTTGAAAACTTATTATATACATACTTAAACATAATCTCAACATAACTAGGGTACCGGCTTGTACCACATACATAAATGCGCGCGTCCTATGTAGGTCCAAGGTAGCAAGTCTTGAACCCTACAAGGCATACATACTAGGCCCGTTTCTTAGTCCATCGACCTAGGGGCACTTAGGAGCCCATCCCTAACGAGACCCGTTTCTTAGTCCATCGACCCCGGGGCGCTTATGGAGCCCACCCTTGGTACAAGCCATATAAAGTAAAGTAGCATGTCATACATATCATGGTTCTTATTATTTCATGCATATCATATTTCTTAACATATCATAAAACATGCATAATTTGGGCACACAGCTCATCATAATAGCATGCATAAATTTGGGCAAACAGCACATCATAAACACATGCATAATTTGGGCACACAGCTCATTATAATAGCATGCATAGTTTGGGCACACAGCACATCATAAATACATGCATAGTTTGGGCGCACAGCTCATCATAATAGCATACATAATTTGGCACACAGCATATCATAAGGGTTATCAACATGCATAGATCATGAGCATACGTAAATAAACATAGAAGCATAGCAAGTCCTTATCATGAAGCATTGCATGTGAGACACATGGAGATCATAATTAGGTCTCTAACCCTAATTTTTCATATAGTGGCCGAAACATATGATTGTAAATTAGATTAACAATCAACATACAAGCATGTGAACCCTAAACCAATATCATATCATATATCATAAGGAACATCATGAGCATGTTTAGTTTAGGTTCTAGGTTTCCTAAGCTTATAAACTTGTCATGGCCGAATCTTATCAAGCATTTCATTGGGTTAAAAATCAACATACAAGCATGTGAACTCTAAACCAATATCATATCATATATTATAAGGAACATCATAAGCATGTTTAGTTTAGGTTCTAGGTTTCCTAAGCTTATAAACTTGTCATGGCCGAATACCATCAAGCATCACATTTGGTTAAAAATCAACATACAAGCATGTGAACTCTAAACCAATATCATATCATATATCATAAGGAACATCATAAGCAAGTTTAGTTTAGGTTCTAGGTTTCCTAGGCTTATAAACTTACTATGGCCGAATACCATCAAGCATCACATTTGGTTAAAAATCAACATACAAGCATGTGAACTCTAAACCAATATCATATCATATATCATAAGGAACATCATAAGAAAGTTTAGTTTAGGTTCTAGGTTTCCTAGGCTTATAAACTTGCTATGGCCGAAGCTTGTAAATCATGTAGCTAGGTTTCATGTGGCATAAAAGTATGGAAACCCTAAACAAATTTCATAGTATTTATTTCCAAGAACATCATGAGCATGTTTAGTTCAAATTCTAGATTTCCTAGGCTTATAAACTTGTTGTGGCAGAAAGTTCATGGAGCATGAAATAAAGTTCTAACCAACCCACAAGCATGAGTATGTCATGCTAACTTCATATCTTGTCTTAAGGAATATCATGGCATGCTTAGTTTAGGTTTAAAGATCTCCTAGGCCCTTAATCCTACCATGGCCGAATGTTCATGAGCATGAAATAAAGTTTAATCAACTTACAAGCATGAGCATATCATATTAACTTCCTATTTATCTTAAGAAGAATCATGGCATACTTAGATTAGGTTTAAGGTTCTCCTAGGCCCTTAATCTTATCATGGGCGAAAGTTGAAAGGGAGACATCCTAATTCCAAACAACATACAAGTATGAGAAATGTTAACAACTCTCTTATCATAAGGTACATATCATAAAAACAAAGGGAGAATGTTTAGTTTGAGTCTTAAGCTTACCTAGTTCTTTTATTCATGCTTGGCCGAGAGTCTAGGATCATGAATCTAAGTTCTAACCAAACATTCCAGCATAGAAACATTAGATTAATCCCCTACCATAAGATACATATTACAAGAAACATATTGAGCATATCTAGTTGGGTCTTAAAATTTCCTAGGTCTTTTTTTTTTCTTTTGTCTTGGCCGAAAGTCCATGAAGAAATCCTAGGTTTTTAAGCAACCTAACCTCATAGAAAAACACATGAACTATTGTACCACAGGTGAGGGAAAACTTACATATTTTCGCTTGTTTGTCCTTAAGAAAATGATACCCTTGTGAGGAGGAAGAAGAATTTCTCTTCTTCGTTTTCCCTTTTTGTTTTCTTCTTCTTGTAAGAGGTAAACCTTGAGACTCTTCTTGGAAATAAGGTTTTCTTAGAGAGGAAACCTTAACTTGACTTTTGAGAATGAGGGAGGAAAGCTCTAAGTTTTGGTGGAGAAGGAAAAAGGGAGGAGGAAGAAGGAGGAAGAAGGAGGAAGAAGAAGAATTAGAAATTCTCTTTCTCTTTTCTCTTCTAAATCCTATTTATTCATCATGGAATGAATCATGTCCTTATTCATTCCCCTTAACTCCTCTATTTCTTCCCTCTTTAATTCCCATGAAAATTAGAAGGAAAGAGGGTGGGAAGGCAATTTGCCTTTTTCTTGCTCCCTCTCTTAACCAAGAGGAAGAGAAGGTAAGCAACTTGGTTTTCTCTTGCTCTTTTACTTAATTCTTTCTTCTCACCTTTAACTACAATTTCCATTCCTTTCTATCCTTCTATTATTCATTATTCTAGTGGTTATCATAAACCAATTTAACTCTATTATTTGTGGGAGGTTCAAGGTTCAAACCTTCCCTCTCTTTCTTTTTATCTCTATTATTTCTTTTGATTCTTCTTACCTTTATGCTCTAACGAAAAATAATACCCATATCTTATAATTTCGTGGGTGTTACAGTACCCCATACCTTATAGAAAGTTCGTCCTCGAACTTAGAATAGCGATGTCAGGTGGTACCGGACTTCCTGCTGAGTGCATCGGCCACCTTGTTTGCTTTTTTGGGATGATAAAAGATTTTGCAATCGTAGTCCTTGACTAGCTCGAGCCATCTGCGTTGTCTCATATTTAGGTCTTTCTGCGTGAAGAAATATTGCAGACTCTGGTGGTCTGTATAAATCTTGCACTTGGCTCCATATAAGTAATGCCTCTATGTTTTTAGAGCGAAGACCACAGCTGCTAGTTCTAAATCATGAATGGGGTAATTTCTTTCATGTTCTTTGAGTTGTCTAGAGGCATAGGCGATGACTTTGCTATCTTGCATGAGTACAGCTCCAAGTCCTAGTAAGGAAGCATTGCTATACATATCAAAGCCTTTGTTACTTTCCGGAAGAGTAAGGATCAGAGCACTGGTCAGTCTCCGTTTCAGTTCTGTAAAACTCTTCTCGCAGTTGTCCGTCCATTCATACTTTCTATTTTTCTTGGTGACAACTGTCATAGGGGCTGCAATTTTGGAGAAATCCTCTACGAACTTCCTGTAGTAGCCTTCTAGTCCTAGAAAACTTCTGATTTCACTGGCACTCTTTGGTCTGTTCCAGTTACTTATAGCTTCGATCTTGCTTGGATCTACCATGACTCCTTCCTTGGAGATAACATGACCCAAGAATGTTACTTGGTCTAGCTAGAACACACATTTGGAGAACTTTGCATATACTTGTTTCTCTCGGAGGATCTGCAGTACAGTACCCAGGTGTTCGGCATGTTCTTCCTGGGTTCTTGAATAGATGAGAATATCGTCAATGAAGATGATCACAAATTTATCGAGATATGTCGCAAATACTCGATTCATCAAATCCATAAACACGGCAGGGGCATTTGTCACTCCGAAGGGCATAACTACGAACTCATAGTATCCGTATCTTGTTTGAAAGGCTGTCTTTGGTATATCCTCTTGTTTCACTCTCACTTGATGATAGCCGGACCTTAGGTCAATCTTAGAGAAAACGGTTGCTCCCTTCAACTGGTCGAACAAGTCGTCGATCCGCGGAAGGGGGTACCTGTTCTTGATTGTCACGTTGTTCAGCGCTCGATAGTCTATACACATTCGCATAGACCCATCCTTCTTTTTTTACAAACAGTACTGGAGCTCCCCATGGTGAGTGACTAGGGCGAATAAGTCCCTTGTCGAGTAACTCCCGTAGCTGCTCTTGAAGTTCCTTCAACTCAACTGGCGCCATCCGGTAAGGTGCTTTAGAGATAGGTTTAGTACCAGGAACTAATTCGATAGTAAATTCTCTCTCCCTATCAGGGGCTAATCCCAGTAGTTCATCGGGAAACACTTCTAGATAGTTGCATACCACCCTGACCTCTTCTAGCTTCTGTCCCCCAGTTTGGCTTGTATCGACCACGTGCGCTAGGAATCCAGTACATCCTTCGTCTAGCATCCTCTGTGCCTTTATAGCTGATAAGAATCTTTCAGTTTCTTTCCCGGGTTCTCCAACGAATTCAAACATCGGTTCAGTTTAGGTCGGAAGACTACTTTTCTCTTACAGCACTCGATCGAAGCGCCGTACTTTCTCAGGAAATCCATGCCCAGTATAATGTCATAATCTTGCATGTCGAGTACTATCAGATTGCAGTAGAGTTCTCTGTCTGCGATTCGGATAGGTATGGCCCGCAGCATATGATCCGATGGCATGACTTCCCCGGATGGTAGGGTTGTTAAGAACGTGCCATTTATTATTTGTGGTGGCATATCTAATTTTTTTATAAATAGTGTTGAGACGAACGAGTGTGTCGCCCCAGTATCAAACAATACTATAGCATACTGACTGAAAATAGGCAGCTGACCTGTGACGACAGTAGAGGCACCCGCCACATCTTCTTTGGTAAGCGAGAAAACCCTAGCGTTCGTTGCCGCTGGCGGGGCTTCCAATCTCCCTTGGCTAATCGGTGTTCCTTCAATAGCAGCTTGCATCTGGTGTAGCTGCGAGGGAGCACTCCTGTTCTGATTATTCTGCTGGGGTGGTGCCTGAAACCGGGTCGTGCAGTCTCTGGCCAAATGTCCTTCCCCTCCGCAATTGTAGCATTTTCTTGTACCCTTGTGGCATACTCCGAAATGCAGCTTCCCACAAATAGTACACTGAGGGTATTTCGGTTGCTTATTCACTGGACCACCTTTAGTATTGTCCCATTGTTTCCTTTTTCCGGTAGAGGTCCCTTTCCAGCCTGTTCTGGTACCTGAAGGTTTCAGTCCTTCTGTTCGTGCCTGATTCTTATTCTCGTTCATCGCTTTCTGATAATGTTCTGTGATTAGGGCACTGCTGACCAGTTCCTCTGTAGTCTGCGGTCTATTAATTCCGCCGGCCACGTTCAATGCTATCTCGGGTCGAAGCATCTTCAGCATCAGTCTGACCCTTTCTCTTTCCGTGCGGACCAACTCTGGACAAAGGCGTGCCAGACGGTTGAAGCGCTTTACCGCTTCGTTCACTGATAAGTCACCTTGCCGGAACTCGGTGAACTCGTCGTAATGCCGGTTCATCACTTGCATATGGAAGAACTCTTCGAAGAACTCTGTCTCAAAGTCCATCCAGTCCATCAGATTAATTTGTCTCTTAGCCTTAACTCTTTCCCACCACATTCTTGCGTCGCCGGAGAAGCAGAAAGACACACATTTGATCTTTTTTGATACAGGCCAGTCCAGTAATTCCACTATGCTTTCCACTGTCTTGAACCAGGCCTGGGCGTCCCATGGCTCGCAAGTACCCGAGAAGTTCTCCGGCTTCAGTCTTAGCCACTGTATCAAGTAAGTCTCCTGTCGGACCACTGGGGCAGGGGCTACCGGGGGTACTGGTGCAACTATTGGTATGATGGGCACTGCAGTTTGATTTACTGGCGGGGTGGCAGGATTTCCTTGCTAACCCATTAAAGTCGTGATCAGCTGTTGTTGCTCGGTGATCTGACGCTGGAGGTCGGTGACTACCTGGGTCAGATCCGGTGGGGTCGCTATCTCGTCTGCTCGGGTAGTGCATCTCCTAGCCATGCTTATCTTCATTAATGACAATAATTTATCGTTATTCTGATTCAGGCTAACATAAGATTATTATTATCATTCCTATCCTACCATCATGCGTATTTAAACTAGAACTGTGACTTATCATAATAAAAAAAAAGAATAAGCAGACATGTGTAATATTAAAGCATCATAAAAGAATTAAATTTAAGCATATAGATTCTTGCATCCTTTGTGCTGAAAATCTACATACTACTAAACCGAAGCTTAAAATTCATACGAAAGCTACTTATACTGCAGGTGAGGGGTTTCTTACCTCCTGTTCTGATTTTCTTACAAATCTAATCGCTAGGCTTTAGGGAGAAGAGATCTCTTCAATGATCTACTCGCGTCTATGAGTTCCTCTCGCGGAGGGGAGCGTCCTCGTGTCGGAGTCATCACCGGAAAGTACTCCTATGGCCCTAGGGATGGAACCCTAGGTGTTCTTGTGGTTGGCGCCGAGAGAAGAAGGAGAAGAGGGAGGGGCGGCGTGAGGTTAGGGTGAGGAGGAGAAAAGTTACATTAGAAATAACTCTTCACTTATTAATTCTCTATTTATATTAAGTGGGTAATTTTGCCAAACTCTAATATAAATTTAATTGCCTCCCTTTTCTTTCAGCACGGCCCTACTGGGTTCACTTGGTTACTGGAGTTCGCTATAAGTCATAGAACCCAATAGGTCTCGGGTTCAATTCCTGCGTAGGCTATTTTCGTTCTCTATTTATTTTTGCTACTTCCGCTAATCTAAAAATTCCATAAAAATATCCTAAAATTCCAGAAAAATACTAGGATATTTATAATAATTATTTTGAGAATTTTCGGGCGTTACAACCTTTTTATTGTAACGACCCGACCCTCTTGGCCCATTTGGCGGCCCATTTGGCGACCCTCGGGTCGTCGACCGTCGGCCCCTCCCACTATGACCAATGCCAGAGCCTACTCTCTCGCTCAGGATGACGTGGCGAACGCCTCTGCCATCATCTCAGGTCAGCTACCTAATTTCAATCAATATGCTAAAGTTTTACTTAATGCTGGAAACGAACCAATATGGGAATCCATCGAGGAACTGAGACGTGTTTCGTATCCTTGGGTCGAAACTATGTCCGGGCGACTTTCTACCCTCACCATAACACCAACGTTATTTGAGAGTATACTGGAAAAGCAAACCAGTGACTAAAACCTCCAGAGAATCAAACAAGAGACTTTGGAAGGGAAGAATGACGGGTTCCATATCGCGGACAACGGGATATTATACCTCAGGGATCGGTTATGCATTCCAGAGGACCCAGAGTTGCGAAGGAAAATACTGGAAGAAGCTCATACAACACCCTATGTAATACACCCGGGCTCCACTAAGATGTACCAGGACCTGAAAAAGAAATTTTGGTGGTCTGGTATGAAAAGAGAAATGGCTCAGTATGTCAGTACTTGCCTGACCTACCAAAGGGTAAAAGCTGAACACCAGAGACCGGGCGGATTACTACAGCCTGTCCAAATTCCAGAATGGAAATGGGAAGAAATCTCTATGGATTTCATTTCGGGTCTTCCCAGGACGACAAATGGATATGACGCTATATGGGTGATTGTAGACAGATTGACGAAGTCCGCACACTTTTTGGTGATCAAAATGACTTATTCAACTGAACAACTAGCTCAGTTATATGTTAAGGAAATCATTCGGCTACATGGTATTCCTAAGACCATTATTTCTGATAGAGACGGTCGTTTTGTTTCACACTTTTGGGAGTGCGTTCAGAAGACCCTCGGCACGAAGTTGTTATTTAGTATAGCTTTCCACCCTCAGACCGATGGGCAAACTGAAAGAGTGAACCAAATATTAGAAGATATGTTAAGAGCTTGTGCCCTAGACTTCAAGGGAAGCTGGTGCCGATATTTATTCTTGGCAGAATTCGCCTATAATAATAGTTACCAAGCTACTATTAGAATGACACCTTACGAAGCTCTGTATGGGAGGAAGTGTAGATCCCCTATATGCTGGTATGAAAGTGGTGAAAAGAAGGAAATGGGGCTCCGAACGGAACTTATTGATGACACCACCCGAGCTATACAGAAGATCCACCAACGAATAGAAACTGCTCAGAGTCGGCAGAAGAATTATGCCGATAAACGGTGCAGGCCGCTAGAATTCAACATCGGAGATTTGGTATTCCTTAAGGTATCCCCCATGAAAGGGATAATGAGATTCGGAAAGAGGAGCAAGTTAAGCCCACGATACGTAGGACCGTACCGGATTTTAGAAAGAGTGGGCCAAGTCGCATACAGACTAGAACTACCTCCAGACATGGCAGCTATTCACAATGTGTTCCATGTATCGATGCTCAAGAAGTGTACTCCCAGCACAGATCAAGTAATTGAGCCACAGTCGGTACAGGTTCAAGAGGACCTAAGTTACGAAAGTAGACCTATTCAGATCTTGGACCGAGAAGTCAAGAGGTTAAGGAACAAAGAAATACCCTTAGTAAAGGTTCTATGGCGGAATCAACGATTTGAAGAAGCCACCTGGGAACGCGAGGACGATATGAAACAAAAGTACCCGGAGCTATTTTAAAGTTCGAGGACGAACTTTTTATGAGGTACGGGGTACTGTAACACCCACTAAGCTTTTAAGATAAATATGAGAATGATGAATTTGCCTTAGAAAAATATTAGTAGAATGTTGAACCAAAAATAAATAAAAAGAAATAAAAATAGGGAGTGGTCAAGGATTGAACCTTGAACCTCTCATGATGTAAATGATAGGATTAATGGGTAATAACCAGTTGGGATAGGAATGATATATTGATAGCAAAGGAGGGAAACTCATGATAAGGATGAGAGTAAAAGCTAGCCAAAAGAAAGCAAGAAAAGAGCAAGAGAAAGGCAACTTGCCTTCCTTCTTTTCTCTCCCTCTTCCTCTCCCTTTGTCGTGACTTAAAGAGGACAATTAAGGGGATTCATTCCCCCTTGTTTCATCATGAATGATGAGAACAAATAAATAAATAAAATAAAAAGAAAAAAAAGGGGCTAAGGGAGAAGGAAAGCAAAAACCAATTTTGCTACCTCTTCCCCCTTAACATAAAAGGGAGCATGTAAAGAGAAGATTTTATTTTTCTATCATTTCTCTCATTCTCTCCTCTCCACCACCGAGAGCCTCAGCCCCCTCTCCTCCATTTTCGGCCCCCAAAATAAGGTTCCTCCTAGGATACAAGGAAGGCTACCAAGGGAAATCAAAGGAGGAGAACAAGAAGAAGAGACCCTTTCTTCCATCACCACACTTTAGAACCACAAGCGAAAAGGAAGTAAGTATCCCCTCACCTGTGGTACAAGTGGTTTTAATGTGTTTTTGGATTTTATGAGGATTTTAAAACCTAGAAACAAAGTTGTGAAAATTCGGCCAAAGAAAGGACTTGTTGATCCTAGGAATGTTTAATATAAGCCTTGATTCATGATAATTTTTCTATGCTTTGAAAGAAGGTTTTCTCTCATATTTTTATATATATGTGATGCTGGATTAGAGATGTACCTAACCCTAGAGTTTCGGCCAAAAATGTTTTATAAGGGCTAGGGAATTTATTTGTTTACCTAAGTTGCACAAAACCCTCTAAATAAATGGTTAAGGATCCATTATTGTTTTCATACTTGAAGGTTACTTGGAACCAAAAGTACCCCACTCACAAGTTTCGGCCAAGGAAGGGTTTAGGGTTAGGAAGACTTTGAATTTAAACTCACCATGTTTATATGATAGAATATAGAGTTTCTTAAAGAGTTGCATGCTTGTATGTTGATAGAAACTCATGAACATCACTTTTAATGTTTCGGCCATGGTAAGATGGATGGTTTAGAATAGCTTAAACAGATTTTTTTAACATGCTCAAAACCTCCATGACAATAAGATATGAAAGTTGTATGATGCTCCCATGCTTAATTAGAGTATAGGAAAATTGGTTATATGATATATGATAATTATGACCACAAGGGTCCTAGCTTGTTTGTGAACCAAACTTATATGTATAGTTTCTTTGATATTTTTGCCATAAAACTTGTTTAGGTTTTCCATACTTTAGGCCACCTAAAACCTAGTTTAAAGACTTGGAAGGTTTCGGCCAAACATATGCTATGAGATAAAGAAAGGAAAAACCTAGGAAACCTAAGACACAATTTAAATGTATGCTTATAGTGCTTGACTTTTATACATGTTATGAAATGTGTTATGACTTTCTATGCTTTTATGCCATTTGAACAAATTTCATGCTTGATGAGGTTCGGCCATGTAGGGTTTAAAGACCTAGAAACCTTAAAATTTAGACCTCATGTGTTAAAGATGCTTCTTATGAAATTGAGATAACATGTTGATTGTGTTCACATGCTTATATATTTAACTATGATTCAAATGGACACCTTAAAGTCTCGGCCATGAAGGGATACATGCCTTAGAAACCCTAGAACTTACATTGAACATGCTCATGTCACTCTCCATGGAATATGAAATGTAGAAAGCTAAAAATTCACATGCTATATGTTGTTAGTGACCTAAATTGATGCTAAGGGAAGTTTCGGCCATGACCACTTGTATGATGCCATTTATAAATTTATACATGATGTTAGAGTAAGTTCACATGCTTGTATGCTTGTTTGAAAACCTAAATGAGTACTTGTAAGTTTCGGCCATGACATAATTTTAAGGGCTTAAAGGATTTAGGAACTAACTCAATTGTGCTTACCATATTCCTTGAAACAAATGCTATAAATATGGTTAAGGTTTCCATGCTTTATGTCATTTAGAACCTTGTTTCACACTTGTTAAGGTTCGGCCAAATGAGATTTAAGGACTTGGAGAACTTAGAGTCCAAGTAAATCTTGTTTATAATACTTCCTATGAAAATGATATGTGGATGAATTAGGTTCTACATGCTTGGATGTTGTTTAAAACCTGAATTGGCACCTAAGAGGGTTTCGGCCAAGATAAGAACCCAAAGGATTAGGAAGCTTAGTACCCAAATTAATCATGTTACATTGTTCCTTATGATTGGATGAGCACATGATACACTTTTATGCTTAGACATGTATGCTTGTGAGCTATACAAGATGAGAATTTCGACGATATGTTATGAGTTCAAAATATGCATGCTTTATGTTATGATATGTGGGTAAATTTTACATGCTTTGATGATATGATATTAGCTGAAAATATGCATGCTTATGTTATGATATGTGGTTAAATTATGCATGCTTTGATGCCATGTTTAGTGCTTAAAATATGCATGCTTTCATGATATGCTATGTGGTTAAATTATGCATGCTTGATGATATGCTTTATGCTTAAGATATGCATATTTTTATGATCTATGCCTAAGTGATGCATATTGTTATGATATGATGTATGCCTAAGTGATGCATACTTTTATGGTATATATGATGTATGCCTAACTGATGCATACCTTTATGACATGATGTATGCCTAAGTGATGCATACCTTTATGATATGATGTATGCCTAAGTGATGCATACTTTTATGACATGATGTATGCCTAAGTGATGCATACTTTTATGATAGGATGTGTGCTTAAGTGATGCATGCTTTTATGATGTATGATATGTATAAGTATGACATGTACTTTACTTTATATGGCTTGTACCAAGGGTGGGCTCCATAAGCGCCCCGGGGTCGATGGAATAAGACTCGGGCCTCGTTAGGGATGGGCTCCTAAGTGCCCCTAGGTCGATGGAGTAAGACTCGGGCCTAGTATGTTGCCTTGTAGGGTTCAAGTCTTGCTACCTTGGACCTACTTAGGTTGCGCGCAATATGTAAGTGGTACATAGCCGGGATCCCCTTTAAGTTGAGATTATGTTCAAGTATATATGTAAGAAGAAATGGTTTTAAAGATCATAAGACATACACATGTTTTTCGGATACATGTTTTTTCAAAATCATATTGCATATACCTTATGATGATTTATGATATGCCATGGTTAGATATGATTATGTTATGTTCCATGATATGTCCATGTGTATGATATGCCATGACTCCTTATGACGATATATCATGATTAGATACGATTATGTTATGCTTCATTCTATGCTTTACGCTATGATATGCCATGACTAGTTATGATTTCTTCATGTTGCATGATATGCTTAAAAGACTATGTTACATTATGTCATGACTAGTTGAAATGATGCCATGTTGAGACATTCTTTGATTATACTATGATTTTCGGTTTTAGTGAGTAGGAAAGGAACTTACTGAGCCATGAGTGCTCACAACTTACTGTCCTTGTACCACAGATAAAGGAAAAAGCTGGATGAGCTAGAGGAGCAGCAGGAGAGGCAAGGAGATGTGTGTGGCAGTGGCTAGGCAACCAAATAAGAACCTGCTTTAAAAACTTTTAAAGAACTATGCTTTGGTATCATGAATTGTAGGACCGTATGTGTGACTTGATGTTATATTTCTACTAATTTTGATATCATGTTATTGAGGTCATGATAGTGTAGTTCGGTTTTGATAAAAGGGAAAACAAAAGAAAAGTTTTTATTAAACTAAGAGAATTATTTTAAGTCTTCCGCTGTTTTAAAAAGAAAAATTTGTACATAGAGTATCTTAGCCCCGTCCCTTAGGGTTAGCAGGGAGGGCGGGCGCTACAATTTCGAGGGAACACCCGAATGTCTGATTTAATGGTTACCCCCTGTCACTATGGTCATACAATCTCGACTATTCCTGCTTATGCGACGACTAATCCATACATCTATCGAATTAAACAACAATCATTAGTAATAAGGATTCACACATGCATTCAATAGAACAAGAACCAAGTGCAAATATGTCATAGAAATAAAAGACAGGCAAATCCATAAAGTTTTACATCAATTAACATCACAACTACTCCCTAGTTCTAGAACAACGAAGATCTACTCCATTGCAAAGGAATAACAAACCAAGAACACAAAATAAAATATTCTTACAACTACAAATGGAAGATAGATGAGAAGAAATACTTATCACAGAGTTTGTCGGTATTTTCAAGATACTTCCTTGCTCCGGAGGTAGATGGATGGTGTGGATCAGCGAAGGCAAAGGCTCTAGGATTTCCCCTAGAGGGGAAAACCATTTTCCAAGGAAGGGGTAAAGCCCCAAACCAAAGCCAAGTCGTGTGAAGCACTGAATTTGGCCATATTTTCACACGGTCATGCCTCATAAGCATAACCCATAATTTTAGAGTCTCAGACTCCGTTTTAGCTCTATTTTTCATTAAATTTCTTTCGTAGGAATATGCACATATCAAGGAATATGGCTAGAGTGTATTCCTTGTTTAAATCTCTAATTTGAATATATTTAGAAAGACTTTTCCTTCATATATGTTTTGTGGGAGTTGTTGGTGCAATATCCCCTTGGTCAGGTTGACTAGGTTGACTAAGCTTGAGTTGGCTCAAGCTTAAGTCTTGATATTTAGGTTTCGATGTTTGACAATATGTGGAGATTGCATGTGCAATCGTCTGATTGGGGAGATTGTTGGTGCAATTCCCTTCTAGTCAAGGTTTGACTAGTTTGATGTAAAGAAGAGTCAAGTAGGTCAAGGTTGACCAGATACTTGACTTGTAAAGCCCTAACTGGAGGTTAGGCAAAGGTAAGTCCTGGTGAGTGAAGCCAGGCAGTTGGAAATCCTGGTGAGTGAAGCCAGACAGTTGGAAATCCTGGTGAGTGAAGCCAGGTGAAAGACCTAGTGAGTGAAGATAGGCGGTTGGGAAATCGTGGTGATTGAAGCCAGGTGAAAGACCAAGTGAGTGAAGCTAGGCATTTGAAAGTCTCAATGATTGAAGTTGAGCACTGGAAAAATCCTAGTGAGTGAAGCTAGGTGAAAGATCTGGTGAGTGAAGCCAGACAGATGAAAAGTCCTAGTGAGTGAACCTAGGTAGATGGAAAGGCCTGGTGAATGAAGTCAGACACGTGGAGATCCAAGTGGGTCAAGGTTGATCGGACACCTGGTGTTGGGAAGCCCGAGTAGGTCAAATGATTGACTGGGGCACTGGAAAAATCCTAGTGAGTGAAGCTAGGTGAAAGATCTGGTGAGTGAAGACAGACAGATGAAAAGTCCTAGTGAGTGAAGCTAGGTAGATGGAAAGGCCTGGTGAATGAAGTCAGACACGTGGAGATCCAAGTGGGTCAAGGTTGATCGGACACCTGGTGTTGGGAAGCCCGAGTAGGTCAAAGGATTGACTGGAGCACTGGAAAAATCCTAGTGAGTGAAGCTAGGTGAAAGATCTGGTGAGTGAAGCCAGACAGATGAAAAGTCCTAGTGAGTGAAGCTAGGTAGATGGAAAGGCCTGGTGAATGAAGTCAGACACGTGGAGATCCAAGTGGGTCAAGGTTGATCAGACACCTGGTGTTGGGAAGCCCGAGTAGGTCAAAGGATTGACTAGATACTTGGCACGAGGAAATCCAGATGGGTCAAGAGTGACCCGACTATTGGTTGCTACTCGGAATACCATTCTAGTTCCCCTGTATAAAAATTTGTACAAGCATAGAACTATCCTAACTACCCAGGTGCTCTACTGAAGTCAAATTTGGATTGTAAACGATGCTTAACATTATTAATCCAAATTATCCTACAAAAGTTAAACTTGGATTGGAAACGATACTTAACATTTTTACTCCAAGTTTAACCGATGTGTTCTTCATAAGTTAAACCATGCATATTACAAAAGTTAATTAAATATCTATTTCAAAGATCAACTTCCAAGTTAAACATGGCGAGACACTAGGCCTTCTTGGGTATGGGATTATCCACCACTTCCTAGGCAAAGCCTTTCAAAGAAAATAGATATTTAACTTCTTGTAGTAAACTAGGTTTAACTATAGAAACCTCAATAGAAGCACAATATCGAAACATGAAATTGAAACACAAAATCGATAACAAAAATGATAGCCTAAAATCGATAGCCTCTTGTGTTTGGTTTTTCAAGATCTATACAAAGAAGATGAACTAGTTATGATGCAGAAACAAATAACTAGTTATACCTTTCTTAGTAACTTATAGACCTCTTAATCTTCTGTTGTATTACTCTCCTCCTCTTGGACGTCGTGTGGGCGACGATCTACCAAGATGAAATCCACCCAAGCCTCTTCCTTTGCTTCCAAGTTTCGGCCATCAACTAACCTCCAAGGGATGCTAGACAAGAGAGCTTCCTTCTCTTCTTCTTCTCCTTCAAGCAACCGGCCACCAAGAGAAAACCAAGCTTGATGCCGTCGGCCTCCAAGAAAGAAAACAAAAGGAGAAGAGAGAAGGAAGAGGACCGCCCACCAAGGGAATAGAGGAGAGGAGTTTCGGCCACAATAGAGAGGATGCAAGGCTTAGGTTGTTCTCAATGAGGTACCCTCTCCCTCTCTTTTATAATTCTTGGTGAATCCAAAAAAAGAAAGTTTTAAAACAAAAAATTAAAACTTCCTTTTATTCCTTTACATGGTCAGCCACCACTTGTGCAAACAAGGAAAGATTTTAAACAAAAATTAAAATTTCTTTTTTAAAATCCCTTTTGTGGTTAGCTATAAAAGTCATGTTTTATAAAATTAAAATCTTCTCTTTTAAATCCCTTTGTGGGTGATACAAATAATTCACTTATGCTTATGGCATTTGATGAGTTATGAAATATATCAATTTTTAGTGATCATAGGCCAACTATGGGGAAAGCAAATGTTTAATTAATGGCCATCTTATCCATAGATCATAGTTGGACATTTTAAATATTTTGAAAATAATTCTACGTTTTATTTGCTGTGGTATAGCTATTTTGAAACATATGAATTCAAAACAAGTTTTTAAATTAATACAAACTTAAGTGATTTTCAAGGTGTTTGAGTTTTTATGAAAACTCCAAAAATATGATGAATTTTCATTAAAACATATTTTTCCTTGTTAAAGAACATTACAAGAAATATGTGTTTAAAATTTCTTGATTTTTTGAATTTTTTGTAATTTTTTATGCATTTCTGAAGTTAGCTTCAGAATGCTAAAAATCGAATTGGTTTGTACCAGTCGACTGCAACAGTTATCAGTCAACTGGCATCTATTTTCTAGCACTTTTAGAAGCTAGTTTTGGGTATTTTTAAGTCCACAATGATACCTTGGTATCTATACTTATTTGATACAATTTTTGATGGTGTCAAAGGGGGAGAAATGGGAAGGTTTAAGTTAGAAACCTAATTGTGTGTAAAAATTTATGAAAATTAAGGTTGAGAGCATATGTTAAGGGGGAGCTTGGGTTTTATGTTTCATGTTTACATATTTCTTGTAATTTTCAAAGTTATTATTTTTTCCTAACTTAAACATATTGCCACACATCAAAAAAGGGGGAGATTGTTGGTGCAATCGATCCAAGTTTGATCAGTACGATCATGGTTTTGATGTGTGTGTCAAAGAGTTTAAGTTAGGCTTTTATATTGTTTTGATATGTGTTTGAGTCATGCAGGACTGGGTGAAACACACAAGGAGCTTGGTGCGGCTAAGCTTGGGAAGCTCATCCTATGGCTTGGGTCCATGAGATCGGTGAAGGATGGTGCATCCGAGGGACCGCAGACGAGGAGCAACGAAGTGAAGCCGAAGGAAGCAGACTTCAAGGCAACGTGAAGGTTGGCACGGAGAGGAGCCGCGGGCTCGAGTGCATCTGAGGTACGAAGGCCGAGGAAGAGGGCTTCAAGGGTGACTCTGGAGAGGATGAGTGTGAGTGTGTAACCTGTAACGCCCCGCCCCTTCCTGCTCTAGCTGACGGGGGTTACTTATCTTTTCTTCTTAAACAGCGAAAGTTTTATCTATAGCATATATATATATTTGTTTATTATTATTATTATTTTTTATTTTCTTTAAACCTTTCTTTTTCTTTAACACATCATCATCAACCACCTATCATATGAGTCACATAACATGCTTAACATAAACTTAGACCATGATACTAAAGAGCATGATGAAGTGTCATAGAGTTATAAAAGAAACAACATGAACATAATTCTTTATTAATTAAAAGCAGGTTTTCTTATTTAGCAAAGTCACTACTACACACGTCCTTCTTGCCCTCTCCTGCTGCTCCCTTAGTACATCCATTCTTTGCCCTTATCTGTGGCACAAGGAAAGTAAGCTGTGAGCACTCAAGGCTCAGTAAGATCCTTTCCTACTCACAAAAACCGTATAGCATAAAATAAAGCTTCAATGCATAAAGCGTAAAGACAAATCATCATATCATGTATAGAAGCATCATATCATAACAAAATCATATAGTATCATGGCATATCCTTATAAAATCATAAAGTGCATTCTAGCATAACATGATCATGATCATAACATATCAAAACATAATCATAAGGTTCATCCTAACATAACATAACATAATCGTAGGCATCATGTTATATCGTAACATAATCATAATGTGTTATGCAAGATGACTTTTAAAAACATGATTCATGCAATAATATATATATATATACAACATGTCCTTTGAAAACTTATTCCATACGTACTTAAACATAATCATAACATGGTTAGGGCCCCGGCTTGTACCACATACATAAATGCGCGCGTCCTATGTAGGTCCAAGGTAGCAAGTCTTGAAGCCTACAAGGCATACATACTAGGCCCGTTTCTAAGTCCATCGACCAAGGGGCACATAGGAGCCCATCCCTAACGAGGCCCATTTCTTAGTCCATCGACCCTGGGGCGCTTATGGAGCCCACGCTTGGTACAAGCCATACTTAAAGTAAAATACATGTCTTACATATCATGGTTCTTAACATTTCTTGCACATCGTATCTCTTATCATATCATACCATATAGAATTTTTGGCACACAGCTCATCATAATGGTATGTAAATTTTGGGCACCATAAATACATGCATAGTTTGGGCACACAGCTCATCATAAATAGCATGTAAACTTGGGCACACAGCTCATCACATATATCATGCATAAATTGGGCATACAGCTCATCATAAATAACACACAGCATAGCATAAGGGTTTCCATCATGTATAGATCATAAGTGTGCATAATTAAACATAGAAGCATAGCAATCTCATAAACATGGCATATAAGTACATGGGAAACATAATTAGATTTCTAACCCTAATGTCTTATAGTGGCCGAAACATATAGATTGGGTTTTAGGTAAAAACTCCATACCAACATATGAACCCTAAATAAGTATCATTTCCTATACCATAAGGAAAACATCATAAGCATGGTTAGGTAGAGTTCTAGGTCTCTTAAGCTTACAACTTATCATGGCCGAATCTTATCAAGCATACATTGGGTTAAAAATTATCCTTCAAGCTTGTGAACCCTAAACAACTTCCATAGCAACATTTCAAGGAAATAACATGAGCATAGTTGAGTTAGGTTCTAAGTTTCCTAAGCCCTTAAACATGATGTGGCCGAAACTTGTAGGACTTAAAACTAGGGTTCAAGTGTCTTAAAAGCATGAGAATCTTAAACAACTTTCATAGCAAATATTTCAAGGAATAACATGAGCATAGTTGAGTTAGGTTCTAAGTTTCCTAAGCCTTTAATCATGAAGTGGCCGAAACTTGTAGGGCTTAAAACTAGGGTTCAAGTGTCTTAAAAGGATGAGAACCTTAAACAACTTTCATAGCAAATATTTCAAGGAATAACATGAGCATAGTTGAGTTAGGTTCTAAGTTTCCTACGCCTTTAATCATGAAGTGGCCGAAACTTGTAGGGCTTAAAACTAGGGTTCAAGTGTCTTAAAAGCATGAGAACCTTAAACAACTTTCATAGCAAATAATTCAAGGAATAACATGAGCATAGTTGAGTTAGGTTCTAAGTTTCCTAAGCCTTTAATCTTGAAGTGGCCGAAACTTGTAGGGCTTAAAACTAGGGTTCAAGTGTCCTAAAAACATGAGAACCTTAGACAACTTTTATAGCAAATATTTCAAGGAATAACATGAGCATAGTTGAGTTAGGTTCTAAGTTTCCTATGCCTTTAATCTTGAAGTGGCCGAAACTTGTAGGGCTTAAAACTAGGGTTCAAGTGTCCTAAAAGCATGAGAACCTTAAACAACTTTCATAGCAAATAATTCAAGGAATAACATGAGCATAGTTGAGTTAGGTTCTAAGTTTCCTAAGCCCTTAAACATGATGTGGCCGAAAGTTATAGAGCATGTAATTTAATTTCCATGCAACAACAAACATAAGAACATTAAGTTAGTTTCATAACATTTCATCAAGGAGGTCATGAGCATCTTAGACTTGTTTTAAATTCTCCTAGGCTTCAAAACTAAACATGGCCAAACCTTCATGGACATGAAATAAAGTTCCACTTAACATAAAATCATGGGCATATCATAATAGTTTCATATCTTATCTTAGGGAGATCATGGCATGCTTAGTTTTAAATTAAAGCTCTCCTAGGCCCTTAGTTCTACCATGGCCGAATACTCATGAATCTAAGTTCTACCAAACATTTTAACATAGAGACATGAGATAAATCCTTATCATAAAATACATGTTACAAGAAAAATATCGAGCATATCAAATTTATATCTTTTCATTCCCTAGGTCCTTCCTTTGGTTTTATCTTGGTTGGAATCCTTCATGATGTTTTCTTAGATTTTTATATAACCGAATCTTCATAGAACAACAAGAGCTATTGTACCACAGGTGAGGGGAACTTACATCCTTTTGCTTGTGGTTTTCCTTAGAGAGAAAAGTGTTCTAGGTGTCAAGGAAGGAGGAAGCTTCTTCTTCTTGTACCTCCTTTTGTTTCCTTTGCTTGTAAGGGCTAGAACTTGAAGGTTTCTTCTCGGAAATTAGCTTTCTTGGAGAAGAACTTAACTTAGCTATTGGAATGAGGAGAGGGAAGTTTTCTTGGTTCGGTGAAGAATGAAGAAGGGAGAAGAAGAAAATGAATTTAATCCCTTGTTTTTCTTCTCTAGACCTATTTATCCCTTTGCCAAATGAAACATGTCCTCATTCATTCCCTCAACTCCTCTTTCCCCCACTCCTTTAATTCCCACGAAAATAGAGAGAGGGAGGGAAGTAGACAATCCCTCTTTTGCTTGCTTCTTTTCTTAACCAAGAGGGAAAAGAGGGTAAGCAACTTGGTTTTCTCTTGCTCTTTTTCTTTGTTTTCTTTTCTTCTTTAACTAAATTTTTCATTCCTTTCTATCCAATTATTTCTCCTTATCCTAATGGTTAACATTCATCACTTTATCTCCATCAATTGTGGGAGGTTCAAGGTTCAATCCTTGACCTCACCTCTTCTTATTCTATATTTTCTTTTTGTTTTTATTTTCCTTTCTTCTCTTATTCTTCTCATTTCCTTATGCTCTAAGGAAAATAATATTCATATACCTATAGTATAATTTCATGGGTGTTACAGTACCCCATACCTCATAAAAAGTTCGTCCTCGAACTTAGAATAGTGATAGATAATTCTGTCTCATATCATCTTCTCGTTCCCACGTGGCTTCTTCGAATCGTTGGTTTTGCCATAGAACCTTTACTAAGGGTACTTCCTTGTTCCTTAGTCTTTTGACATCTCGATCCAATATCTGAATTGGTCGCCTCTCGTAAGTTAGGTCCTCTTGCACTTGTACTACCCGGGGTTTGATTACTTGATCCGTGCTCTGGATGCATTTCTTTAGCATCGAAACGTGGAACACGTTGTGGATGGCTGACATCTCTTGAGGCAGCTCTATTTCATAAGCTACTTTGCCGATTCTTTTCAAAACTCGGTATGGTCCCACATAACGTGGGCTTAGCTTTCCCTTCTTACCAAACCTCATTACCCCTTTCATAGGAGCTACTTTGAGAAATATCAAGTCTCCGACACTGAATTCCAATGGCCTTCGTCGCTTATCCGCATAATTCTTTTGTCGACTCTGAGCAGTTTCTATTCGTTGGCGGATGTTCTGTATAGCCTGAGTGGTGTTATTGATGAACTCGGTCTGGAATCCCATCTCCTTCTTTTCACCGCCTTCGTACCAACATATAGGGGATCTGCATTTCCTCCCGTACAGAGCCTCGTAAGGTGCCATCCCAATAGTAGCCTGGTAACTATTGTTGTAGGCAAATTCCGCCAGGCATAAATATCCGCTCCAGCTTCCCTTGAAGTCTAATGCGCATGCCCGTAACATATCTTCTAGCACTTGATTAACCCTTTCTGTTTGTCCGTCGGTCTGAGGGTGAAAGGCAGTACTGAACAATAGCTTCGTACCAAGAGTCTTCTGAATGCATTCCCAGAAATGTGAAACGAAATGACCATCTCTGTCTGAAAGGATGGTCTTCGGGATCCCATGTAGTCTAACAATTTCCTTGACATATAATTGAGCCAGTTGCTCAATCGAATAAGTCATTTTGATTGCTAGAAAATGGGCGGATTTAGTTAATCTATCCACAATTACCCATATGGCGTCATAGCCGTTTGTTGTCTTGGGTAATCCTGCTACAAAGTCCATAGAGATATCTTCCCATTTCCATTCTGGAATTTGGACAGGCTGCAGTAATCCTCCCAGTCTCTGATGTTCTGCTTTAACCCTCTGACAGGTCAGGCAAGTACCGACATACTGAGCCACATCTCTTTTCATACCGGACCACCAAAATTTCTTTTTCAAATCTTGGTACATTTTGGTGGATCCTGGGTGCATTGTATAGGGTGTTGAATGAGCTTCCTCTAGTATCCTTCTTCGCAACTCTGGATCCCCGGGAATACATAATCGGTCCCTGAGGTATAATATTCCATTGTCCGTAATCCGGAATCCGTCATTCTTTCCTTCTAGGGTTTCTTGTTTAATCCTTTGGAGACTTTGGTCACTGGTTTGTTTCTCTAATAGATCATCGAATAATGTGGGTGCTATAGTCATGGTAGAGAGCTGCCCAGACATATTTTCGATCCATTGACTAGTAATATCTCTCGGTCTCCCAATAATTTTGAACATTGATTCGCCTTTAGCATCAGATATAGCTTCGGTATATTGACTAAAAGTAGGTAACTGACCTGTGACGACAGTAGTGGCGTTCGCCCCATCTTCTTCAGTAAGCGAGAAAACCCTGGCGTTCGTCGTAGTTGGTGGAGCTTCCAATCTCCCTTGGCTAATCGGTCTTCCCTCAATAGTGGTTTGAATCTGATGTAGTTTTGAGGGGGTATTCTTGGTTTGGTTGTTCTACTGGGGTGGTATCTGGAACCGGTTAGTGCAGTCTTTGGCCAGATGTCCTTCCCCTCCGCAATTATAGCACCTTCTTGTACCCTTGTGACATATTCCAGGATGCAGCTTTCCGCAAATTGTGCACTGAGGGTACTTCGGTTGTTTATTCACTGAGCTACCTTTTGCATTGTCCCACTGTTTCCTTTTTCCAGTAGAGGCCCCTTTCCATCTTGTTTTGCTACTTGAGGATCTCTGTCCTTCTGTTCGGACCTGACTCTTATTCCCGTTCATTACATTCTGATAATGTTCTGTGATGAGGGCACTGCTGACCAATTCCTCTGTAGTCTGAGGTCGATTAACTCCGCCGGCCATGTTCAGTGCTATTTCGGGTCGAAGCATCTTCAACATCAGTCTAACCCTGTCTCTTTCTGTGCGAACCAATTCTGGACATAGGCGTGCCAAACGGTTGAAGCGTTTTACTGCTTCGTTAACTGATAGATCACCTTGCCGAAACTTGGTGAACTCGTCATAGTGACAGTTCGTTACTTGCATATGGAAGAACTCCTCGAAGAACTCTGTCTCGAAGTCCGTCTAGTTCATCAGATTAATCTGTCTCTTTGCTTTTACTCTTTCCCACCACATCCTTGCATCTCCGGAAAAACAGAATGATACACACTTGATCTTTTCCGTTACGGGCCAGTACAGTAATTCCACTATGTTTTCCACTGTCTTGAACCAGGCCTGAGCATCCCATGGCTCGCAAGTACCTGAGAAATTTTCAGGCTTCAGCCTTAGCCACTGTATCAAGTAGGTCTCCTGTCTGACCACTGGAGCAGGGGCTATCGGTGGTACTGGTGCAACTACTGGGATGACGGGCGCTGCATTCTGATTTACTGGCGGGGTGGCAGGATTTTCTTACTGACCCATCAAAGTCGTGATCAGCTGTTGTTGCTCCGTGATCTGACGCTGGAGGTCGGTAACTATCTGAGTCAGATCTGGTGGGGTAGCTGCCTCATCTGATCGGGTAGTACGTCTTCTAGCCATGCTTATCTTCATTAAATAACAATAATTTATCGTTATTTCTATCCAGGCTAAAATAAGATCGTTATTATTCCTATCCTACCATCATGCATACCTAAACTAGGACTGTAACTTAACAAAACAAAATAAGAAATCATGCATAATATTAAAGCATCATAAAAAAAAAATTTTTTTAAGCATATAGATTCTTACTTGGAGCGGCAGGATGGAGGTTTGACATGTGTGTAGTGAAAAGGCTAACCTGGCTCTGATACCAAACTGTAACGCCCCGCCCCTTCCTGCTCTAGCTGACGGGGGTTACTTATCTTTTCTTCTTAAACAACCGAAGTTTTATCTATAGCATATATATATATATTTGTTTATTATTTATTTATTTTTTTTTCTTTTCTTTAAACCTTTCTTTTCTTTAACACATCATTATCAACCACCTATCATATGAGTCACATAACATGCTTAACATAAACTTAGACCATGATACTAAAGAGCATGATGAAGTGTCATAGAGTTATAAAGGAAATAACATGAACATAATTCTTTATTAATTAAAAGCAGGTTTTCTTCTTTAGCCAAGTCACTACTACACACGTCCTTCTTGCCCCCTCCTTGTAACACCCACGAAATTTTAAGATAAGTATATGAGCATTAATCTCTTTAGAGCATGAAAGTAAGAGGAATCAAAGAAATAAATAATAAAAATAAAAAGAAGAAGAGGTCAAGGTTTGAACCTTGGACCTCCCACAAATAATGAAGATAAATTGATGCATGACAACCACTAGGATAATGATTTGCATATGGATAGGAAAGAATGGAATCTTAGTTAAAGGTGAGAAGAAAAATAAAAGAAAATTAAGCAAAAGAGCAAGAGAATACCAAGTGACTTACCTCCTCTTCCTCTTGGTTAAGAGAAGGAACAAGAAGAAGGCAAGTTGCCTTCCTCACCCTTCCCTCTCCTCATTTTCATGGGAATCAAGAGAGGAGTGATGGATGAATTAAGGGAAGGATTAATGAAGGCATAAATTCCCCTCATGATGAATAAATAGAAAATGAGAAAAGAAATCTCTCATTTTTCTCCTTCTTCCTCCTCCTTCTCCCTTCTCTCTTCTCCACCGAGACCAAGGGGTCTTCCCTCTCCTTGATCCGAACAATAAGTTAAGTTCTTCTCCAAGAAAGCTAATTTCCGAGAAGAAATCTTCAAGTTCTATCCCTTCCAAGCAAAGGAAACCAAAGGAGGCACAAGAAGAAGAAGCTTCTTCCTTTCTTTAGCAACTAGAACATTTTTTCTCTAAGAGAAACCACAAGCGAAAGGATGTAAGTTCCCCTCACCTGTGGTACAATAACTTATAGGGATTTTTCATGTAAATAGATTTGCTTAACAACCTAGGTATCGTTTCATGAAAATCCATGGTTTTTAACCAAGACCAAAAGAAAGAATCTAAGTTTAAAGACCTAACTAGATGTGCTCAATATACTTCTTGTGACATGTATATTATGGTAGGAGTTTATCCTTATGTTTTTACGCTAAAAGGGTTATAGGTTCATGAACTTAATATTTCGGCCAAGCATGAACAAAAGAACTAGAAGAGCTTCAAAACTAAACTAAGCATGATCTCTTGTACTCATAATATGTGCTCTATGATAATAGTGTGGTTAACATATTTGTTCCCAATTGTATGTTGATTTAACTTAATTTTCATTCACATGGGTATTCGGCCATGATAAAACTAAAAGCCTAGGAGAGCTTTAAATCTAAAACTAAGCATGCTATGTTTCTCTAAGATAGGGTAATTATGATGTGCCATGATTGTATGAAGATATAAACCCTATTTCATATGCAAGAAGATTCGGCCATATTAAGATGTGAAGCCTAGGGAAAATTTATAACAAGTCTAAGATGCTCATGACCTTCTTGATGAAATGATATGAAGTTAACTTGTTGCTTTTATGCTTATTTGTTGCATAGAATGATGATTACATGTCTATAACCTTCGGCCACTTAAGGTTCCAAGACCTAGGATGATTAGAACTTGAACCAAATTGCTTATGTTATTTCCTTATAAATGATACCATGAAATTGTGTAGGTTCTCATGCTTTTTAGGACACTTGAACTTTGGTTTTGAGTCCTACACCATTCGGCCATATCATGTTTAAGGGCCTAGGAAACCTAGAACCTAACTCAACTATGCTCATGTTAGTCCTTAAAATGTTTGCTATGAAATATGTTTAAGGTTCTCATGCTTTTAGGACACTTGAACCTTGGTTTTAAGACCTATACCATTCGGCCACATCATGTTTAAGGGCCTAGGAACCCTAGAACCTAACTCAACTATGCTCATGTTATTCCTTGGAATGTTTGCTATGAAAGTTATTTAAGGTTCTCATGCTTTTAGGACACTTGAACCCTAGCATCAAGTCCTACAAGTTTCGGCCATGATGAAAGTAGAGACCTAGGAATCTAAGAACCCAAACCAAACATGTTCAAAGTATTCCTTATGATGTAAGATATGATAAAGGCTTGGGGTTCATATGCTTTCATGTTGCTTACTAAACTAGGTCACAAATTAGCATGTTTCGGCTATCACATGATATTAGGGTAGAAACCTAATTATGATCTTTTATGTGCCTCACATGCAATGCTTTATGACATGATAAGAATATGCTATGTAGCTATACTCATTTATGTGATTAGGACTTATGAGTAACAATGTGCTATATGCCTAAATTCATGATATGCTGTATGCTCAAATTTATGATGTGCTGTGTGCTTAATTATGCTTATGACCATGATATGCTGTGTGCTCAAATTCATGATATGCTGTGTGCTCAAATTTATGATGTGTTGTGTGCTTAATTATGCTTATGATCATGATATGCTGTGTGCTTAAATATGCTTATGATCATGATATGCTGTGTGCTCAAATTCATGATTTGCTGTGTGCTTAATTATGCATGTGATCATGATATGCTGTGTGCCCAAATTCATGATATGCTATGTGCTCAATTTCACATGCTTTAAGTATGCCTAAGAGTTGCCTCCCTACAAGTGGGATCAAGAGCACTCTTCATGATATGAATATGACATGAAAGTTATGCTAAGAATTTTATTATTATGACATGCTACTTTACTTTTAAGGCTTGTACCAAGGGTGGGCTCCATAAGCGCCCCGGGGTAGATGGACTAAGAAACGAGGCTCGTTAGGGATGGGCTCCTAAGTGCCCCTAGGTCGATGGACTAAGAAACGGGCCTAGTATGTATGCCTTGTAGGGTTCAAGACTTGCTACCTTGGACCTACATAGGACGCGCGCATTTATGTATGTGGTACAAGCCGGGGCCCTAATCATGTTGAGATTATGTTTAAGTATGTATGTTATAAGTTTTAAAAGACATGTTGCATATGTTTTCATGATGCATGTTTAAGAGTTCACCTTGCATATACCTTAGGTGATGCCATGATACCTTATGTTTATGACATGATGATGCCATGATATTTATGATGATGCTTATGACATGTATGATGTTTATGTTGTGTGATACCATGATATCTTATGTTTATGTTGTGATCATGCCATGATATGCTACAGGATATGATGAAATTAACTCCATATGATATGACTTGTGTTCTTAATATGCTATACGATTTTTGTGAGTAGGAAAGGAACTTACTGAGCCATGAGTGCTCACAGCTTACTTTCTTGTACTACAGATAAGGGCAAGGGATGGATGAACTAGGGGAGCAGCAGGAGGGGCTAGAAGGATGTGTGTGGCAGTGATTTGGCTAACGAAAAAGAAAAGACCTGCTTTCATAAAAATAAGAATTATGCCTAGCTTTATGTCACTACTTCATATCTCCATGACATTTTATTATATGTTTGAGCATCATGTCTCAAAAATATGTTAAGTATGCTGTGTGGTTTATATGTTAGATGATTTGTCATGGTGATTTAAAAGCTAAAGAAAAGTTTTAAAATTTTACGAATAAGACTTACGCTGTAATTAGTAAGTAAGTATGATAAAGTAACCCCCGTGGCCTTAGCAGGAGGGGCGGGGTGTTACACTCCTGCTGCTCCCTTAGTACATCCATTCTTTGCCCTTATCTGTGGTACAAGGAAAGTAAGCTGTGAGCACTCAAGGCTCAGTAAGATCCTTTCCTACTCACAAAAACCGTATAGCATAAAATAAAGCTTCAATGCATAAAACGTAAAGACAAATCATCATATCATGTATAGAAGCATCATATCATAACAAAATCATATAGTATCATGGCATATCCTTATAAAATCATAAAGTGCATTCTAGCATAACATGATCATGATCATAACATATCAAAACATAATCATAAAGTTCATCCTAACATAACATAACATAATCGTAGGCATCATGGTATATCGTAACATAATCATAATGTGTTATGCAAGATGACTTTTAAAAACATGATTCATGCAATAATATATATATATACAACATGTCTTTTGAAAACTTATTCCATACGTACTTAAACATAATCATAACATGGTTAGGGCCCCGGCTTGTACCACATACATAAATGCGCGCGTCCTATGTAGGTCCAAGGTAGCAAGTCTTGAACCCTACAAGGCATACATACTAGGCCAGTTTCTTAGTCCATCAACCTAGGGGCACTTAGGAGCCCATCCCTAACGAGGCCCGTTTCTTAGTCCATCGACCCCGAGGCGCTTATGCAGCCCACCCTTGGTACAAGCCATACTTAAAGTAAAATACATGTCTTACATATCATGGTTCTTATCATTTCTTCCACATCGTATCTCTTATCATATCATACCATATAAAATTTTGGGCACACAGCTCATCATAATGGTATGTAAATTTTGGGCACCATAAATACAGGCATAGTTTGGGCACACAGCTCATCATAAATAGCATGTAAACTTAGGCACACAGCTCATCACATATATCATGCGTAAATTGGGCATACAGCTCATCATAAATAACACACAGCATAGCATAAGGGTTTCCATCATGTATAGATCATAAGTGTGCATAATTAAACATAGAAGCATAGCAATCTCATAAATATGGCATATAAGATACATGGGAAACATAATTAGATTTCTAACCCTAATGTCTTATAGTGGCCGAAACATATAGATTGGGTTTTAGGTAAAAACTCCATACCAACATGTGAACCCTAAATAAGTATCATTTCCTATACCATAAGGAAAACATCATAAGCATGTTTAGGTAGAGTTCTAGGTCTCTTAAGCTTACAACTTATCATGGCCGAATCTTATCAAGCATACATTGGGTTAAAAATTATCCTTCAAGCTTGTGAACCCTAAACAACTTCCATAGAAACATTTCAAGGAAATAACATGAGAATAGTTGAGTTAGGTTCTAAGTTTCCTAAGCCCTTAAACATGATGTGGCCGAAACTTGTAGGACTTAAAACTAGGGTTCAAGTGTCTTAAAAGCGTGAGAACCTTAAACAACTTTCATAGCAAATATTTCAAGGAATAACATGAGCATAGTTGAGTTAGGTTCTAAGTTTCCTAAGCCTTTAATCATGAAGTGGACAAAACTTGTAGGGCTTAAAACTAGGGTTCAAGTGTCTTAAAAGCATGAGAACCTTAAACAACTTTCATAGAAAATATTTCAAGGAATAACATGAGCATAGTTGAGTTAGGTTCTAAGTTTCCTAAGCCTTTAATCATGAAGTGGCCGAAACTTGTAGGGCTTAAAACTAGGGTTCAAGTGTCTTAAAAGCATGAGAACCTTAAACAACTTTCATAGCAAATAATTCAAGGAATAACATGAGCATAGTTGAGTTAGGTTCTAGGTTTCCTAAGCCTTTAATCTTGAAGTGGCCGAATCTTGTAGGGCTTAAAACTAGGGTTCAAGTGTCCTAAAAACATGAGAACCTTAAACAACTTTCATAGCAAATATTTCAAGGAATAACATGAGCATAGTTGAGTTAGGTTCTAAGTTTCCTAAGCCTTTAATCTTGAAGTGGCCGAAACTTGTAGGGCTTAAAACTAGGGTTCAAGTGTCCTAAAAGCATTAGAACCTTAAACAACTTTCATAGCAAATAATTCAAGGAATAACATGAGCATAGTTGAGTTAGATTCTAAGTTTCCTAAGCCCTTAAACATGATGTGGCCGAAAGTTATAGAGCATGTAATTTAATTTCCATGCAACAACAAACATAAGAACATTAAGTTAGTTTCATAACATTTCATCAAGGAGGTCATGAGCATCTTAGACTTGTTTTAAATTCTCCTAGGCTTCAAAACTAAACATGGCCGAACCTTCATGGACATGAAATAAAGTTCAACTTAACATAAAATCATGGGCATATCATAATAGTTTCATATCTTATCTTAGGGAGATCATGGCATGCTTAGTTTTAAATTAAAGCTCTCCTAGGCCTTTAGTTCTACCATGGCCGAATACTCATGAATCTAAGTTCTACCAAACATTTTAACATAGAGACATGAGATAAATCCTTATCATAAAATACATGTTACAAGAAAAATATCGAGCATATCAAATTTATATCTTTTCATTCCCTAGGTCCTTCCTTTGGTTTTATCTTGGTTGGAATCCTTCATGATGTTTTCTTAGATTTTTATATAACCGAATCTTCATAGAACAACAAGAGCTATTGTACCACAGGTGAGGGGAACTTACATCCTTTCGCTTGTGGTTTTCCTTAGAGAGAAAAGTGTTCTAGGTGTCAAGGAAGGAGGAAGCTTCTTCTTCTTGTACCTCCTTTTGTTTCCTTTGCTTGTAAGGGCTAGAACTTGAGGTTTCTTCTCGGAAATTAGCTTTCTTGGAGAAGAACTTAACTTAGCTATTGGAATGAGGAGAAGGAAGTTTTCTTGGTTCGGTGAAGAATGAAGAAGGGAGAAGGAGGAAGAAGAAAATGAATTTAATCCCTTGTTTTTCTTCTCTAAACCTATTTATCCCTTTGCCAAATGAAACATGTCCTCATTCATTCCCTCAACTCCTCTTTTCCCCCACTCCTTTAATTCCCACGAAAATAGAGAGAGGGAGGGAAGTAGACAATCCCTCTTTTGCTTGCTCCTTTTCTTAACCAAGAGGGAAAAGAAGGTAAGCAACTTGGTTTTCTCTTGCTCTTTTTTCTTTGTTTTCTTTTCTTCTTTAACTAAATTTTTCATTCCTTTCTATCCAATTATTTCTCCTTATCCTAATGGTTAACATTCATCACTTTATCTCCATCAATTGTGGGAGGTTCAAGGTTCAATCCTTGACCTCACCTCTTCTTATTCTATATTTTATTTTTGTTTTTATTTTCCTTTCTTCTCTTATTCTTCTCATTTCCTTATGCTCTAAGGAAAATAATATTCATATACCTATAGTATAATTTCGTGGGTGTTACATAACCGAGACCAGTCGACTGCTGGAAGTTGCAATCGACTGGTCCAGTCGACTATCAGTCGACTAGGAGCGAACACAAGCATTCTGCTCGCTCAGCCAGCAGTGACCATTCGACTGTTTAGTAGTCGTTGGCAAACCGTTGGCACTGTGAAGTAGTCGTTGGCTACCTCCAATGGTATCACCAGTCGACTAATGGAATTGTCGATCGACTGGTGTCGAGATGAGTTGATTTGTTAATCAACTCTCTCCTCTTATTTATAGGAAGCTTTGGGCCATGAAGGAGGGTAATCATGTTGTTTGAATAACTCCTAAGCCATTGTCCAAACCTTCAAAGTCCACTCTTCCCCTCCAAACTTAAGTTCCATCTTGTAAGAGGAAGAGAGCTTTGTTAGGGGTTGTATTCCATCGAGAAGGAGTAAGATCTAGCCGGAGAATGTCAGGGATTGATCCACCGAAGGATCAAGGGTTCGTCCACCTCAAGGACATACCGTGGAGTAGGAGCAAGCAATCTCCGAACCACGTAAAGGACGTGTGTTAGCATTTGTGTTCCTTCTTGTTTGTTATCATTCTTTTAGTATATTCTGCTATGCAAACTAACCTTGTAGATAAGAATCGAGATTTAGGGGTGACCTAGCTATCCAACCCCCCTTCAAGACGGCCACCGATCACCTACACTTTGTTCCTGTACAAGAAGAAGATGAAGATGTCTCCACCTCTAGGATTGAGGGGGAGCGGCATTCGGTCACTCTGGACCAAGAAGAAGGAGAAGCTTCTACTTTCGGGGCAAGTGAAGAAAAAGAAGAAGGGGTATCCTCCAAAAATCAAGAGACATCAAATGGAGGATCAAGTGTCATCCCTACACGTGAAGGTATAAGTAGTTCAATTAATAATAAAAATCATATTATTTGCTTTGAGTGTAGAGAACATGGGCATTACAAGAGTAAGTGTCTCAAATTGACCAAGAAGAAGGGTCAAGTGGCACCCAAGGCTAAGGAGAAGCCTAAGAAGGTGTTGGGATATATACTATAAGCCTAGATTTTGTATGAACATCTATTTTGAAATATTTTAAAATGAGAATCACTTTGGTAAAATATCTGCATTTTATATTTATATATACGTCAATGCAGTTGTCCATTTAATTTATATTATAGATAACATGGTGTGTGGTGCCACACAGAAGATCATGTTATTGGTTCCTTATAAATTATAAATAGTAGCTCCCAACCAAGATGGATTGGGGCAAACCATTAGAACGGTTGTAGTATAATTTGGTATTAGTCTGTCTTGACTATAAAATTACACTAGTACACTATGTGTGTATTGAGCAGGACCACTTGAGGTTGTTCGATTTATACAGACTATATAAAAGAATAAAACATCTATTATTATGGATGTGCAACCTCTTAATCCCTATATAATAACAAGCACGTATACTTAGTATTCATTTTTTTAACTTATCAATGGGTGAGATTTATTCGTTAAATCAATAGACCCGATGAGTTGGGAAATAGTACTGTTTATATGGTGTATTGTTGATTATAGTAGAAAATTGTGTCCTAATTATTTAGGTTGATTATGTCCCCTTGAGGAGCTCATAAGGATTATCATGTAAACACTGTAGGTGTACTTAATCCGACATGATAATAAAGTTTAGTGGTACTACTCTTGGACTCGGATGTTAATTAACTGAGTTGTCAATAACTTATTTAATTAACGGACATACGATATCTTAAACACGGGGAGATTAATGTACTCATAATAAGAAGGATCACATATTGTAATATGGGATTGATGTGGTAATTCAATAATAACCCTTTATTATTGATGGACTTGAGTTGGGTGTTTGGGGCAAACACGGGAAACCCAAGCCCATCAGGAGACCTAAACCAATTCCTCCTCTAGGTCCCTGTTGTAGCCTCTATATATAAAGCCTCGCATCCACCCATCCATAACCGGCTTTGGTTTGACTTGGTTTGGTTTAACTTAACTTGGTTTGGTTTAACTTAATTTGGTTTGGTCTAACTTAACTTTGTTTGGTCTAACTTAACTTGGTTTAGTTTAACTTAACTTGGTTTAGTTTAACTTAATTTGGTTTGGTTTAACTTAACTTGGTTTGGTCTAACTTAACTTGGTTTAGTTTAACTTAACTTGGTTTAGTTTAACTTAATTTGGTTATCGATTTTGAATACCAACACAAGAGGTCAGTGATCTTGTACTTCAATCAAGGTGTGCTTTGATCATTCAAGAACTTGCTTGATTGATCAAACACATGTCTAATCGAACGTGCTGGTTGCTAGGAATAGTTCTGTATTTGTACAATTTTTTTGTATGTGAAATTTAAACAGAATGAAATTCTAGCACCCTTTAAGTGGTATCAAAGCATGGTTTCTGGTTTTGTGCGATTGGTTTTCGGTTAAATTATGCACTGCTCATACATAAGTTTAGGCCGGATAATAGTAGGATGTGCTAGATAGATTAACTCTGTGGTTGCAGGCATCGTAGCTCCAACTATTATTGCTTTTTGTGTGCGTGTGTGTGATTTGAACCCTTGGGCATGTCAAGGTTATTGTGTTTGCATGATTGTAATAATTAAATATGACCGGTTGTCGTATCATTATTATTATTTTTTTACATTCTGTTCGATCTAGATTACATGTAAATTCCTTTGTGGAATATATGATCGATAAATGTAAAATTTTATTTTTGTTGTGGCTTGTATCCTTGCTATGCGTGGTGCTATTTTAAGGAACAGAGGCGCAACAGAGAAGGAAGCAAGATAGACGCGATGGCTTGATTCATCTACGGCACATTGGAGGGCAGCGATCCATTGGAGGACAGCGTTGGATGAGGCCATAATAGTTGGAAATTTAATTTTCATGTTTATTGTCATATATGCTGTTTTATGTGTTGTGATGTGTGTGCTATGATGTGCGTGCATAATTAAAATTCCTCAATTTAAATAACTAAGTAGGAGAGCGATTATTTAAATAAATTCCACAATCTCCATTACTGGTCTGTATGTGATGCATTCAAACTTGCGCGTTGGCTTTAAGTGTCTTCCTCCATATCGGATGATTTTGTTTGCGGATCACTAGATCAAACTTCCTCTATGGATGACTATAAGAAATTAATTAGGTATGTGTGATCTTCTCCATATGAAGGGATGCAATCCTAATTAATGGACTAAGTATCAAGTAATGGTATATACTTAGGCGCATTTAATAGTATCCTCCCCATCGGAGTCACTGTTATTATTTGTGTGACCGAAGATAAACCAACTATTAATTTTATTTGTCATAAATTTAGGTTGACAAGATAATAAAATTAATGGATAAAATCTCCTCTTACAAATGTTTAAATTAGGGTTTAGGGTTTAGGATTTAGGGTTTAGGGTTTAGGGTTTAGGGGCAAGTGGCACCCAAGGCTAAGGAGAAGCCTAAGAAGGTGTTGGGATGTATACTATAAGCCTAGCTTTTGTATGAACATCTGTTTTGAAATATTTTGAAATGAGAATCACTTTGGTCAAATGTTTACATTTTATATTTATATATATGTCAATGCAGTTGTCCATTTAATTTATATTGTAGATAACATGGTATGTGGTGCCACACAGAAGATCATGTTATCGGTTCCTTATAAATTATAAATAGTAGCTCACAACCAAGATGGATTGAGATAAACCATTGGAACGGTTATAGTATAATTTGGTATTAGTCTGTCTTGACTATAAAATTACACTAGTACACTATGTGTGTATTGAGCAGGACCATTTGAGGTTGTTCGATTTATACTGACTATATAAAAGAACAGAACCTCTGTTATTATGGATGTGCATCCTCTTAATCCCTATATAATAACAAGCACATATACTTAGTATTTATTTTTTTTAACTTATCAATGGGTGAGATATATTCTTTAAATCAATAGGCCTGATGAGTTGGGAAATAGTACTGTTTATATGGTGTGTTGTTGATTATTGAAGGAAATTGTGTCCTAATTATATAGGTTGATGATGTCCCCTTGAGGAGCTCATAAGGATTATCATGTAAACCCTGTAGGTGGACTTAGTCCGGCATGATAATAAAATTGAGTGGTACTAGTCTTGAACTCAGCAGTTAATTAACTGAGTTGTCAGTAACTCATTTAATTAACGGACATATGATATCTTAAAAATGGGGAGTTTAACGCACTCATAATTAGAAGGAGCCCATATTGTAATATGAGATTGGTACGGTAGTTCAATAATAACCCTTTAGTGATATAGGTTATTATTGATGGACTTGAGTTGGGTGTTCGGGGTGAACACGGGAAACCCAAGCCCATCGGGAGACCTAAACCAATTTCTCCTCTAGGTCCCTGTTATAGCCTCTATATATAAAGCCTCGCATCGACCCATCCATAACCGGCTTTGGTTTAACTTGGTTTGGTTTAACTTAACTTCATTTGGTTTAACTTAACTTGGTTTAGTTTAACTTAACTTGGTTTAGTTTAACTTAATTTAGTTTGGTTTAACATAGTTTGGTTAGATTTTGTCTAAACAAAATTTTGTTAATTTACCTTTCCTTGTAACAGACGACAAGTCTATAAAGAGGAGTAGGATGTGGTCCCTAAAACTCAACTTCCTAAATTTTCCTAATCTTCCTCAAGCCTCTTCTCCACCTAGGGTTGGCGGCACACATCTTTCCTTTGTGGCCGGCGCCCCTCACCTCCCCTCTTCCTCCTTGTGGCTGGCTCCTCTTCTCCACCTAGGGTTGGCGGCACTTCCTTATTCTCCAAGGGCCGGCGGCACTTCTTTGTTCTCCAAGGGTCGGCGACACTTCTTATTCTTGGTGGTCGACGGCTTGAAGAAAAGGAAGAAGAGGAACGCAAGCAAGAAGCGGAAGGAGAGGAAGAAGAAGAAGAAGAAGATTAGAAGGTACTCCATCCTAGAAACTCCCTTTTGTGGTTGGCGATTTGTGAAGAAAAGAGAAGGAGGGTGGTTTTGTTCTTGGTAGATCGTCGCCCACACGACGTCCGAGAAGAGGAGAGGAGTACAGCAGAAGATCAAGAAGTCTTTAACTACGAAGAAAGGTACAACTAGTTCTTTAATTCTGTTGCGTAATTAGTTAGTTTTCTTCATGTCAATTTTGGATATCTATTTTGAATACCAACACAAGAGGCCAACGATCTTATACTTCAATCAAGGTGTGCTTTGATCATTCAAGAACTTGCTTGATTGATCAAACACATGTCTGATCGAACGTGCCGGTTGCTAGGAATAGTTCTGTACTTGTACAATTTTTTTGTATGGGAAATTTAAACATAACGGAATTCCAGCGCCCTTCAAGTGGTATCAGAGCATGGTTTTTGGTTTTGTGTGATTGGTTTTTGATTAAATTATGCACTACTCATACATAAGTTTAGGCCGGATAATAGTAGGATGTGCTAGATAGATTAACTCTGTGGTTGTAGGCATCCTAGGTCCAACTATTATTGCTTTTTGTGTGCGTGTTTGTGATTTGAACCCTCGAGCATGTTGAGGTTGTTATGTGTGCATGATATTAATGATTAAATACAGTCGGTTGCTATATCATTATTATTGTTGTTTTACATTCTGTTCGATCTATATTATATATAAATTCCTTTGTGCAATATAGGATCGATAAATGTAAAATTTTATTTTTGTTGCGGCTTGTACCATTGCTATGCTTGGTGTTATTTTGAGGACCAGATGTGTAGCAGAGAAGGAAGCAAGATAGACGCGATGGCTTGATCCATCGGCAGCACATTAGAGGACAGCGATCCATTGGTGGCATATTGGAGGACAGGGTTGGATGAGACCATAATAGTTTGAAATTTTATTTTCATGGTTATTACCTTTTATGATATTTTTATGTGCTGTGATGTGTGAATTGTGATGTGTGTGCTATGATGTGTGTGCTGAAGGGAGATGCTGATAAGTTGGAATTACGTACAGAAGTTCGCTTGTTTGTGGGATATCCTAGAGGAACGAAATGTGGTTTGTTTTATAGTCCTAAAGATCAGAAAGTCATTGCTAGCACCAATGCTCGATTTTTAGAAGAGGACTATGTAATGAACCACAAGACCATGAGTAAAAGTGTTCTTGAGGAAATAAGAGAGGACACTTCTATCTTAGTACCAACGTTACAAGATGAAATACCACTAGTAACTGCAACACATGTCACAAATGATACACAATTACATGTAGTGCCTCGTCGTAGTGGGAGAGTTGTTAGGCAACCTGATAGATTCATATTTTTGGGAGAGTCTTCGGACTTGATCCCTAGTGAACATGAAGCTGATCCCTGGACATATGATGAAGCACTCCAAGATAAAGATGCAACATCTTGGTAAACTGTAATGAACTCTAAAATAGAACCTATGCATTCTAATCAGGTCTGGGAGCTTGTAGAACCACCAAATAATGTAAAAGTCATTCGATGTAAATGGGTCTACAAAAGAAAAAGAGGTATAGACGGGAAGGTGGAAACCTTTAAAGCGAGGCTTGTTGCAAAAGGGTATACTCAGAAAGAGGGAATCGATTATGAGGAAACTTTTTCGCCGGTAGCCATGCTTAAGTCTATCCAGATTCTTTTATCTATTGTTGCTCATATGGATTATGAGGTTGGAAAATGGATGTCAAGACAGCTTTCTTTAACGGAAGTCTTGAAGAAAATATCTATATGAAGCAACCAGAGGGATTCATTGCGAAAGGTAAAGAGTATCTTGTATGTAAGCTTAATCGGTCCATTTATGGACTGAAGCAAGCTTTGAGATCTTGGAACATCCGGTTTGATGAAGTGATCCAGTCTTATGCATTTATTCAGTGTCCGGATGAGTCTTGTGTATACAAGAAAAGTGACGGAAACGTGGTGGTATTTCTTGTACTATACATAGATGACATTTTGCTCATTGGCAACAATGTCAAAGTGTTGTCAGACGTAAGGGTATGGTTGTCCAAGCAGTTTGATACGAAGGACTTAGGAGAATGTGGACATATTCTTGGGATTAAAGTAATAAGGGATCGCAAGAAAAGGATGTTGTGCTTATCCCAAGCTTTGTACATCGATACTATCCTAGCTCGTTTTAGCATGCAAAACTCTAAGAAAGGTTTTCTACCTTTTAGTCATGGAGTACCTTTATATAAAGAGATATGTCCTAAGATATCAAAGGAGATAGAGGAGATGAAGGCAGTTCCTTATGTTTCGGCTGTAGGAAGCCTAATGTATACGATGTTATGTACGAGACAGGATATCTATTTTACCGTGGGCATGGTTAGCAGATATGAAAGTAATCAAGGACTGGGACATAGGACTGCCGTAAAGCATATATTAAAGTACCTGAAAAGGACTAGGGATTATATGCTAGTATACCAGGCAGATGATTTGCTCCTTGTGGGTTACAAGGATTCAGACTTCCAATCAGATAGGGTCAGTAGTAAGTCAACCTCGGGGTATGTCTTTACTTTGGGAGGTGAAGCCATAGCATGGAGGAATGTTAAACAGAAATACGTTTCAGACTCCACCATGGAAGCTGAGTATGTGGTAGCTTCTGAGGCAGCCAAAGAAGCTGTATTGCTCAGAAACTTCTTGATGGACTTAGATGTGATTCCTAGTTTGCCCAAAGTTATCACAATTTATTGTGACAATAGTGGTGCAGCAGCAAACTCAAAGGAACCATGAGCCCATAAGGCAAGTAAACACATTGAGTGCAAGTATTACCTGATACGAGATATCGTAAAATGAGGAGAGGTTGTTGTCGCCAAGATTACATCAGCAGATAACCAGGCAGATCCTTTCACTAAGGCCCTTCCGGCGGGAGCTTTTGATAGGCATGTTGAAGGGATGGGAATCAGATGTATGGCAGCATATTAATTTAGTATAAATGGGAGATTGTTGGGATGTATATTATAAGCCTAGCTTTTGTATGAACATCTATTTTGAAATATTTTAAAATGAGAATCACTTTATTCAAATGTCTGCATTTTATATTTATATATATGTCAATGCAGTTGTCCATTTAATTTATATTATAGATAACATGGTGTGTGGTGCAACATAGTAGATCATGTTACCGGTTCCATATAAATTATAAATAGTAGCTCACAAACAAGATGGATTGGGACAAACCTTTGGAATGGTTGTAGTGTAATTTGGTATTAGTCTGTCTTGACTATAAAATTACACTAGTACACTATGTGTGTACTAAGCAGGACCATTTGAGATTGTTCGATTTATACTGATGTTATAAAAGAACATAACCTATGTTATTATGGATGTGTGTCCTCTTAATCCCTCTATAATAATAAGCACGTATACTTATTATTTATTTCTTTAACTTATCAATGGGTGAGATTTATTCGTTAAATCAATAGGTCCGATGAGTTGGGAAATAGTACTGTTTATATGGTGTGTTGTTGATTATAGAAGAAAACTGTGTCCTAATTATATAGGTTGATGATGTCCCCTTGAGGAACTCATAAGGATTATCATGTAAACCCTGTAGGTGGACTTAGTCTGGCATGATAATAAAGTTGAGTGGTACTACTCTTGGACTCAGATGTTAATTAATTGAGTTGTTAGTAACTCATTTAATTAACGAACATATGATATCTTAAACATGGGGAGTTTAATGCACTCATAATAAGAAGGAGCCCATATTGTAATATGGGATTGGTGCGGTAGTTCAATAATAATAACCCTTTAGTGGTATGAGTTATTATTGATGGACTTGAGTTGGGTGTTCGGGGCGAACACGGGAAACCCAAGCCCATCGGCAGTCCTAAACCAATTTTGTTGATACAGTCTGACCTGGCTGTTGTTTTGATGTTGACACTGATTTAAGTTTGTATCAGATATAAATCAAACTCAGACTGACTACTGATCGAGGTTGATCCGTTGGGAGGGAAAGTCCTGGTGAGTGAAGCCAGGCAAGGGAAATCCAGATAGGTCAAGGTTGACCAGACATCTGGTGAAAAGTCCAAGCAGGGAGCTTGGCATGGGAAAAGTCCAAGTATGGAGACTTGGCACGGAGTGGTCAGAGAGGGCTCGGTAGCTCGTTCTCTGGACCGGACGAAGTCGGAGAGGGCTCGGTAGCTCGTTCTCCGGACTAGGTCAGAGAGGGCTCGGTAACTCGTTCTCAAGAACAATCCTAATATCACATGGGCGTTGGATCGGTCAACAGACCGATCCAGTGGGATTTTGATTGCCTGATCGGTGCACAGACCGATCTGGTGAAACTATGTTTGCTGATCGGTCTGGCGACCGATCAGGAAACACTCAGTAGAACACTGAGTGTAATCTGATCGGTCTGTAGACCGATCAGGAAACACTCAGTAGCCTACTGAGTGTAATCTGATCGGTCTGTAGACCGATCAGGAGATGATGTCGCGAGAAGGAAAAAGGCAGTGGATCGGTCCGTGGACCGATCCATATGAACCCTGATCGGTCTGTAGGACCGATCAGGTCATATCCTGATCGGTCTTGAGACCGATCGGGTGACGATCATAGGAGTGCGAGGAACCGCACTCATTAAGCCCTGATCGGTCTGCAGACCGATCAGGCCATACCCTGATCGGTCTTCACGACCGATCAGGCCATACCCTGATCGGTCTTCACGACCGATCAGACATCAATCCAAAGGTGTGGATCGGTCTGTTGACCGATCCACCACACTGTCTGCACACACTGTTAGTTTCTGCTGATTTCTGATTCGTTTCTGATGCGTCTGATCTAACATCTGCTTGTGAGCTTTTTGAGTAACAGGTTGCAGGTACCATGGTGATGCTTGAATTCAAATCAATGACTATCAAAGGAATAAAACAAAATGGTTTTTCCACTGGTTATCGCTGCAAATTGTGCAAAAGAAGCGTCAACGTTCACTGGCTTGTTCAGTTGGCTCACTGGCTGCAATCAGCTTGACTCTTCCTTATTGGTTCGAGCTCAGAGACACCAGTGAAGACCAAGGATGGTATTGGTGTGAGCTCAGATAATCAGATGAGGAAGAAGCGTGATTGGCGACGCCTGGTTCGACGACAGTGATACGCTACTGGTTGACGTGATTCGATGCAGTGGTTTGGTTCTGGCTGAAGACAGCAAGAGAGCAGAGACATAAGAAGGAGGTAGAAGAGAGGTTTGGGTAGAATTCTTTCTTTCGTAGCAAACTCTCTATCGACGTTCAAGCAAGGGTGTTCTGTGAAGCTCTTGGCTGTGAATCTACTTCTTCTTCACTCTCTGCATTCATTGTGGCTGTAAGTTGATTGTGCATTCATTGTAGCCACAAAATTCTGTAAGTCTAAGTCTTGTGCTTCATTCTAAATCTATTTTGAGACTTTGTGGGAGGTTTCTCCACCGAGAAGGAGAAATAATTAGCCGGAATCTGTCCGGGGGTTGATCTACCGAAAGATCGAGGGATCGTCCACCTTACGGACACGCCGAGGAGTAGGGGCAAGTTATCCCCGAACCTCGTACATCATTGTGTTAGTGGTGGTGTGTTTTCTTCTTTGCATAAGTGTTTGTTTTGATTATTTCCGCTGTGCTAACAAATCTCTGTGTAGAAATTTTATTTTTATTTTTAAGTGGCTATTCACCCCCCCCCCCCTCTAGCCATCTAAGATCCCAACAAGTGGCATCAGAGCCTGGTGCTCTTCATTTCGGCTTAACAACCCAAAGAGCTAAACAATGGCCATGAAGGAGGGATTCAGCACCAACCGTCCACCCTATTTCGAGGGAGCAGATTTCCAATACTGGAAAAGCCGCATGGAGTATTACCTCAAGACCGATATCTCCATGTGGTTTTCCGTCAAGGAGGGTTTAACACCACCAAAAGATGAAGAAGGTAAGGAACTTGATTCGTCAAGGTGGTCTACCGAACAACTCCGCAAAGCACAAGCCGATGCCAAGGCTATGGTCACCTTGCAATGTGGAATCGCCAAGGACCAACTCGTCAAGGTAGGCCCGTTCTCGAGTGCAAGAGGACTATGGAACAAACTCATCGAGCTCCAAGAGGGAACTCGAGATTCTCGGATTGCCAAGAGGGACCTATTCTTGAATCAGCTTCAAAATCTAACCATGAAGGACAGTGAAACGGTAAGTGAACTTCATGGGAGATTCAAGGAGATCATCAACGGTCTACACTCTGTGGACGAACGAGTGGAGAATCGCGATCTAGTAAGGTATGCTCTAAAAGCTTTTCCTAGGAATGCCTTGTGGTCAACTATGGTAGATGCCTACAAGGTATCCAAGGATCTTTCCATTGTTAAATTAGATGAATTTTTCTGTGAGATGGAACTTCATGAGCTTGCTAACAAAGGTCAAAAAGAGAAGGGTATTGCTTTGTTTGCAGGACCAAAGAGCAAGGATGGAAGAAGGAAGAAGGAAAAGAAGAAAGAAAAGGAGATTTCCTCATCCACCTCTTCCTCAGAATCCGATGATGAAAGTGGATCATCATCAAGTGAGATGGCGAATTTCGTAAGAAGAATCATGAGAAGGAGCAGGAGATACAAAGGAAAAGGTAAACCTAGTGAACAAAATTTTGACAAAACTAATGTTACATGTTATGAGTGCAGCAAAAAGGGACACTATCGAAGTGAGTGTCCAAAACTTAAGAAGAAGGAGGAACGAGCCAAAAAGAAGGAGGAAAGAGCCAAGAAGAAGAAGGCTCTCAAGGCCACTTGGGATGAGTCCTCATCAAGCTCATCGGAGGAAGAAGAGAAGATGGAAAAGAGCACACGACAATTAGCACTCATGGCAAGGGAGGTTTCGGACTCCGGAAGTGAGGGAGATTCGAGCGACGCCTCAACCGCGGCTTCATCATCGTCGGATGATGAAGAGGTAACCTCTTCTCATATAGAAAAGTGTTATAAGACTATCACTCATTTATCTACATTGCTTAAAAAGTCAAAAACAAAAAATAAATTGTTAAAAGAAGAAGTAAAAACCTTAAGGACCCTTAGGGAAGATGAGGTCGATGACCTACATCTAGAAGTCCTTGAGGATGAGAACAAGGCTTTAAAGGGTGAGGTTGAGAAACTCAAGAAAATGCTTGAGAAGTTCTCAACTAGCTCTAAGACTCTAGACATGATTCTAAATGTCCAAAGGGCAGTCTACAACAAGGCCGGGCTAGGGTATCAACCCAAGGAGTCGAGTTTCATTTCTCTAATGTCTAGAACTCAAGATAGTAGATTACATGTTTCTAGGGCTCATGGAACTAGGAAAGGTATGACCAAGGCATGGGTTCCTAGGTCTTTCGTTGTAGAAGCATTAGGTCCCAAGATTTGGGTACCTAAAACCTCTATCTTCCGTGTCTTGTAGGCATTGGTCGAGGGGGAGCATCTATCAACTTGGTTTGTTGATAGTGGATGCTCCAAGCACATGACCGGGAACAAATCACTGTTTACAACCATTCAAAACAAAAGTAGAGGTAATGTGTCTTTTGGTAACAATGGTAGCCTTAAGGTTGTAGGAGTTGGAGACATTCATATATCCGAATGTCTCCATATCAAGAATGTCCTTCTAGTCAAGGGGATGACTTTTAATCTCCTAAGTGTCAGTTAATTGTGTGATACGGGTTACACAATTGAATTTCATTCAAGTCAATGTTTGGTTAAACACATTGACACACTTGACACGGTACTAGTAGGCACAAGGGTTGATAATATTTATCAAGTATCGTTTAAAAGTGCTACTAATGCTTTGATTAAGTGTTTCATGTCAAAAGAAGAAGAGTCTTGGCTTTGGCATAGAAGGTTGGCACATGTAAACATGAAGAACATTCGGAAGTTGGCCAACAAAGGACTAGTACGAGGCTTACCAAGCATCAAGTACCAAAAGAACAAACTATGTGATTCATGTCAAATGGGTAAGCAAACAAAAGCACCTCATAAAGGTAAAAGCACTGTGAGTACATCTACTACCTTAGACTTATTACATATGGACTTGTTTGATTGTAACAATGTTATTTCATTGAATGGTAGTAGATATTGTTTAGTAATTATTGATGATTTTACTAGATACACATGGACTTTCTTTTTGAAAACTAAGGATCAAACCATAGATATTTTTATTTCTTTTTGTAGAAGAACTGAAAATGAAAAATCAACAACAATTAAAACCATTAGAAGTGATCATGGTGGTGAATTTCAAAACCATAGGTTCTTAGAATTTTGTCAAGCAAAAGGGTATAGACATGAGTTCTCAACTCCAAGGACCCCACAGCAAAATGGGGTTGTGGAGAGAAAGAACCGAGTCTTGCAAGAGGCTGCACGAAGCATGCTTAATGAGTACTCACTACCGAGTTACTTGTGGGCTGAAGCTGTAAATACAGCGTGCTATGTGCAAAATCGAATATTGATACATAGGTTTTTAGGAAAGACCCCCCATGAACTTTGGTTTGGGAGACCCCCTACAATTAAACATCTTAGGGTGTTTGGTTGTAAGGTGTTTATCTTGAACACAAAGGATCATCTTGGGAAGTTCACGGCTAAGGCTGATGAAGGGATACTGGTCGGGTACTCTCTCACCAGCAAAGTCTATCGAGTCTACAACAATAGGACTAAATTGATTGAAGAGTCCTCAGATGTAGCGTTTGAAGAAATCCCCAACTCAAATGATCAATCAAGGGATGTAGGAGAAATTCAATTTGAACTAAGAAATCTAAGTTTGAATGATCAAAATGAAGAAAGAGTCGAGGTTGACTCTGATGACGATGAGCAAAGGCAACAAAGGGCTCCGGTTGATCCCTTGCCTGATATTGAGTCCTTGCCTGTGCCTAGTGAGACCATTCATGAGGCACCACCAACACCAAGACAATCTAGGATATCCACTAGTCATCCCCAAGACCAAATTGTGGGAGATATCCAACAAGGGGTTAGGACTAGGTCATTCTTTAGAAATGAGTCTAATGAAGTCGCATTGATTTCAGAGATTGAACCAAGACTAGTTGATGAAGCATTGCACGATCCTGATTGGATCATAGCTATGCAAGACGAATTAGGTCAATTTGAAAGGAGCCAAGTGTGAGACTTGGTTCCTAGACCGAAAAAGACCACCATTATTGGAACTAAATGGGTCTTCAAAAATAAGTTAAATCAAAAGGGAGAAGTTGTAAGAAACAAGGCAAGACTTGTAGCCAAGGGCTATAGTCAAGTCGAAGGTCTCGATTATAATGAGACTTATGCTCCCGTGGCACGATTAGAGTCCATTCGTTTGATGCTAGCTTTTGCTGCACATAGAGGTTTCAAACTCTATCAAATGGATGTTAAATCTGCCTTCTTAAATGGTTTTATTAAAGAAGAAGTCTATGTTGAACAACCACCGGGGTTTGTGAATACCGAAGCTCCAAACCACGTGTACAAGCTCAAGAAAGCACTTTATGGGCTTAAACAAGCACCACGAGCTTGGTACGAAAGGTTGTCAACATATTTACTAGAAAAGGGTTTTGTGAGAGGCCAAATAGACCCAACACTATTTCTGCGTAGAGATGGTGAAAATATTTTTGTAGCCCAAGTATATGTCGATGACATAATTTGTGGCTCAAATAACAAGGGCTATTTGAATGAATTTATTTCTCACATGGAGAGTGGGTTTGAGATGAGTCTAGTAGGAGAATTGACATTCTTCCTTGGGCTTGAAATCAAACAAACTCGAGATGGCATTTATGTCCATCAGACGAAATACACTCAAGAGATGCTCAAGAAATTCAACATGAGTGACTCTAAGGAAGTATCCACTCCTATGGCGACAAACACTCGCCTTGACAATGATGAGAGTGGAAAACCAGTTGATCTAACGCAGTATAGAAGCATGATTGGTAGTCTTCTATATCTCACAGCTAGTAGGCCTGACATACTTTTTGCTGTGGGCATGTGCGCTAGATATCAAGTCTGTGCCAAGGGCACAATTCGAGTAGGTCTATGGTACCCTCATACAGAGTCTTTTGACTTGGTAGGCTATACCGATTCCGATTATGCTGGGTGCAAATTGGATCGGAAAAGCACTAGTGGGGGTTGTCAATTCTTAGGTTCATCATTAGTTAGTTGGTCAAGTCGGAAGCAACATTGTGTTGCTCTCTCCACGACCGAGGCTGAATACATTGCCATGGGAGAGAGTGTATCACAATTGTTGTGGATGATACACACCCTAGAGGATTATGGACTTTCTTATAAGGGTGTACAAGTACTATGTGACAACATTAGCACGATCAACCTAACTAAAAATCCAGTCCATCATTCAAGGACCAAGCACATTGAAGTGCGTCATCACTTCATTAGAGATCACGTAGCTAGGGGTGACATTGTGCTCACATATGTGGAGTCAAAGTCAAACCTAGCCGACATTTTCACCAAACCCCTTCCGGAAAATGAATTTAGTCATTTAAGGAGGGAGTTGGGGATGTGTTTGGCTCATTAGGTCCTTAGGACTTCATCATGATCAATAAGGACAATTAAAATGACAAGAGAAATTGGGAATGATTTTGGGCAACTTGGGAACATCTCACACAAACTATAAGGTTGAACAAAATGCTTTTGCTTGCTAGAAATGGGGTGAGATGCTAGGATCAACCAAATTATTCAAAATGTATCATGCATCCCTTGAATAATTAGGTTGAAGAGACATAAATTGAGTATGGGGAAGGCCATTACATAATTCATGTGTATTTGGCTCCTAGATCTTACTCATATATTACAACCAAGGAAACTTGGTTGGGCCTTTGCCTAGATTTGATCTGATTTTGATTAATGGGTTGTTTGATATGGCTGTTCATGATTTTGAATGAAAAATAAGACAGGCTATTGAAGTAATTCTAGCATTTTGAATATATTTTGACAAACTTGAAACTGCACATAACAAAGGTGAAAATTTTCAATTTTCAGGCCTTAAGTTGTTTGTTTTCTAAATGTCTGCAACCTTAAGGCTATAAACAAGTTCAGACCATAACTTTTAGGTAAGAGTTATGCTTGTAGATCCTCCAGGTTCTAGGCTCTGAACTTGGAAGTTTTCCTAGAGAAACTTCCACGAAGTATCGAACACGAGTTACTGAAATTACTATTTTCAGTTACTGAAATTACGGGAGATACTAGTATCAAACACTGATCGGTCTACGGACCGATCAGGTCAGCCTGGAATGCTCGAGCCCGCTATTGATCCCTTTCTGATCGGTCTACAGACCGATCAGAGAGTTCCCTGATCGGTCTCCGGACCGATCAGACCAATTCGGCACAAAAGCCACTGATCGTCTCCTGATCGGTCCGTGGACCGATCAGGATGTTCCTGGATCGGTCTGGAGACCGATCAGGAGGCTTCTGATACCTTCTGATCGGACAACCGTCCGATCATTTCTTCACTGTACACCCATCTAAACCCTTAAAACCTCCCGATCCCTTCTTTTCCTCATTCACGTGAAACCCTAGCCGACTCTTCCCACCAGCTCACCCTTTCTCTTCTCTTTGCACGCCGGAACACTAGTCGCAGGTCTAGCCCTCCGAAGCTCTAGCCAAGAGTTCAATGGCACCAAGGTAACTCCTATTTCTCTATAACTTTGGCATTTCGATTTCATTTCTCACATATCTGTGGCTTTGTGTTTCGGGTGGCTCTTGTGCTCTTCTTTTTCCCATTGTGTCCCATTAGAAAGAAACCAGTAGGTGAGGGTACTTCCAAGTCCAAAGATAAATCCAAAGCTCCTGCTCCCTCTCGACCTCAACCGTCCAGTTCGGGGAGATTCCCCAACCAACAGTTTGAAAAATCCTTTAAGGAAAGGACCTTCAAGTTGCTTCCATGTAGATCAGTCGATAAAAACTACATGAATGAGTTTTGTCCAGCGATTACGGAGACCATAGCCTACTATAAACTTGATTCCTTGGTATATTTAGAGAGGGATATCAACCTTGACTTAGTTTCTGAATTCTATAACAACCTTCATCAGACTATTGATGGTAGTTATAGATCAAGAGTGGCTAAGCAAAACGTTGATTTCAGCTTAATTGCCTTCTTTGGTTATTTAGGCTGTCGTATGTGTTCGGGGACGGTGTTCTCATTCTATCCTGCTTTGCTTGAACCCGTGCCTCATCCTCTTGATGTCTCATCTGACTTGATTTATGAGTACTTCTTTGGACATCCGAGACCGGATGGATTAGATGAGTTAGATGTCAATTTTCCTACATTTGCAGCCCTTGGCCTTTCTGCTCCTGATTACATTCTTTTAAAATTTTCACAAACTGTCTTCTACCTATTACCTCTAAACCATTGGCAGAGATTCGACCATATCATTGTCTGATGCTTTATGGGTTGCGTAGGCGTCTTGACTTTGATATACTTCTATCATATCCCATAGCGAGCCAAGCGGTTACACCATCTATATGCCTTATGGGCATGTAATTACTGACTGGCTTGAGACCCTGGGTATTGACGTCTCTAAGGGGAGGATAGTAAAGATGGTTAGGCAAGATTGTCGACTTGGGAAACGTGCGTTTTCCAAGTCTGGAATCTTAGGACAGGCTGGGGCTGTTAGGTGGAAGGATGGGAGGGCACTAGGTGAGTTACCTCGACGACAGGTTGCTGCTGCTGCTGCATATGGCAAGGCGGATCCAGATCTGCGCTGGCAGATCGCTGAGTTGGAGAGCCGATTTGATCGCCACGAGGAGATGATGGCTGCTGAGTTCGATGGGCTACGCGTCCGGATTGACCAGCGCTACGATGATTTGCGCAGTCAGCAGCTGGCGACCCGTCAGACGATTATGGACTGGATGGCCAGATATCCACCTCCGCAGGATTTCCCGGGCTATCCATCTTCGAGCAGCGGCTTGCCACCTCAGGGATCCTTTCCTCCCGCTGATATTGCTGATGCTCCTCATGATGAGGAGGCTGACTGAGACACACTGTTCTATGATATCATATTGATTGTATGTTTTGGATGATGGTTGCTAGATACTTATGTCTGACCTGGTTGTATGCTACTTACTGTTACGCTACTCATTCTTCTTTATATATTTGCTGTTCTTTTCTTGGTTGTTACTATACTCTTCATATGCCTTGTTTTGTATGTCTCTTATTCTTTATTACTGTCTTATAATACACATAGAGGGCATTCTAAGTGCTTTACGAAACAGACAGTAAGGGTTAAGGGGGAGCTTTTTAAGTTATCTTACCTTATTCACACCTTTTCGGTGTTTGACAAAGGGGGAGAAGATAACTAAGTTTAGATGAATGAAATTTTGAAGACCCTTATACAGTGTAGTATCCGTCTTAGGGGGAGGATCTTGATTCCCCTAAAATTATGAAAATTTGAACAATTCTGATCTAAACTTAAATCGTGTTGTCAAACAACAAAAAGGGGGAGATTGTTGATACAGTCTGACCTGGCTGTTGTTTTGATGTTGACACTGATTTAAGTTTGTATCAGATATAAATCAAACTCAGACTGACTACTGATCGAGGTTGATCCATTGGGAGGGAAAGTCCTGGTGAGTAAAGCCAGGCAAGGGAAATCCAGATAGGTCAAGGTTGACCAGACATCTGGTGAAAAGTCCAAGCAGGGAGCTTGGCATGGGAAAAGTCCAAGTATGGAGACTTGGCACGGAGTGGTCAGAGAGGGCTCGGTAGCTCGTTCTCTAGACCGGACGAAGTCGGAGAGGGCTCGGTAGCTCGTTCTCCGGACTAGGTCAGAGAGGGCTCGGTAGCTCGTTCTCAAGACGAATCCTAATATCACATGGGCGTTAGATCGGTCAACAGACCGTTCCAGTGGGATTTTGATTGCCTGATCGGTGCACAGACCGATCTGGTGAAACTATGTTAGCAGATCGGTCTGGCGACCGATCAAGAAACACTCAGTAGCACACTGAGTGTAATCTGATCGGTCTGTAGACCGATCAGGAAACACTCAGTAGCCTACTGAGTGTAATCTGATCGGTCTATAGACCGATCAGGAGATGATGTCGCGAGAAGGAAAAAGGCAGTGGATCGGTCCGTGGAACGATCCATATGAACCCTGATCGGTCTATAGGACCGATCAGGTCATATCCTGATCGGTCTTGAGACCGATCAGGTGACGATCTCAGGAGTGCGAGGAACCGCAGTCATTAAGCCCTGATCGGTCTGCAGACCGATCAGGCCATACCCTGATCGGTCTTCACGACCGATCAGACATCAATCCAAAGGTGTGGATCGGTCTGTTGACCGATCCACCACACTGTCTGCACACACTGTCAGTTTCTGCTGATTTCTGATTCGTTTCTTATGCGTCTGATCTAACATCTGCTTGTGAGCTTTTTGAGTAACAGGTTGCAGGTACCATGGTGATGCTTGAATTCAAATCAATGACTATCAAAGGAATAAAACAAAATGGTTTTTCCACTGGTTATCGCTGCAAATTGTGCAAAAGAAGCGTCAACGTTCACTGGCTTGTTCAGTTGGCTCACTGGCTGCAATCAGCTTGACTCTTCCTTATTGGTTCGAGCTCAGAGACACCAGTGAAGACCAAGGATGGTATTGGTGTGAGCTCAGATAATCAGATGAGGAAGAAGCGTGATTGGCGATGCCTGGTTCGACGACAGTGATACGCTACTGGTTG